>NC_139891.1:19639678-20009678 GCF_905171665.1 Trachurus trachurus | reverse complement strand
CACATCAAGATGAAACACATTTGAAAACAGTCTCTCCAATTATGAAGTTCTTCAAATCACCCTTTATTTCAACAGGCAAGTCAGTCAAGAACAACTTTTCATTTACAGTGACACTTCTCAGAAACTCCTCCCCTCCACTCGTCCTACTCCTCAGACATGGCTGTCTGCTAACCATTGAAAATGACAATAATAATAATCATAACAATAATAACAATAATGAAGGACAAAGGTGTAAACAAACTTGGTACAGTCAGGATTGGTCAGAGCTGGGCTGTCATGTCATACAGCCATGCAGAAAAGTAAAATATAAATAAATAAGAATCTATTTTTCTCCTGTGTTAAACGGTATCAAAATGAAAATATGTTATTGCAACAAATGCTCTTTGTAGTTTTCACCCTATTGCAACAGAAACATTTGAAGAGACAAAGAAGCAGAACAACAGAAACAACTTCTTCTGTGTTTTTTGGTTCATTAAATGACGACGGGCAACAACAGCTGAACTCTAATTCAAACAAATGACAAGAAGAAATAAATAAAAACAAAATAAAAATTGTGAAAGAATTGTTTGTCTATGTAACAGTTTTAGATATTACAAAGTTTAACGTTTCGATTTTAAAACAATCTATTTGTTTTTATTAAATGTTTCAATTAAGGAAAAAAACTAAACATTTTGAGCAGAATATTGCAATATACTGAAAAAGAAATCATAGTGTTCATTCAAAAAAACAAAAAAACTAAATTTTACTTCAAAAGCAACATCAGGAGTGGAAAAAAAGATCAAATAACATGATAAAGTCACAATTTCGTGAACAAATCAAGAGATTTATGGTGTCATTTTGAAAAAAAAAAGATCATAATATTAGAATAAAGTCAAAATTTTAGAAGAAACAATCAGAGTATCAGTGTAATAAGCTGTAATTGTGCAGCTGAACTGCTGGACAACACAAACTGTGACTTAATTCTGACTTCCTCTGAAAATAATACGACTCTAAAGTTTTGATTTTCTTCCACACACAACCAAGTTCACTCCACTCTTACTTGACTACAGGAATTTAAAATACAAAAGAAAAATAATAATCCCTTCGATGGCAAACAGAGTGAGACGTCACAATGGCACCACTGGAGGAAATGGCAGGCGGATCAAAGATTCACGCACTCGGACGCAAAAAAAAAACATTTAAATAATGAAAAACATTTACTCGTTGTCAGCCCTACAACTGCTCCACTTGTGTGTTATATATCACTGTGTGTTAGAGTTCGCAACCTGTCGGCTAACGCAGGGGCAGGATCTGTGGTAAACAGGCATGGGAGCAAGCAGAGGGGGTAATAAACACATAGAGTATAATCATGTAAAGCCCTAACATAGAGACCCATATTAATCCATTCAACTTACATACACGTGTCAGTCAAGTCACGTCCCGATGCCGACAGCATCATGAGAGTACACGACCACCTCTAAAGTCTAAACCACGGATATAAATACTATAGTCAACATCTTTATGAACTAATTAAGCAGATTCAACTCATTGATCCTGGTGTGAAGGCTTTAGGTCCAGCTTCAGTCAAGGTGTGAAGCCGCAGGGTGTCTGAACAACTAGAACACGTCAAGTTACATTTAAGACGTTAAGAACAACAGTTGGGGTTATTTGAGGTGGGGCTGCATGGATTGATAGAAGATTCAGATCAATGTGCTGCTGGGGACCAAACTTTATCTTCCCATCAGAACAAAGTGAAGTTAAGCTCTCTCTGTTGGTGCACTTGTGCGTAGGAATACGGTAGCTCATCAGTTAAGAAAGACGTGGCACCGAGGGAAAGTGCTGTCAAGTTTTGACGGGAGGATAAAGTGCTGAAAATATTCTGCACGTAACAAACATTCAAACGGCTTTTGAATTGTTGATATTAATATTAGATCTTAGCGTCTTCTGCACGCCAAAGCACATCATCTGTGAATGTAACGTGTTCCCTGCTGCTTCTACTTGACCAGCAGCACTGATCTGAATCGACTGCAGATGCAACACACTGACTAAACGTTGACGACGCCCCACGCAGCCCCACATCAAGTAAACCCCAACTATCACTGAGCTTTTTCAACTGAGAGACAGTGAAGGAACAACAGCTGAGATGTGTCAGAGAGAGAGAGCGGGCTGATCCTGATTCTTCCACTGCCTCGTGTGAGGCGTGTGTGATGTGCGCTCACATGCGTCCGCACACCGTCTGCCGGCAGTCTTTCTTGCTTTCTTTCTTCCTTCCTTTCTTCACGGGTTAAATGCTTGTCGTAGTTGCATGCACAGGGTGTCAGCCGTTTGCGTGACTATTTCTGCTTCGCAGCATGAAGAGTGCTGGAGCGGCTGGCTGGGGCTCTACTGTGTGTCTACTCATCTGGCCTCATCATGTGTTACTGACCTCTTGTTATTATTATTACTGGAGAATTACATTGTGTGTGTAGCTGGTGTGAGTGTATATATGTGAGACTGTGGACCATTCAGAGCTTCTCTCTCATCTTCATCATCCACTTATTTGCCGACCATCTGAAAAAGGTGCTGTGTGTAGCATAATTTTATGTAAAACCCCACAAGCTGTTGACTTTAATTTTAAAGAACTGATGTCATTTCCCTCTTCAGCAACCTGTTCTATCAGCTTAACCTAACATGGTAACTTGACCTTGCAAACAGAAGTTAAAGTTAAAGGGGTAAAACTCGCTCTAAATAAGATGCAAACTGAAGATACTTTAAATAACATTTCATTAAAATAGCACAATTTATGCCAATGACTATATACAGTACTGTATATGTTAATAACAAAAAGTCATACCTACACTTACAAAACATTGTTTTGTTTCTTGTTTTGAAGATAGGAATAATAATTCAAGAAAGATTTATCACCTGAAAACAAGTGAAACAGAACAAAATCTGCTTCAAATGCACCAAAACAAACTGTGTTCCCCCTGTGGCTCCATTTTGGTGAGAAACTCTGAATGCTGTGTTGCTTTAAGGCAGAAATGCAGACAGTCAGTGAGGACTAACGTGCTAATTTGCTAATGTCTAATGTCTAAAGACTTAGTTAGCATGCTATGCTAACAGAGGAGTAAAACAGACATTTCACTGTGGTCCAAATAGTTGGTGCAGCAAAACGTTTAGTAGGTAGAATAACAGTCAAGTGTGGACAATTAGCTACACAAAGCACCTTCTCATTGATAGTCTAAACTTGCCTTGCCACCTCCTTTCTCTTCATTTTCTGATTGTCTACTGGCCAAAAATAATTACTCTTCCTCTTCATCACTCACATTCCTGTATCTCAAGTATTTATCGTCTTCTTTCTCTCCTGGCATGCCTCACTCCTCCACATTCCTTCTCCTGCATTTTTATCCCCTGATCTCCTTCTTCAGCTTCTCTCTGTCCTCTTCCAGTCTCCTGTCTTTTCATGTGTCCCCCCATCACTCCCAGAAGATGTTAGTGATGTCAGAGTCCAGGCTGAAGATCCAGATCACGAGTGGCGCAGAGATGAAGACGAATGACCAGGACACGCCCTTCACTGACTGGTGTAGCCGTGCCATTATGGCGCTGACCAACCCGGCGTTGGCCCTTGTCCTCTGCTCCTCCTCCTCCTCCTCTGTTGGCTTTTTGAGTTACAGGTTTCAAGGAAAGGAAAAGTGTCAGACATAAAGCACTTCACATTATCAAGTAACTCTGCTGCAGACAAAGAGAAGACCTCACCAGGATCTGGTTTCCTGGCTCTATGTAGTTGCGGGCAAGGAACTTCAGGGCCTCATCCATCAAGATGACAGGAAGCGACATCTTCAGCACCACCACCCACTGAGGCCACGACAGAGGGCGGATCTGGAAGATCACCTGGGGAAACAGAGGGAGGCCAGATGCTCATGTTCCTTCAAAGTGTCACTGAGGCCTTGTCCACACGGAAACGTCGCTTAACCCACAACGATATTTTTCCTGTTCATTTTGAAAAGGTTTTCCGTAGACACAGAATCATCAAAACTAAACGCTGTAGTACATACTCCAGGCCTGTGTGCAGCATGTGTGGCGCTGTAACGCTGCCACACATAAACACCAAAAACTGAGAAGAAAACAGAAAACTTCCCCGCTGTATTCAAACTCCAAACATTATAAGTCGATTAAATGTGGACTGGGAGTCGTGTCAGAGCAAATATGACTGTGATGATTTAACGGGCGCATTTCAGCCACAGTGTCCGAGGACCCGACAGTAGTCGGCTTGTTGTTGTTATGTTACGTCCATAGACTGTATACATGTAGCTCTAGCGGTGTGCCGAATTATGTTATACAACAAAGAAACATGGTTAGTTTTAAAATGAAACTAAGAGATTATTATTTTGCTCGCAATTTTGACCATTAGTGGCCTATTTGTAAATTGGGTCCTGGCATTCTTGTTGTGTAGTGATTCAATGTAGGAGCGGGTAACATATGTTAAGTGTTTGTCTTGGATGTTTTGTTTTTGTATTGAGTATGTGTTTTCTGTATGTATTTTCTGTTTTATGTATTAATGTGTTCTGTGTTAATGGTTTGTATTTGTCATTTATTATGATGAAAAGACCCCAGGAAGAATAGCTGCTGCGTGGCAAAAGCTAATGGGGATCTAAATAAACTAAACTAAACTAAACTGTCTCAGGTTATAGGTTAGAGCAGTGGGGGGTATGACATCATCGTTCCCCCCCAAAACGTTGTTTCCGTCTGGACGATAAATGACTTGTGTGGATTCAGCTGAACCCGTATCCATGTGGACGGGCTCTGAAGTATCAGATGTATAAAATTAGGTTTATTTTAACACTTGACTGTTTCCTCACCGGCAGTGGGTCCACGTATAGGATGAGGAAGTGTAAGGCCATGGACAGACAGATGGCGCCCACCAGCCAGGGATTGGACCATGGAGGCATTTTCAACAGAGACTGGTTCTCTGAAAGACTGAAAAACATGACGGTTCACTGGTTACAAGGCTGCAACAACTTCATCTCTCTCCTAGACCCACAGCCTTCAAAAACTTGGAGATACAGTAGTTCTGCACCAGATCAATACACACACACACACACACACACACACACACACACACACACACACACACACACAGATCTTACCTGTTTAGGGCATTGCACATCTCTATGGTGACCAGGACTGACAGAGCCATAGTCATGGGATAAGGAGACTCGAAGACTGAACACTGCACACCTGCAAACTCTGCATGGCCTTCACTGCACTGCAGATAGTGAGACTGTGGAGGAAACAAAGGCCTGATCACGTTTCAAAATAATTGCAAAAATTAACATGTTACTTTTGACAGGACTACTTTAAATATGTCAGTGTATCCCCCAGACCTAAATCAATCTATATTTTTTTGTACTATTTCTGTGTGTAATACAAAGACGCTCCTTGAGCATGTCCACTGAACCACAGCACATTATGAAAGGCCACAGAGCATGAGCAGCAGGTGCAGGTATATTGTGTGTTTACCAGTTGATAGAAGGAAAGTTTAGGTCCATCATGTGCTGCCATGAACCACCAGGCAGCAGCTCCGACCGTGGCTGCTCCCACGTAACCTGCACAGGAAGGACGGGAAGATGGGGAGTGGTTTATGTGCTGCTGCGTCTGTGAAGGACACCTCGTCTGACAGGAGAGATGCTTCGATGTGTTTGCAACTTTGCACTGATCAAGTCAAGTCAAGTCAACTAGGGTTAAGTAAGCTATTTGGTTGCAGTAGGTGTATAGAAAACATAAAAACAATACATGCAGTCCAACACACATACAACAGATCACAGCCCTACTATAAAAAACAGCAAAGCAACCAAGGGCAGTCTCAAGTGAAGTATTCGGCCACAGTGGAAGATCACCAACATCAACCACATCGTCAACATCACCATCACTATCATCTTCCCCCTGTTCAACCAGGTTCAGTTCCCTAATGGATGAATGAATGAACATCTGTACCTGTTCTTTTTCACCTTGGGGGCACATAGGCGCACACCAGATGGTAACCAGACATACTCAGAGCTAAGAGGACGGGTACTGTCTAAACAGATACTCCTACTGTAGCTTTCCTCAGTACTTGCTTTTTAAAGAAGCAGTTCAGTTCAACAAACTGAGTCCCCACAATCTTACTAGCAGCCTTCACAATGTCCTGTAGGGCATTTTTCTGTTTAGTGCCAAGGTTGCCATACCAGCAAATAATAGAAAAGGAAATAACCGACTCAATCAAGGATCTGTAGAACAGAGTCATGAAGGTCTTATCGACTTGAAATGTGGCTAGTTTTCTGAGACAGAAAAGGCGCTGCTGGCCCTTCTTACACAGCGCTTCTGTGTTGAGATCAAATTTCAATTTGTTGTCAAACACGGTGCCAAGATACTTATAGCTGGTCACCACATCCACTGCTTGGCCATTTATGACACTGCTCCAGGGGACAGCTGGAGCATCCTGTCTACAATCAATACACAATACTAAAATCCTTAGTTTTGAGGTTCATAATGACGAAAACGCTCAAAACTCACATCCGACGATGAGGTAGCGACAGAACAACCAGCTGGAGATGAGAGGCTCTTTATGGGAGCGAGGAGGGCGCGACATGATATCCAGGTCAGGAGGGTTGAAGCCCAGGGCAGTTGCTGGGAAACCGTCAGTCACCAGGTTGACCCACAACAGCTGGACTGGGATCAGTGCTTCCGGCATGCCGAGCGCAGCGGTCAGGAAAATACTAAGGAGGAAAAAAGAGAGGGTCAGTGCAAGACTCGACTTCCTGCAGGCTGTTCGCATCAGTCTGGTGTTTCCTCTACTGACCAGACCACCTCCCCTATGTTAGATGATATCAGGTATCTGATGAACTGTTTCATGTTGTTGTAAATGGCTCTGCCTTCCTCCACCGCCGCCACGATGGTGGAGAAGTTGTCGTCAGCAAGGATCATCTCGGAGGCCGACTTGGCCACTGCCGTGCCGCTGCCCATAGCAATGCCAATCTCTGCCTTCTTCAGCGCCGGTGCATCATTCACCCCATCACCTGTCTGAACGCATTAGAGAGGGGTGGGGGGGTTTTAGTTTTTTTTTCCAGTTTCATTTATTCCTGCACGGATTAAAATACATAGGAAATGACAAAGAAAACAGAACACAGTATGCAGGGAGAGGCAAAAAGCAAAACAGGTTTATTCAACCCACATAAAGTTGAAATATTACAGATCTGTAAATGAATATTTGAAAAATATGTAAAACAAAATGTTGTGACAACAGAAGAACGATGAGAACCTAACTGATTCAAAATATATATAATATAAACAGCAAAAATAATATAAAAAAGAGTATAAAATGAAGGAATGTGATGTGTATGAGATTAACTCATGAGTAATAGTAGTGTCAACTAGAAAAAGCATTTCCAAGAATGGAAATGGTGTGACTGCTGATAGCAACTGAATGCTGTTGCAGAATTAGCAAATAGTGCAAGCAGTGATCACCATACAAATGTTTGACCAAGGTCGGAATTGAACCCACAACCTCATGGTCATTAGACTTCCACTCTGCCTCTAGGCCACAGTGCACACACAGTTGCAGAGACTGTTGTCTGTTAATGATCTGAACACTGTCAACATCAAGAAAGCTTGAGAGTCAAGCTTGAATGACTTAGAATGAAAATTATTATCTAAGTCTCTTTGCATTTTTGACCAGAATTTTAGCCAGAAGACAAGTGTGGCTACAAAACTGGAGAAAATAATTTGTCTAGAGTTTAATTTGCAGAAAAAGTTAAATATTTTAAAAAGTATAAATAGTTAAAAAAAGAGAAAAGTAATGCCGATAAAGTTCAAAAAAAGCTGCACGTTTTGATATATGAATTGTTGAAATAGCACAACACCTAACACACTAACCATATGGCCACAGAGAACCTGAGTTACAATGAGCTTTATACTATGAGGAATCAAAGACTGTCCAATGACAGCTGAATAATTGGAATCAAAAGTCAAGCAATGATGTGAAATGACTGAGGCAGGAATCGAACCCATGACCATATCATCACTAAACTTTTACTCTGCCACTCGGCTACAGAGAGCACACTGCTTTCAAGAGTGTTATCATTCATTGTAATGTGATGATGTGCTGCAAACTGGTATGAGTAATCAAGGAAATAACAAACACCTGTAACCAATTGAAGGCGGGGGAGGAGAGCAGAATTCAACATAACATAACAAGAGTTCTTCCCTTGGATTCGAACCAGTGACCTTAGGGTTGGCAAGCGGCCACCCTACCCCCTACACTACAGTGGAGTTGTGGTGAAGAGAGGTTGAGACTTTGATGAATGTGAGATTTTTCAATGATTCTTAAAATAAAGAGAAATTAGTATAAATTAGCCACACCAAGCAAGAAGAGGACTTTTTTGTGACCTGTGACTATTTTTTGGTGAATTAAAATGAATTAAAAAGCACTTAACAGCAAGTTACAAAGTTGAGCTCCTTCTCCTGCTGCTGTGAAAAAAATACATTGAGCTGAATGAGAGCAGAGAGCTCCCTGGCTGCATTTAAAAAATATTTAAAATTATTATCTAAGTCTCTTTGCATTTTTGACCAGAATTTTAGCCAGAAGACAAGTGTGGCTACAAAACTGGAGAAAATAATTTGTCTAGAGTTTAATTTGTGGCCGTGCTGACAGTTTAGCCAGAAAAACTCTAGAATGTTTTTTTGCCTCTCTCCACTCTGACACCACTCTGGCTCTGCTCGTTAGACGCAATACACACCCATTATAAAGCTGAAAAAAATCAGAAAAAGTTAAATATTTTAAAAAGTATAAAGAGTTAAAAAGAGAAAAGTAATGCCAATAAAGTCCAGAAAAAGCTGCACGTTTTGATATATGAATTGTTGAAATAGCACAAAGTATGAAGGACTAGAAGAAGACCGTAAAAAGGCGGAAGAAAATGGCCAAACAGAAGAACAATAGTGTGACTGCTCAGCAGTCACACTAATAAGAGCAAAAAAAATAAAACGTAACACATGGACTCTAATACATAGGGATAAACGTGAAAAAGCAGCAGTTCAACAGTGTTCAAGCTGATTTTAAGCTGATTTAAATCTTGTTGAAAATCAATTTCTATAAATGAGAAAATGAGTTCCTTCAAGTCAAATGCTCAGGATCAACTGAGGATGTCACAGGTCGACAACGAGGAAACACACTCACCATGGCGGTGATGTCACTCAGGCTCTGCAGATACTCCACTATGCGGCTCTTGTGTGCCGGCTCCACCCGGGCAAAGCACCGCACTGTCCGGCAAGCCTGACGCTGCAGGTGGGGAGGCAGCTCATCGAATTCCCTTCCCGTCAGGCCTCCGTTGACCGCCATGCCGTCCTGCTCCTCCTCCTGCTCCGTGATGATTCCCACCCTCCGACAGATGGACAGAGCCGTCCCTTTATTGTCACCTGTGATGGGAAGTTGTTTGATTAGTTTGTAGAAATGTTGTAGACGACTTTGAGATATTTTCTCAGAGTTCAGGTTGATTTGGACGTATTATGTAACAATGGCCCCGTTCAGAACTGCTATTAAGATTCAGAGGTCGTCTGGGCCACATGTGGCTCCGCTGAGGGACCAGCCGCTCCTCTGATGTCCTCTGTGACAATCTAACACAGTTTCATCACGAACCCGACCTCATTTTAGCGCCGAGCATTGTGTGATGGTTTCCTCAAACCCTCCGTGCACTGCTCTCTCTCTTTCTCCAGATCTGTCACTCAGTCGAGCACATTGACGATGTACTAACCCGCCAGATTGTGTATGTATCCTTCATTGTATAAGAAGCAAAAAGTGAGATCTGATCACAAGAGGTCACTGTTAGCACCAGATCTGAACAGAGCCAGTGATAGATACACGGATCTTTATGTATAAATTGCAGGAGTGTCCCTTTAAAAACAAAATCTGTGTGGGCTGGCACAAAGGTTTGAAGATTTTTGCACAAATGCAGTTTGTGTGTGTGTGTGTGTGTGTGTGTGTGTGTGTGTGTGTGTGTGTGTGTGTGTGTGTGTGTGTGTGTGTGTGTGTGTGTATAGTACTACATATCAGCTGTACCTGTGATCATAATGACTCGTATGCCGGCCTGCCGACACATGCGGACTGCGCCCAGCACCTCTTTCCTGGGCGGGTCCAACATGCCCACGCAGCCCACGAAGGTCAAGTCCGACTGGGTAGAGGGAGACACAGAGGACTAGTTCAGCACAATAAGCACATTCCTACAACAGTTCATTTTCTGATTTAGAGCGACTGGTAAAGACAAAGCAGGAGGAGAGAGGCCGAGTCCCGTTCTGCACCCGACTGACATTAACTATTACATCAGAGCTGGACCATGAGCCGTCATCATCATCATCACCTCATAGTCAGCAAAGGTAGCTGAGTTCTCCAGGTTGAGACTTTGGATGTCAGGGGGTGTGTCCCTTGTTGCCATGGCGAGGCAACGCAACGTGTCTCTGCCCGACCCCCAGTCCCGCACAGTGGACAAGAGCTGCTCCCGAAGCGCTGGGGTTAAAGGCACGCGAGCAGAGCCGCTGACCCGGATGTAACAACAGCGCTCCAGCACGCTCTCTGGAGCTCCCTGAGCAGAGACGGAGAAAGGTCAGACGTCAAGATGTAAGAGCGGACGATGGAAGGAATCATGGCGAACAGCGTGGAACTGACCTTGACAAACATCTTGGCACCAGAGGCAGACCTGGTGAGCTTATTGGATGAACAGAAGACAGACATAGACTTCCTGTCTCTGGAGAACTCCAGCGTCAGCTCCTTTCTCATCAGCTGCTTTATCACCTGAGCACAACCAATAAGAAAACAGCTACAGTACATACACCGTATCGTTGATAAACACAGCACGTTGGCTATAGTGATGTTGAAACTCACAGGTAGACATTAAACAGAAGACAGAAGAAAGATAAGAAAGAATGGAAAATAGTCCTTAAACATGTAAAGGTCAGCATCAGAACTTTTGTATTCGTCCATAAGAAGATATATTTGTGGTTTTAATTACCAAAAACCAGCTTGATAGAGTTTTACTACGTTATTGGGATCATATTCATTTGAAATTTTTGAAATAAAAATGTAATAGTTTTGATGTCGCATCAGGGAAACTAAGTCTACAAGGCTGGATGGTCCTATGGCTGATGGCAGCAACTGCTTCGTTGTGACATCACAAAGTTACAGACATCCTCACAGCTGGTTTTAAGGCTCAGTTTTTTTTAAATACAGGCAGTGTGAACTTTTCTGTGGAGCAAGGCTTTGATTCTATGCACAGTATTAATATGGTAAATGGTAAATGGTAAATGGTAAATCGTCTGTATTTATATAGCGCTTTACTATACCTGTAACGATACCCAAAGCGCTTTACAGTACGTCGCATTCACCCATTCACACACACATTCACACACTGATATAGAATATAGACCCTAGCCCCACTTTATAATCAAACGACACAGGGATACTCTACCTATACCCCTTTACTGTATGGACTTTCAGATTTAAAGAGACGTCTTTATCTCTCATACACAAATATATTTTGCACAGCTATCTTATTAGGACATTGCATTTACTTCCATTCATTACAGACAGCCTGGCCGTCTGACTTGCCTAATTAGGACCGAGCTTTGGTTTGGTCCTCCTGAGGACTACTTCTCCCAGCAGGTTTGGTGTTTATACTGGAAAAGCTCCCAAAGAGGACACACACACACACACACGCACACACACACACACAGACACTTACAGAGCAGCATGCTGTAGCTCTCTCAGCGGGGCTCAGTCCTCTCAGGTCGGTATCAAACACGTTCATTTTCTCTACCAAACAGCAGAGGGCAGTCTCCGTCGCCTCCCCAACCTTCTCAAACGCTCCCTTTGCCTGGAACACACACACACACACACACACACAAAGTATGCTGTTTACTCACCAGCAGTTTAAGACTGCATTTGTGATAACACATTCATGTTCAATTGAAAATGTTCCAGGACCATGTATGGTCATCGGCTGCACTTTGTACCTCGTTATAGTCCAGCGATGAGTCATTGCACAGAGCACAGATGGAGGCCATCTCTACCAGGCCTTCGTACTGACTGCACTTCACCACTGAGCCATCCTTGAGGCTAGAGACAGAGGAGGACAGAAAGAACAGGTGGAGGGCACCTCAAGGCAGAGGAGCAGACGTGGAAAAGGGGGAGGGGAGGGGAGCAAGTTAATACCAAAAAGGAGGGAGAGAGGAACTGTATGCTTAGAAATGTTGTCTTTCATAATACATAAACATCCAGTGGTTAGAGGGTTAAAGGTTAAAAACACTCACACTTCCCCTTCAGGGGCGTAAGTAGATCCAGTAACTGAAAACTCGTTCAGGCTGCAACGATCCGCAGACACACTGTCCACTACAAATATCTAAACACACACACACACACAGATAGACATTAGTTCAATAATGTTAGAGGATCACATGAGGTTATTTTCACATGCAAAAATGCATCATTCATATCTGAGTCTGAACTTCAACAGGAAAGTTGAAGTTCTTGGGGATTTCAGTGTAAAATGAGTGTAGCCAACAGCCACTATGGTGAGTTCAGTATGACGACATTGTTGTATTGATGGGAGTTAGTGCTGCAGAAATACCAACACAAAATCAACTTTGAGGCTCTCCTTTGATTTGCTGACTGTTCTGAGTGATCCAATCAAAACATAAATATAACAGATTGCTTGGGCTTGGGCCCTGGCTGAGTGCAGTGAGTGCTCTGTTGAGATTTTGTTATTGTAAGGTTCAGTTTCTGAATACAGGCTGTGTGCATTTCTCTGTGGATCTGATACTTTCACAGCTTTAATATCGGGGCTCAAACTGCTTTATAATCACAGCCACATGCACAGCTACCTTTATACTGTATGGGACATTTAAACAGATGTGAGATGGAGGATATAAGAGCTTGATGAGGATGACTGGTGGATGGCAGCTCCATGTTTATCAGGCCAATGTGATGCTTCCCTATAATCTCACCCTGCAGACTGACATCTGGTTGGTGGTCAGTGTTCCTGTTTTGTCGGAGCAGATGACAGACGTACAACCCAGTGTCTCCACCGACGGCAGGCTGCGGACTATGGCGTTCTTCCTGGCCATCCTCCTGGTGCCGAGGGCCAGGCAGGTAGTGATGACTGCTGGGAGGCCTGAGAAGAAACACGATTGGTAGAGGATGGTGACAAGACTGTCTCAGAGTGAGGACCTTCTACACTGCAGCAGCTGGTCTCAGAGTCAGTTGTTTCTTTCTCTACTGTTTTTTGTTTTGTTTTGTTACATCATCAAGTGGATGCATAAGATGTTTGACCTAGTCTCATTAAGCAGAAATCACACTTTAGAGGAGAGGATCCAAAGTGCTGGAGACAGTGTTGCAGCCAGAATGGCATATATCTTTGGGATGTTGAGTAATAAAACATTTTGCACAGACGCACAAAACATTGGGAGGACATCTAATAAAAATATCTTTCCAATTCAACACCTTTATTCTTAGGAAACGTTTGTTACTAGTTTGGTGTGCTAATATCAGCCGCCAGCCGGTAAACAAGAACAGGGCAAAACCTAGTTTACGTGTCTGGACCGCCTGAGGCACAGTCCTGTTTTTATAACTGGCATATAACTGTATGTCTAACTCACTTGTGTCATGTCTGCTTTCTGTTTGATGCTTGTATGTGTGTTTACTGTCAAGTGAAAACCAATCTCCCTTCAGGGACAAATGAAGTCTAAGTCTGAGAGTCTGACAGGATCACCAAACACATAAATGAAAGACAATAACTAAGCTGAATTTACTGAACAGTGATCACTCACACACACCTCCACAATAGTTTAGTCTTTGTTTACTATGTAATAGCCTTTTATCAGAGGCAGTTCTGTAGGTCGAAGTCCTTTGTTTGATAATTTGTTAATATGAAGCCTGACCCCATTGTCAAGCCAAAAAAACAAAACATCACTGGGCCCTGGTTGCTTCCTGACTTGTAACTGCAAGGTTATTTCTCTCTGTGAAATGTTCCCCAGTATCCTCTCTAGATAAAGAATTGCAAATAAATAAACAGAGGAAAGCTGTTTGACCTTCTGGTATGGCAGCCACAGCCAGTGCGACTGCAATCTTGAAGTAGTAAACAGCTCCTCTCAGCCAACTGCCTCCATGCACTGGGTCATTGAAGTGTCCCACATTGATGGCCCACACCGCCACACAGATCAGACTGATGACCTGCAGGGTTACAGCCACACAACGGTTAGGCAGTTACACATGACACGGACATTTATTGATTTGACAGCAACACTGGAAACTCTCTTGCACCACACTCGGCACAGGGACCTGCCTTAGACAGCTGCTCTCCGAACTGGTCCAGTTTCTGTTGCAGTGGGGTCCTTTCAGGGTCGGTGGACGCCATCTCATCTCGGATCTTTCCGATCTCCGTCTGCACCCCTGTGGCCACGACAACCCCGATGGCTCGCCCCGCTGCTATGTTGGTGCCCTGGGAAAAGGCCATGACAGACATAACTTCACATGGTGTGTCGGACTCATCTTCACTGTAATATTCTGTCAAGTGAATCCTGAAGTGTCCATGCAGGGCTCCAGACTAACTTTTTTTACTTGGAGCACAGTGGACACTAACTTAAAAAAATGTTAGGAGCATAAGCAGAAAATTTTGGGGCGCACACTGTAAATCGACTTGCAAAGCAAATATTCACATTGGCTTGCCACCTGTAATGACAAATTAAAGGCACTTTGAGTTTTTAAAAAAAGGCAAATTTACTGGTTGCGCATGTGCAAGTAGATGATAAAATGTACTTGCACTGTCTCAAATGCCCCCATTTAGGGCGAATCTGGAGCCCTGCAATGTGCTGATTCTCTGTAACACAAGACTGTGATGTGTTTTCTTCAGGTCGGTATGTGAAGTCACACTCAGTCCAGCGGCGGTCTGGTAACCGCAACAACAAAGACGACCTGCAGCTCTCGCATTCTGTTAGAGTGATGGCACTGAATAAAACATCAGGCGCTGTCGCTCTTTGACCACAGACCACCTGTTGACTCAGCAGCCTTTGAGGTGTCCAGATATATAATACACACACCCATTGAATGTCAGATGTGTATGTGTGTGTATCGGTGAGTGAACAGGGATTGTAGAGTAGCTCTGCCTCTGAATAGAAAAAGCATGTGAAGATACAAACAGTGACTTTGATATTTAGGAAAAAATGTGAGTTGTTTTTGTAGGGATGGGTATCAGTAATATTCTAACAGAACCACTATTTTTATCAGTGAAATTTATCAATCTCTTACTTAGAGATTATTCTTTTCTGTACTTTTTGTGAGATAAAAAACTAAGTAAGAACAGAATTAATTGCTTGAAACCTGAAAAACACAACATCTTAGAAAGACAATTCAAATAATGAATATTATAAACCTAATATAGGTGAATTTAAGAACAAACCCCTGACGACCAGCTGATGGTTACTTTTCATCATTAAACATTGAGCTGGTCGGTCCAAAACTCTACATTTCTCCATTTGTAAGGGAACTTCAATGTCACGAAAATAAACAGGACGTCTATTGTCGTAATTGCTCAAATACTAAAAGCAGAACACATAATGGGATTGGAGCTTGTTTAAAAATAGGTTTTGGTGCTCATCCTTACTCTCAGGCCAAAGCCCAAACCATCTCACAAAAAAATGTCATTTCTAAAAAGGCCAAATAATTTCCGAACACCGCTGCAGATACAGATTTAATCAAATGCTACTCAAACAGGAAGAAATGGCCCATCTATTGAGGATTATTTTTACTTGTGGGTTAATACACACTTCTTTCTTCACCTTGTTATTCACAGCAGCAGTGCTGAGTCAGAGTAAATAACAGTGTCTTTCACTCAACAGCTGCGTCCCAATTCAGGGGTCACATCCTTCAGAGGCTGCATGAAGACTGACTGCGTCACAACACTGTGACTAAATGCACCATTTCAACAGAGCTTACAAAGCAGCCTTCTTTAACCTGGCAAGAAAGGAGTGTCAAAGATGGGTCCCATGTTGTCCAACTTACCCAATATTACTAGATAGGTTGGGCTGGATGACCATAAAGGGCCACATCTTTGCTGACTCTATCCCCGAAAGATGCTTACATGTTCCACAAGAGCGTAGCTGACTGTTGTTGGCGATAACAAAAATATCTTTCAAGGGCAACGTAAAAGACAAAGTGGTTGTTGAGACTCACAGAGAAGAGCATGTTCTTCTTGTCCTGGTTCACAGCTCTGGGATCTGGTACAGGGTCTGTGTGTTTGAGCACTGACACAGACTCGCCCGTCAGGATGGACTGGTCGACCCTCAGAGTCGTGGAGCGGATGGAAGTCAGCCTGATGTCAGCTGGGACCTTATCCCCAACTGGGAGAGAAAAAGAGAAAGTCTTGATTTCATGTTGTTGCTATGTCCACACTACTATGCTGTGATATAAATTAGGGTTCAATTGGTCACAGTTATTGTTTGAATTCATGAGCTTATGGCCAAAAAAAAACATATTTTGTGCGCTCACAGAAAGACATTTGACATTTTTCCTTTGACCACTGGACTAGAATCAGTTCGTCTTTGGGTCCAAGTGAATGTTTGTCCCAAATTCAAAGAGGTTCCTTAAAGGCATTACTGAGATATCAGGTTTACAATGTTGTATTTGAGTAGCTAAATCAAGTCATTTATCATATAAGTTTCTGCTTCCTATTTGATGCAGAAGTGTCTTCAGACTATACCGGTTATATTAAAGACCTGAATATAGTGAATAAGATCCTTGACCTGGATGCAAGACTATAACCAGCTCCCGTGGAACAGAGACACAGAGAAAATCAAAAAGAAGAAATAATGTTCACGATGTGAAAGGACATGTTTGCCTCAAGAAAAAAGAGGACAGACCAGAGCACAATAAAGGTCAGCATTCTTTGGTTTGGAGAAGCAGAGCTGTTCACAAACTGTTTACATGAGTGTTGATGCATGTGAGTGAGTCAGACTGAGAGGCTGCACTGACACATCAGAGCTGTGCTTTCTCTCTTCGTTACACCGAGCAGTTAAGGAGAGTTTAACATAATGAGACCTGTTAAAGCTACAACGATACATACATCACTTCCCATCAATCTTATTTTACATTCAATCATAATCAATGTATTTATTTAAATTAAACATCCATCAGTGTTTGAGTGGAAGGCATTCGATCTGATTTTATGCTTTTTCAGACAGGACGCTTCCAATTGAACATTGGTGGACATGTTTGTCATGTTAAGGACGGACCGGTCAAGACTTTAAAAAGTCTAAAGTCTGACTTCCTCTCAGATCTAA
Organism: Trachurus trachurus; assembly: GCF_905171665.1. NCBI lineage: Eukaryota > Metazoa > Chordata > Actinopteri > Carangiformes > Carangidae > Trachurus > Trachurus trachurus. The sequence continues at coordinate 19,992,365 of NC_139891.1, read as the reverse complement.
AGACGATATGTCATGAGTCTCAGAGCTTTTAGTCTGTAATCACTGAGGATCTTGCAGGGTCAATGTTTACAAGACTGGATTCCTTTGCGATTATTTCCCATGATGCCCCTGGTGGGAACTTACAGAAATAAAACATTTCTTCACTGCAGACTTTCTAGCTCTTCTACATCATCATTACATAAAGTTAGTGACTCAACACTGTCTGACTGTCATGATCCTGCCATTAAAATGACTGTGAAGAAGAAGGGGCTCAACCACATTTTGTTACAAATTTACCCTCATTTAAAAAACTAAATTTAAAAACATGTCTATACCTGCTAATTTTGTTGGGAAATGAATGCACAAGTTTAAAATTTCTTAGCCTGAGATAGCAGCTAAACAGAACATGATCTCTCACAGATTTGCAGCATCAAAAAAGTCTACAAAACCAGAAAACTGCTCAAGATGCTGCAAAACAATAATAATTGTATCTCTACTATCTTGTTTTCAAGTTAATTTCATAACTGAAAATAAAATTAGATTAACTGCCCAGTCCCTCTGTCTCCATCCAAAGTGGGTGAGTCTTAAAAGCTCAGATGAGAGCAGAGACTCAGAGGTCTGGAACCAGGACACCACAACAGGTCTTCCTCACGCAGCTGCGCACGCATCACTGCTCTGCAAACACAAAGGTTTATGTATGGTACATATGTCATAGAGTAATGTGTGGTACTATAGCTACATGGCGTTGAAGTTACTGGCGTCTTAAATCCAAAACCCAAAAAGACTGTGTTACATGTTGCACAGAGAATACAGCAGTGATAATCATGAACACAGCCTCCAGCTCTGATCACAGATTTCCCACGCTCTGGAGGATGAGTACTTTTACTACAGTCAAAGGGGCACTAAATCACATACACGCACGCACACACGCCACGCACGCACGCACACACACATCTTGACCTAATAAGAAAACTCTTGAGTCCTCCAGATACCCTCTGCTATTTTAAGCTGCTCAGAGAGAGGAAACAGGGTTAGGTGTGTGTTTGTGTGTGCATGTGTGTAGATCTCAGCTGTGAATACAAGGGATCTCACCATGTTCACTCAAATACAGAAAACTGTGTCAGTTCAGTTGTTGAATGTTCAGCTGAGTAAGAACCAACCTGATCTCTCGTCTGTGTCTGGCTAGAGAAGAACTCCAACAAATGAAAAAACACTTGGAAACACGCCCAGCAGCTCGAAGAGACGTTAAAAGCAACACTGTTGGCCAGATTATGTATTTCATCTCCTAATGACTGATCTCATGTAGAGACCAATCGCATGAGTGACAGTGGCAAAATAGAAACACAACCTCCCTCCTCATGGTAATAAACCCTCACCAACCAGTTTATATTCACATCTGTCCAGACTCATATAGTTAAGACTTTGAAGGATTTCAGTAAAATCTTAAATAATCTGGTTTAGTGCTTGTTTTTTATCTCCGCCAACCAGCCAAGTTAAAGAAAGTATGATCCCAGTCTCACTTTGTGAGGTCACAGTCATCTTGCCCAGCGTTGTCTAATCATTTCTTCCTATAATAAATGTCAACCTTTGTACCAGAAGAAAATCCTTCAATGTGTTATGTTACCCTAGGCATCATCTTTATGATAAATAAGACAGACAGATGAACCACCTGAAAATATAATGACTCACTCCACTCTAAAGTTATCACCACCAACCACAGAGCTGAATTCAAGCGCCATCAGACCATTAGAGGCGATAAGCACCATCAAACTCTAAGAGATGGAGCGGTCAAAAACTCACTGACCGGATGAAATAGATTTCTACACAAAGCTGTGAATTTAAAACGTCACATATGTTTTTCACACCGTCCTACTCCCGTCATCTTTCTATACTCCTCCTAGGGTTGTTGCCTTTAGAAGTGCTCCAATCACATATTTTCCATCAAGGCCCTGTGCGCCTGTCGCAAGGTTTCCATGACGACAGCCAGAGGAGAGGGCAGAGATGCAGCGGCAGGCATGCAGATTATGATGTTTGCCAGGAGCGACTAAACAAAGGAGCTACAGTTGTTATTTCAGAGATGTCTAAACAATCGTGCAATGGAAGTTCTTTCCATTCTAGTAGTAGACATTATAAATAGCACTGAAACAACATGAACATGAAGTTTTCCACCATTAATGATCTCTGTTGGTATTTCATTTACTTTCTCAACTCATGAACCATCATCACTACTCCTAAAGTCAGAGTACAGAATAGATCCTCCTGGTCAAATTGTTCTGCCATTTCTTACTTGTGTTTAAGTACTGGGGTAAGTGCTTGTATTGTAAGTTGTTGTATTGTTACACATTTACAGAACCTAATGAATGAATGACTGATTGTAGAACCTGTAGAATAACAAACAGTAATGTAAGCCTCAGGTCTTTTGACTAAACATAACATAAAACTGCAGCTACAACTACACGCTGTCTGTTTTAATTGTATCTGGAATTAAACCAAACTGCACGATTTAGCTTTGCTAATATGCAAACACAAGCAGAACAACAGGAAGTGATGTTAGGTTAGAAGACACAGACATGGTGGATACTCAGTGGACAAGTGTCTCATGTCTCAATTCCACTCTGTGCTGAGCGAAGCTGCTGGCACAGGTTATGAAACAGCTGATGCAGACGCAGCAGGTAACAGTCTGAGTGTCGTAACAGCAATATGCCACTGCAATCTTCTTTTATTAGGAATATTAAATAACTGCAAATGTTGTGTTCACACTCACACTTATTTATTGGTCACAGCACCAAGGTCAAATCAGATGGTTATCACTTTGGCAGATTTCAGATGAAATTGCCATATTTGCATTTTAATTGAAAAAAATATGAATTCATATTTTCATACTATTAATATAACTAATATTAAAACTACTTTATTTTTTTTTTTGCTGGGTCATATCCCAAATATCATTTTGCTATATGTCCAAAAATATGATCTACAGGCCGGGCGCCTCCGCAGCACCACAATAATTCATTTATGGTTCGTAATTGGAGCCACTGTGATCTGGATTTTGCCCGATCACATGGCAAATGTTCAGCCGAACACAATGGCTTCACCTCAGTAACTCTTGATTACTGTAATAAAACTACATACAGAGATGACAACAAACCCTGAACCTCTACTGAAATATTTTTGGTGTTTACAAACAATGGTAAAAGAACAACAATTGCTATTGTTGACTTGACTTTTGAATGACGCAGCAGCTGCTGTGTGGGATCGTCATGAATGCTGATTTCAGATGGTTCACACAATGAGCATTTGACGGTCAAGAGTATTTTGAGTACAGTATCTATCACTAAAAGGATTTTTAAGGTCCGATATTTTGCACTTCTCCTGGGTTTCATTTTAAATTTTGATCCATAAGACATTGCTCAACAACTGTAGCTCCAGTAACAACAGGTTGTGAGCCAATCAGGAGTGAGGAGGCTCGGTGCCTCCCTTTGCCTGTCAGTTTTCTGAGAGATCCAAAAACTGTCGCAGATTTCAGGTAAAATGCCCAGAGAGACCTAATCCTACAAGGTTGGATGGAGGGTCCAGGTTGGCGGGGCTTGGTTGAGGGCGGTGAGAGTTTTGTTGTGACATCACAAAGTTACTGAAGTCCTGATGGCTGGGTTTAAGGGTCGGTTTCTGATTAGAGCCTGTGTGGATTTCTCTATGGACTGAGACTTTAATACTTTAACAGGATTAATACAGAACCTGGACCAGCTATATGTATATCAAAGAAGACAAGGACATCTACCTTCATACTGTATGGGACCTTTAAGGTGAGATATTAAAATTGCATATTGCACAGTGTGTCAGGATCAGGTTAACCCACTCATTCTGTCATTAACCACTACATGAGTGATGATGCTTTTAGCGGTGGTATTTATCTGTTTACCTGCAACTTCCACGATGTCTCCAGGGACTATGTCTCTGGCTCGGACTCTCTGGACACTCTTCTTGTCCTGGCGATACACCTTTCCCATTTCTGGCTCATACTCCTTCAGAGCCTCAATAGCGTTCTCTGCATTGCGTTCCTAGAGGCCAACACAGGAAGATAAGAGTGTGTAAGATGGTTGCTTTGGATTAAGCAGCTTCACCTCAGGGCAAAGCCACAGGTACGGCTGAGGTCTAGGTGTCGTCATGTCACATCCCTGAACCCTGATCATAGAAGAGCACATTTCTTCCAGCTGTTATCAAAGTTATATGATTGAATTCATGAGTGTGTGAGTGGTCTGCGCAGACTACATCCGGTTTGATTCTCATCATCCACATCAGGATTGAATCGTCATAATCCAAACAGCACCCCATCACGCAGAGAAGATGAGGCTGCACCCAGAGACAGGCACATCTCTCAAAAACTGCTTGCCCTGATTTGTTATTCGTTAAAACCAAAACTAGGTCAACAGGAAATACCTGACCAAAACATAACACAAGATGAGCAACACTGTCGTCCCGCATGTGGGACAAAACACTTGCAAACTGAATTGAAATTCATTTTCTTGTGTTTTCCAGTTATACCAATGATGATTTTATAAAAGCTGGAGTATATCAATAAATTACATTTTGGATTCTGTTGATCTAAATTACTGCAGAAATACAGTTTTTCTGTTGTTCATGCATAACAGCACATATGACATCATTCACACAAAAAGGACATGGTAATGTAAAGAGAACGAATGAAGACCCAATCAGTTGTTGTTTCCGCCAGAGATTTCAAACTAGCACCGGTGTTGTCCAGCATTAGAGACGTCCAGCAACACTGCTGGACGTCTCTGCAGACAGCAGAAGTAAACCTCAAGTGTGGACCATGTCACTTAAGTTTCTCAAGGGTCAGCAGCGACTGAGTGAAATTTATTTGCTGTACAAAAGCAATCAAAGTCAAACTGTCTCAGAAACAACATGGAGAAGAGACAGAGAATCAACTCCACTGACGAATGGCTGAGATTGAAAAAGTTAATCTCCATCAACAAGTTAACCAGAATGGGCCAAAACCTAGTACTGTATGTATCAAGGCCCATGTCAGCAAGTTGGACTATATTTGTTATTCAGTCTGACAGACAATGCACATAGCTTCCAACTGCTGAGGATCTTTTATTCATTACAACTCCAAAAAAACTCCAGCGGAACAAAACATAAAAATAAACACAAGTTAGAAAAACACAAGAGACAAGTGAACATTAAATCCCAGAGTCTCATCCAGAAATTTGAATAATGAATGAAGAAGTCTGAGCTGAGCCAGCAGAGAGTGAAGAGAGCAGGACGTGGGACAGTGTGAGCTCTCACTATGAAGAAGAAAAACAAGTGAACATCATCCACTGACTGATGGAGGGTGTTGCTGTCTCTCCCTCATCATGTGTCCGTTACACTATCCTGTAGCATCCTACAGAATATAAGATCAATCATTTTGAGGTGTTACTGATCATAAGCTTCTTGCACAACTGCATATATTTATGAACGTTACTTTATATGACAAAGCTGTAATAAACGTTCCTAACTCTTCAGAGAACAATTTGTCGACTCATGATGAGGACAGAGCTGTCTTCATCATGAGTCGACAGAAATTTCTGCAATTTCATTGTTATGGAATTTTTTTTTGTTGGATCCAGACTGATCCAGAGATTTAAATCATGAGTGAAACCAGGCTGCAGAATCAGGCTCAGCCCCTTTGTGAAGCCGTGACACTGTAAATGAAACACAGCTGTTCATGCAGGTGTTTTAATCAGAAACACAGATGTTGGTGAGTAGTTAAGTCGTCACGGAGAACAGGAGGGGAGGCATGTTTGGATTATGCTTACGTGAATGATACAGCTGCTAATCTTTCTCACACTCTTCATGTGTCACTTTATGTAACAATCTGCAAACTAGAATTTAAACCATTGTGTTCTCAAGGCCAAAATCACGTCTTGTGAGGTGACGTGACCTTGACCTTTGACCTTTCAGCCAACACCATTTACTCAGTTCATTACTGAGGCATTATGAGGCGATACTGAGATAACCGACACGAAAATGGGACGAACATGCGCACAGAAGAACAATGTCTTCGGCTCTGACTGACACCAGCTTGGAGGTATAAAAGATGTGATGTGGGTTTTGATTCTCGGGTGTGTGTGTGTGTGTGTGTGTGTGTGTGTGTGTGTGTGTGTGTGTGTGTGTGTGTGTGTGTGTGTGTGTGTGTGTGCGTGTGCATCTGCCAAGTAAAGACACAAAAGCACGTATCTCCTACATCAATGCAGACACACTGGTCTGGTGCGAGGAAATGACCAAACAGACTGGAGGGATATGGAGCCCATCATCTCCTACCACAAAATATGAAGACTGAGCAGTATGTGAATGATGGGGCTGTCTGCATTTAAAGTCAATTTACACTTCTACATTATAGCACTGTATGCTGTATGTTGACAACATTTGGGCAGCACAGACCGCAGCACCTGTGATTCACTGTCCGTCTGCCTCAGTCAGCTCAGCGGTCATACACTCCTCCTTCTGCTCTGATGTCTCCTCTGTTTTCTGCTTTGTACCAATTTCAGTAAAAAAGAAAGAACCTGTTGTTCGACATACATCAGTGCAAACTCCAAAAGAGTATGAACAGTCTTTACCTGCCATACTCCTACGATAGCGTTGGCAATGAGGATGAGGAGGATGACAAACGGTTCGACAAAGGCTGTGATTGTTCCTTCCCCTTCTTCAAACCAAGCAAGGGTCTACAAAGACAGAAGAGAAGACAGAGAGAAAGCTGATGATTGGTGTGCAGTGTGATACTGTGTTACCTCCACCCATTCCATCTGTATGTGTTTAGGTATGAGAGATGCTCACTTTTTATAAGTCAACGTCAAATCTCAAGTCTTCGAGCCAGAGTCTAGGGCCACAGAAGTTATTGTGGACTTCTGTATTTGCTACTGGACCTGTTTCACTAGTTATAAACCTTATTATGATTGATATAAGTAAGTAATTGTGGGCATAACCATTGCAGTGTATTGTTTGTAGTTACAGTATGTATGTTGTATGAATTTACAGATATAGGTGCTTTTGCACAGGTGATTTAGTATTTGAGATCTGCATTAGGATTAGAGCTGTGAGATCAACAAATCACTTGACTTGATTCATACACAGTGTGAAACCACTGTGATGACTTGTGTATAAGCATGTGCATGTGTTTGCTTATGATTTGGATACAGCTGTGTTTCCTTACAAAGGAGATGCATGCAGCCAGCAGCAGGATTCGCACCAACAGATCCTCAAACTGCTCCAGGACCAGCTCCCAAAGGGATTTACCTGCACAGGAACCACAAGAAACATGGTGAGCAGTGTGAAAGACTGTGATAGATAGATAGATAGATAGATAGATAGATAGATAGATAGATAGATAGATAGATAGATAGATAGATAGATAGATAGATAGATAGATAGATAGATAGATAGATAAATCTCACCTTCTTCAGCTGGTAATTCTGTGAGTAAAGATGTAGGAGAAAAAAAAAGAAAAAAACATCATCATCACCACTGACACAAAAAAACATCATCAGATGACAGATTTTTTTTTAACAGTGCAGATTATTTCCATTCCCCATACATTTGCATCATGGATGACTTCCAGTGCACAGAGTTTTAGTACTGTGTTAAAACAAGTTAAGTTAGTTAACCTACCGTTGGGTCCCCATCTCTCCCTGTTCTTCTTCAGCTGCTCACAGCTCACGCCTGTAGACTCGTTCACACAGAAGAAGCCCAGAGCCTCCTCCACTGTTTTAGTATGAGCATTATCCATCACTGTGGGGGTAGGGGGAGAAAGAAGACCAGCAATATAAATGTCTGCAGTGAGTTTGTTCACACCCTTATTCTACTACTTTCTATTCTGCCACCACAGGTAACATTGGATTGACAGACTCTACAGTGATTTGCTTGTGCTGTATGCACACAAGTGAATGTATCGATTATTGTTCATCTTGTCTATTTTTGGGAGGAAGTATGAAGCAAATGACACTCACTGACTGAAACTACTCTGATTTTCACGGACAGAAATGAATTCAGTGGTTGTTTGAACATTTTAAAAAGTAACCTGCTTCTTGAATGTGGTTGTGTTTTGCCACTTGCAGTGCCAACTACAGGCTCTAGCTGCATTACTTGGTTGGGGACTAAAATGCACACAAACTGGAGCCCACAGAGACTTAACAGGCCCCAGGAGACATTACTTACTATCCGTGGGGTGTGATCTGGTGCTGACAAAAATATCTCCCTGTATTGCATCACACTGGGCAACATTTGTTTCTATTCGCTGCCTTTTTGGCTGTGTGTGCTGTGCTTATGTAGCCTACTTGGCCACTGAAACTACATTAAAAAACCCAGCAATTTAAGGCTCTCCTGCCTTTTACTGGATGAGACGTGTCTCTATGAAGTATAATTTCGGCCTTCTGCACACAAGCAGGTGCCACTGGTTAAATCGGCCCACATCCAATGCACCAACTACCATTCAAAAGTGATAATATAACAGTGAAAAAAATAAATAAATAACATCAACCCTATCTGTTCCCATGCTGCTTCCGCCGTTATGTTCGTGTGTAATAGCGGTGATGATTCAGAAACTTATAACTTCATTTAATTCATTATCTGTACCGATTGAGTATCAATACTCTGTCCCCACTGATTCCCAAAAAAAAAAAAAAAAAAAAAAGGCCCACAGTCGGGATATATGGAAAAGGCCCATGTAAGGCAAAATGTACTCTATAATGAACGCCCTATGTCGCGTTCAGCATCTGCAAAAATACACAAAAATCAACCACCACGTCAACACCATTTGCTCGTACGTTGCATTACACTACATTTACAGCATTTAACACTTTATCTGCAATTCCTACGAGTGGCCTCGCCTAAATCCTGGTTATACATCGGGATGACATAGCCAGATACATGTTGCTCATAATGACTGAGGGGGTTTGTCAGCGGGCGGTTTGATATTATTGTGTACACGAAAAACCGTGTCAAACGACAGGTGTGACGGGTCATAAGTGGCAGAAGCCGCCGTGGTTACTAAGCTAGTAGTCACCATGGTAGTCACGGTAGTTAGCTACGTGGATGTTAGAGCTAGCTGGGCAGCTAGTAGCGGTGTCCGCTGCTGCTGCTGCTGCTGCTGCTGCTGGTCCACCGTTAACGTTAATCCTCCGGAGATGAACAGGTTGCTTACCAGAGCGGTCGGTCGGTGTTGTCCGTGTGTTGTCTCTCTCCCACTGCCGCTACAATTGTAGTAAAGTCAGGATTATATCACAGCACCATACGTTTATATTATCGGAGAAGGATAAATTAAGAAGAAAAAAAAAACACTGAGAAATATGTTTCACAACATGCTATTTCACTACAAGTGAAAAATCATCCGGTCGTTATTTCCATTGAAGTTGTGTTTTTTTCTCCGATAGCAGGTAAATATATTGTCCGTTTAAAAAAATAAATAAATTATGACGGCTTATTAAATGTAACTGTTTCTCTAAAATATGGTTCGAGACTAGTTTAGCCAGACAGACAATATGGTTGTTATTACTCTTTATCCGGGCTGCAGGAGAGTCTGTAGGTCAGTATTACTCAGGCGACAAGATACAGCATCCAATCACATCAAGTTAGACGAGCAAAGACGCGCAACATCCGGTTTGAGCTTTCAAAATAAAAGACACATCCTTGAGAAATGCGGCCTAGCACTAACACGTGAATATATATTTCATGAGGGTGACTATTTAGGGCTATTTTTTATAATGCCTTTAAGAATGACATATCCAATGAGAAACTTTCAGCTTAATTTCGTCCAACATCATCAGATTGTCGGCTTTTGTTTTATAAAGAAGTGGTGTAACTTCCTGTTTTGTCGCGAATAACTCCTCCACTCTTGATGCTGCGCCCCCGTATCGAACGTGCTTAACGGCATTTGGCGACGCATTAGTCCCAACGGCTGCCTAGAATCATCCAATGAGAGGCCAGGACGTCAGATTGACACAGCAAATTGGCGAATAGGCGTCTAGAGCTCTTCAATAGTCCCGCCCACTGCTGGCTTTACTGCAAAAATGACCCGCCCGTGATTCCCAGTCATCGAGTTCCTGATCAATCAGCGGGAGGTGCGTCTGCCGTCTTTGAAACTGACAGACATGTGAGCCAATCAGCGTTGGGCTGCGAGCGAGTGACGACAATGCTTACCAATCAAATGACGATGAAGGCGGGATTATAGGTTTAAAGCATGATTTTCGCCCTCCCACAGGTAAAAGGCAAATTCAGTGCCTCTTAAAATATATATAATCAGTATTATATATTGATTATATATTTATAATCATATATATATAATTTAACGACGATCAAAGGAATGTATTTCTTATATTGGTATTGTAAATATGTTTTCCATAAAGTTTATTGTCTTCTGTGCTGTATCTTTAACCACTAACACAAGTATCTGGCAGAGTTGAGTGTAAAAGGGGGAGAGAGGAAGAGAGAGAGCGTGAGATAGATAGATAGATAGATAGATAGATAGATAGATAGATAGATAGATAGATAGATAGATAGATAGATAGATAGATAGATAGATAGATAGATAGATAGATAGATAGACAGACAGACAGACAGAGAGAGAGTGTGTGTGAGAGAGAGAGAGAGAGTGGGTTAGGTCAGTTATAAAAAGACTGTATGTCAGGCAAATGTATGTCAGTCAGACCGCATGCTAGATGCAAGAGGCAACAATGCTAAAACATGAAACATCTCACCTAACGCTGCATGCATTACATTACAAAAAAAGAACATAGCAGAATATTTTGCTTTCTTTTTTTTTATTAAAATGTCATTATAATATTATGTAACTAAAAACTTAGTGTGTAGAAGTTAAACATAGTAAAAACGTATAAAAAAATCTTTTAAACCACACAAACACGGAAGTTGTTACATTCTTCTGTCACCATGCTTAGACCGGGATCCCCCCTCTGTTGCTGTGGTTTCCTTACATTTTTTCCTGTTTGAAAGGGTCTGAGGACTTGAGCTCCTACATTACTGAAAATGTTGACATCTAAAAACAACTTGAGTTCTCTTTTTCATTGTTCTTTTCCTCTCTTTAAGATGATTTTTTTCAAAGAGGATATTCACTCCACAGGCTGAAAGACAAACAACAGAAAAAAAACTTAACATCAGTTTGTATTATTAGTATAATTCTGTCTACAAGAGTCAGGGTTACATTTTTACATTTTTCAACACTTCGTGACCTTTACTTAAACAAATGCATACATATTTTTTGTCACAGCATGATACAGTATATAAAATAATGTCACTGATAATAACATGCATCATGTGTGGTAGACTAATTGCAAGGTGTCAGCATGTATCTTGCTTATGAGTGAGGAGGAGAAGTTATTATTGTTAATTACTGATCATGTATTCACAGGGTTGATCTATGCAGCTTTTTCCAGTTAACTTAAATACAGTTGATCAGTCAAGTCAGTCATGTGATCACTAGGGATGGGTAACGTTTTAGGTTTTATCCGATACCGGTGCCAAACCAGTACTTTTGAAGTGGTGCCGGTGCTTAAAGAATGGAAAACATATGAACTTTTTCAAAAAACTGTGCCTTTTTATTTTTAAGGCATTTTGTGACATACGAGTTGAAGAGACTATTAATTTAAATAATATAAATACAACTAAGTATTAAAAGAAATTATTTTTCAACAAAGTAAAGATAGATGGGCATTAGATACTTGGGGTAAACCAAAACTGCGTACTTACTGCGAAATAAAACAGGTATTTGCCCCAGAAAACTATGTTTTGTATAATTTGTCTAAAAAGAAAAGATCCCTGTGTGCTCAATTGAGAGCTGGTATACTTGGTCTTCATATCGAGACAGGCAGATATGTCAGCACAGCAGAAGATGATAGAATTTGTAACTTATGTGACATCCAAGAGGTGGAGAATGAAATGCATTTTGTGTTCTACTGTCCTTTCTATGACTCTATAAGACAAAAATTATTTTGTAAAGTAGATCCAAATAACGAATTTGTGTGGTTGGACGATGCTGAGAAGCTAAAACTTCTTTTTTATTTGAATATTTTAGCATTTTCTTTATTTCTTGAAAAGGCTTGGGCAATGAGACGAAGAGCGATATATAGTTGAGTACTGAAAGTAATCTGAAATTGTTAATTTATGTCACATCTGTGTGGCAAGTAACACCAACAGGAAGGACTGTCTGTAGTTTTTGTTTTTTGTATTTGTTATTGTGTCTTGTAATCCCATATGGGATGGGCCACAGTGGTGGCATGACACGAAAATAAAACATTCATTCATTCATTCATTCATTCATTCATTCACTAAGACTAAGGAAAAAATTAACCAATATAAAATAAAATGAACAACAAACTGTAACTATCATAACAGCAGTGTACTGTATCAACACCAGCAGCTTGTGTCAGTTTTCTTTTCTTGCCGATGTTATAAAACACATAGACACACACTACAGCTGTGCAGCGCCACATATCCATTGTGCTCTGGCTCCGATCGACACCAGAGCGTGTGAGTGGAGCAGAGGAATGGACAGGTCGTGGTGCAACGGATCATTGTTGATCCATGATCCGTTTAAATAGTAGCACGCAAGTGGTCCGCGGATCAGTTGATGAAAAAAAAGTTGTGTGTAACTGTGATAACACTAGGCGCACCGCCGCAGCCGAAACAGGCAATTAATAGGCAAAAAAAAAAATAATTTAAACTCTGCTCATATTGGCAGCTCTATGTTGCACACAACAAAGACTGATGTGATGACACGTGTAGCACCGGCAAAGCGATATGCAAGGGTAGCATGGAAATAAACACATGTGGGCATGTTCCTTATTTTCCCTTTCATGTTCATAATATACAACATACTCTTAGAGTGTGTGTGTGTGTGTGTGTGTGTGTGTGTGTGTGTGTGTGTGTGTGTGTGTGTGTGTGTGTGTGTGTGTGTGTGTGTGTGTGTGTGTGTGTGTGGTACCTATGGTTGTATTCGGGGTCAGTGTGTTCTTGCAGCAGCAGGTCTCTGATCTCCTCAGGTGGGTTCAGACCATGGACCTTTGCTCTCTCCCATCTCTGCAGCCTGGTGATACCTGGCAGACAGAGGCAATATGATCAATTATTCAATTATTTCTGTCATTAAAGGTCCCACATTGTCATCTTCTCCTCTGGTTTTCTTTTATCCATAAGAAGATAATATTCATGGTTTTAACAACCAGAAAATTATTTCATTGTGTAGTTTTACATCCTCTCTCGCAGGATTTTCCCTGTAACTCTAGTAACTACAGGTCAGTGAGCCAGATCACGGCCTGCGGTTTTTGAGGTGGGAGAGCAGGACTGCAAAACACTTTGCAGAAACCATCAAAAAAAACGATGCCTCAAGCTCCCTGAGTTAGAAAAGGAGCTACATCACAGATAGAGGATTTGCCAAACAACGAACATATGACTCCAATTAGCAAAATCCCTGTCAGAAGAAGGCTGTTTCTAAACCTCATCCACTGAAGGACAACAAGACCATACGCTTGAGGAGACTGTATTGTAAACTGGTGAAACTGCCACTAGAGGGAGCCACAGCAGCTGGTGTGGGCTGATTATCACATCTCCTTTTGTCTCTAAACCAAATTGCTGTTGTATTCTATAAAGATGTAAAATGTGAAAATGTGTGTGTGTGTGTGTGTGTGTGTGTGTGTGTGTGTGTGTGTGTGTGTGTGTGTGTGTGTGTGTGTGTGTGTGTGTGTGTGTGTGTGTGTGTGTGTGTGTTACCTGTGCAGGGTCCAAATCTCCAGTCCAGATCAAACTGTCTGAGCTTCTGCAGCTCCATCTCTCTGACCGTCTCAGTCTCATTCTCTAGATCATCAAAAAAGAGTCAGAGTCACAACTTCACACAACAACAAGAACGCAGTTACCTTAGAAATAAAACTATCAAGTCTTTACACATGTTGCAAGAATCAGCACATGAATACATGAAACCATGACAGGGTGCATACAATTTTATTTAGATCTGGACACAAGACACCACACATGACTGCCACACAGACACTGAGCTGCTCCTCACCTTGCGGTGGCGGAGGAGGAGTGGGTTTCTTCTCTCGTCTTCCCCCCTTTCTTGCTTTCTTCACAACCTTGAATGAATCAGTGATCAATCGGTGCTTGGTTGTCATGTTGACTTATCTGGAACAAATACACACATGCACACATGTTGTTCGATCAATACAAACACTGCCAGTTTCACAACATCTACAAATATTAACATTCACAGGGTAGCACACCAGAATAAACTCAATATCAGCTGGGCAGTGACTTTGCGATTTTTGTACTGCTCAAATCTTTTTTCAAACCTCATCTATACTCAACTATAACAGAGGAAACACTTCAATGTGTGGACATGACAGCTGTTGCTTACTCTGTAAATTAAATAATTCACAACTATCTAAGACAGAGGTGGGGGTAAGCGACACGTGTGTAACTCTTCAAACTTCTGGTAACAAGTTATTGTGGCGAGAATAATGCAAGACAAATCAAGTTGAAACGCTGAGGATTAACCCCAGCTTCCATATTTGAATCAGTTTCAGTGGTCATGACAAGATTAGATGTTGTTTCATTTCAGCAAACTGCTGCAGCTGTTTCCACCTGATGAATCTGATAGTGCAGCCACCTACCACCATACTTATTATCATTAATAGCCTGATAAGTACTGTTATCTCTGCTAAAAATGACTGCATTAAACACTTACTTGCATTAAAGGGTCAGGGATGAACCTTCACATTTAGGTGCAGATTTGGTCAAATGGGCAAGTCCATGAATATTTTAAATCACTTTCTTTAATGTGTAGGATGAGCTATTATTGGTATTATGCTGCATCTCTATGAAGACCCTGCACTGTGACTTTTCCTCGACAGGTGCCAGGTTTGTATTTCAATCAACGACCAGAAAAAGGCAAATATAAAACGAAAACTCTGTTCAAGTTTCATGTCATGAAACTGAATCGATATTAAAACTACTTTTAATTTAGTGCTGATTGAGGAATAAGTTTGTTTTTAAGTGTTGGCCAAACGACTCTCCTATGCCGTTCTGCATGTAGAATCATAGTAGTAACACAGTAGTTATTAGTTCTGCACTGACATTTAACCCGTTTCCACTTGAACTTATTTAATAATCTGTGCATGTTAATCATTAATTGGTAGGCTAAGCAATAATTAAGTGGCAACATTTAATTACACCCTGTTGATTACGTCATAAAGCACAAGTTGTTACAAGTTTATAGTCAGTCAATTCAACATAGTAACATTTCCTGTCCGTGTCATAACAGCTACAGAGGGGCCTGTGTGTGTGTGTGTGTGTGTGTGTGTGAGTGTCTGTGTGTCTGTGTGTGTTTATCGAAGCTGCAGGAAATCATCTTATCGATCGAGCACAGAGGCATCCCAGCGCGTGCAACACCAGTCGACGTTGTTTATGATATTTTATTAATCAGTCTGCTGAACTTACCGTGTTTAACAGACTGCTCTGTCAAATGAATTTGTCCTGTTTGGAAATGAAACCAGCAAAACAATGACGACGACGACGCCTCCTTCTTCTTCTTCCGTCTTCTTCTGTCGGTGCAGAGGAAACCAGATCCCCCTGTGCTGCCACCCCACGACCACTCCGCTTATTACAGATCAGCAGAGCGCTGAATAAGAGTTGTGTGTTTAAAATGTAGGCTATAACTAATCTTTTTTATTTATTATTCCACTGCTCCGTTTTATGTTGAATTTAAATGCCTGATATAATGTATTTCCACACCTTATGTGTAGGCTATTGGGAGTTGTTTTGCTTTTGTTTTGTTTTCCTTTATGAATCCCCAAATGTTTAGTTTTTTGCATTTTATAGCCTATTTCACCTGTATTATTGTAATTATCCTCTTTGAGAGTTTGTATCTTCAATTGCTTAAATTTATTTTAGAATCTTTTCATTTTTTAAAGAGTTGTACGTACCATTGCCAATAAATCTGGCCCCCTGAATAAATAATACAGAAGTGGGCCCCTCTATGTAAATATCGTTTTTTATTCATTTCAACCAGGGCAACGGTGACGGTTAGTGACAGTAGCCTAACGGACAATTTGCCTGTCATTCTCATTTAATATTGAAAACCTACTGTAGCATTAGAGTATAGGTGAGCATAGTATTGATTCAGAAAGGAACAGTGCATTTTATTTCTCAATACAGGACAATCTTGTATTATAGGGGATGATTCAGTATTATTATCACTATATTCATCATGTTCCAGGCAATTCCTGTGTAATTACTGTGTCATGTTTGTGTAAAAGCTGGCATGGCCGAGCCCAACGCCACACGGCCTCAGTGCTCTCTGAGGGAGGCTGGGTGGCTGCAATAGAGACCATAATATAATTTAGCCATACTAAGATACTGGGAGTCTTTGTGGGCCCCACTGTTCATCTTAATGAACACAACTTATAATAACTACAAGATTTAGCAGCAGCATTTGGAGCAGAAAATATTATCGGTGTATAATTATAATAGGAAGAGGGAAGTCTGGGTGTCCCTGTTCAGGCTGCTGCCCCCGCGATCCGGTACCAGATGAGTGGAAGAAGATGGATGGATGGAATTATAATATTTGTTTATGTGTACAAATGTAAAATAATACTAAACTGTGTAGCTTTTACAGTAATATGAAATATATCATTCATATCCACCCATCCATAGTCTATATCATATCGCTGGTGTACTGTGTACATACTGGACAGGCTCATCAGACGGGCCAGCTCTGTGGTGGGCCTGTAACAGGAGTCGGTGGTGGCAGTGGCAGAGAGAAGAACCATGGAAAAACTGATGGCGATCATGGACAACACCAGCCACCCTCTGCACTATGCCATCAGCTCTCAAAGGAGCAGGTTTAGTGGCAGATTGCTGTCACTGACCTGTTCCACAGACAGACTGAGGAAGTCCTTTGTGCCCAGGGCAGTCAGACTGTACAACAGCAGGGGGGGGGGGGGTGGTGGGACGGGCACAACATCTGCACTAATTGACATTTTATGAACTGTATTTCTTTTATATGAGAGTGTGTGTGTATATGGGTACATATATATGTATGCATATATAGGTGATAGTTTGTATATGTGTATATATATAGGTATATTTTATATTTTATTTTATTCTTTTATATTATTGCTACATCTGTCTACATTAGCTGAGTGCTTTCTTTCAGAATGTTTGGAGCAGCTGACAGATGAATTTCCTTCGGGATTAATAAAGTATCTATCTATCTATCTATCTATCTATCTATCTATCTATCTATCTATCTATCTATCTATCTATCTATCTATCTATCTATGTATCTATCTATCTATCTATCTATCTATCTATCTATCTATCTATCTATCTATCTATCTATCTATCTATCTATCTATCTATCTATCTATCTATATCTATCTATCTATCTATCTATCTATCTATCTATCTATCTATGATTTTTGTGGCTAATGCTTCAATCAAATCTTTTTTCAAACCTCATCTATACTCAACTATAACAGAGGAAACACTTCAATGTGTGGACATGACAGCTGTTGCTTACTCTGTAAATTACAGTTTTTCTCAGTCGCTTTGGTGCTATTCTCAGATCAGAATGAAAGTTCTCATAACTATTAGTTCAACCTCCACAACATGTAGTCATTTGTCCACATCATAGTAGCAGTTTCTCCTTCCTCTGAACAAATTGCAAATGCTTTTGGACATGTATCAGTTGCTCTCATACAATTCTCTGCTGTTTTATAACATTATCATTTGTTTATGTCATGTCAGTCAAAATGAACTATACTTTTGAACGCTGAATAGTCTTTCCCTATAAAACTAATAGTCCTCATTTCATTGCTTGAGTCATCACATACAAAATTGTTGAACTAGTTTTCAAAATCTGTCAAACTAATTTTAAATGTTGGGAGAAGCACTGTGAATTCAATGATTCAAACATTTACAGTAAGGAACAACAGGTATGTATGGTATTGGACAGTAATTCAGCACTAAACAATCTGCACTGCTGTCATTGTGTCAGGCCTTACTGTAAGATACAATGGGACAAGAACTTTTTTACATTTACATTTAGACTCACAGCTTCACTAGAGAACAGATTTACTGTATTGTAATGTATTACAGCAACCACAGTAAAGATTTCCCATCTTTACAGTACGGTACTGCACTACAGCATTTTACAAGTAGGAAGCACTTTTATAGTATTGTACACTACAGTAATAATGGTTGATGCAGTACATGTACTGTACATTACTGTAATTTTACTCTGCATCACATAGGATTACAAGACAACCTCATAGAGGTGGAAGAGACTGAGCCCTTTTTACTCTGCTACAAGAACAAGACATTTGTGCAATGGTGATTACAAACAATGGCATAAGGTTGAAAGAGATACAATGTAAGGATGACATTACTGTATCTTTGGGAATATTGAATCTGTTTCAATCGCTACAGTTGACAGAGTGATGTAGATGAAAATGTGACTGGAACGTCTGGATGTGCAGGAATGATTTACAGTACTCTGTAGGTTCAGTTACTATATGTACTGCAACATTGTTTACGTAAAGTTGTACCCAAAGAGTGTTTCTTATGTTTGTTGTAGATGACTGTAGTGTATTTTTCCTTTGCACAATGCTGTGAACAAATCAGAATTGCAAAGAGCAGCAGTAGAAATGTGAAACATACATATTCAGTATCTCCACAGTAATGTGTAACTTTACTGTAGTTTTCACATGGCTGTACCAGTAGTGTATAGTGCTGTCTTGAGCATTTTCAGGTAGTGTCATGACTTTTTTGCATTGGAAAACACTTAGAGAATAAAGTGTCCTAATGAAAACATGACAAAGCCATTTGACTATCTTGTTCATAAACGATGGTGTCAGGACTTCTCATTTTGACGGCACTGACAGTTTCATTGACATGAGTACTTGCTTTTGAGGGATGGACAATCCATTTTGAGCAAGTGATGCGCTTTTGCAGGTCATCCACTAGGTTTTGCAGTTTGTGATAATTGCTCTGAGAAATGCACTAACTGTTGTGCAAATGTTAAGAGTGATGTGAGAAAAGCACCAAAGCGACTGAGAAAAACTGTAAATAATTCACAACTATCTAAGACAGAGGTGGGGGTAAGCGACACGTGTGTAACTCTTCAAACTTCTGGTAACAAGTTATTGTGGCGAGAATAATGCAAGACAAATCAAGTTGAAACGCTGAGGATTAACCCCAGCTTCCATATTTGAATCAGTTTCGGTGGTCATGACAAGATTAGATGTTGTTTCATTTCAGCAAACTGCTGCAGCTGTTTCCACCTGATGAATCTGATAGTGCAGCCACCTACCACCATACAATTCTTTTATATGAGAGTGTGTGTGTATATGGGTACATATATATGTATGCATATATATAGGTGATAGTTTGTATATGTGTATATATATAGGTATATTTTATATTTTATTTTATTCTTTTATATTATTGCTACATCTGTCTACATTAGCTGAGTGCTTTCTTTCGGAATGTTTGGAGCAGCTGACAGATGAATTTCCTTCGGGATTAATAAAGTATTTATCTATCTATCTATCTATCTATCTATCTATCTATCTATCTATGATTTTTGTGGCTAATGCTTCAATCACATGGTCGGATGTAATAAAAATGATGGCGATGATTATGGAAGTTGAATGATGAGCGAATATTGGTGACTGTTAGAACAATAGCAACCACTCTGGTGTAAATATCCAAATCAATACAAATCCTTTTGACCCTCAGGCCTCTTCCTTGGTATTTTCTACTGTGTGTCCTCTACTCTTACTGTATAATCTGATCTAAATTGGGGTGTGTGTGTGTGCAGTGCACGCACGTGTGCATGTTGCATCATGAGAAAAGTATGTTCTTCAGCTTCATTAACATGCGTCGTCGGTGAGTCTGACTTTCAACGACCCTTCAACATCATTAACTAGACTTCCTGTTCTCTTCAGCCTTTGTTTTATGTGTTTGTGTAAACCTGTACTCAGTCCAGTCTTATACCTGCTACTTCCTCCCATCTCCTTTCTTTTCCCCACTACCACTCTTGTTCTACCTATTGTATCCTCCTGCCCAAGCTGCTGTCTCCTCCTCCTAAGTCTCTTCTTCTCTTTGAACGATGAAAAAGAGAGGGAGAGAGAATTAATGACATTTGACCATTTCCTGGTTCTCATTCAATGGCAGTCCATTATTGACTCATCGTAAGTGACTGCTATACAGTATAATGCAGACATTCAGGGAGTCTGGATGGCATTAGATGGAAGGCAGCTTGTGATTGGATTACAGTGAAATCCTATCTGCTGGATATGGTTTGTGGTTTGTATTCGGATGTTGAAAGTGGTACATGGGCTTAGTAACGTTTTATACAGGATAAGGTCGGCTCAACCACCATGTGATGGACACAAGCAACTTTCAATCATTAAATATTTAAACTGCACTTCTTAGTGTTTACCCGAGGATTTTTCCATGATCAGTTTGTTGGGTGGGGTCAGTGAAAGGTGTGCTTTCATGGACAGTCAAAGGTTTTTGGCTAATTTCATATTCAGTTCAGCAGTTTGGATAATCTTGCATAGTAAGCCAGAGGTTGGAGTTAATACTGTAGCTACATAATCTAACTTAATGATAGTTCAATCTTAAGGATAAAAGGAAAAGCCTGACAGTCAATAACAAACCAAATGAATAGTCTAATAATAATCATCACAATGATTTGATTGATTCATACAGAACAAACATGAGCGGACAAAAGAGGAACTGGCAACAACCACTTTCCCTCTAAAGTGATTATCAAAGATAATCTGAAACAACAATATGTCACCAAAAGGTCATTTAATGCACATTAATGGTCTTACTACCACAATGAAGTGAATGAAATTCTAGCTTTGTGTTATTAAATTTTAGATTAGATTATTAGATTAGATTTTAGATAATGTCTTTTTGAACCTTAATTAGCCAGAAATAGAATTTGCCTTAAGCATTTGAGAAAAACAGAGCAAATAGAGGTTTATGCTACAGCCACAGTTATTACAGTAACTCTCAGCTCCACACACACACCACCTGAAAACAACTCTTCATACTGTATATCTGTGGGTAAAGTCATGTATAGGCCAGAATGAACACAACTAGCCAGAGTAAGTTGATTGTTACTGTAAATGTCATTCCCAGGTCGTCAGTTTGCATTGCAAAGTTTTGGGTTCGGTAGCCAAACCAAATCACTTATATCTTATTCCCACTAGTTACACATATGAGACAAAAGCTGAGTATAAATAACTTTGAAAGCAGATTTTAGATCCTGCTGCTTTGACTAGGTATTATTGGTGTCATGTTGCTTAAACACTTTAAGAACTAAAACATTATTGTAATACACGTTGTGACACATTTGACTCTATCTATTGTGCATTGAGCAGGGGGAGGGAAGGGGGCTGTGAGGAGTCATTTAAGGGGAAGGCGAGGGTAACCAGAGAGTGAGTCAAAGATAAATGAGAGAGAGAGAAGAGGGGAAAGAAGAGACTGTATGGGTGAAAGCACAAAGAGAGAGAGAGAGAGAGAGAGAGAGAGAGAGAGAGAGAGAGAGAGAGAGAGAGAGAGAGAGAGGGCTGTTTATGTGTTAACTAGTTATGGCACATTTAGTCTGAAGTCAAAGGAAGAGAGCACCAGCTGAAGATCGAGCCGCTGGCTTCTCCCACTTGATTTCAGAGGATTTTCCATCAAGTAGGAGACACACAACTCTTGGAGATCCGGATACTCGTCTACTGTTTTTTACACAAATTAATAACTGAGGATGTCGACCACATTTCAGGACTTGAGTCTGTAATCTTCCTACACAAAATACAGACTGCAATTCCTATATATTTCTATACGGAAAATACACACAACATACGTTTTTTTTTTTTTTTTGTATTTCTGGACACTCACACACTGCTAGGATGTGGTCTTGCATAACGGACTTCTTCACCTATGAAACCACAAAGTCGGTGGTAGTGAAGAGCTGGACTATTGGCATCATCAACCGTGTCGTCCAGCTCCTCATCATCACTTACTTCATCGCGTAAGTGTTTCTCTTCTCTCCAGTGTTGAATTAAGCTAAAAACAACTTCCAGCTACAGAAAACTAAAATGTAATGCAATGGATCTGTCATTGAAAACAAGCATTTGATCATGTTATTAATTAAATGTTAATTACAAACACTCATGTTCAAATATTACATAATATTTATCAGAAATATGATTCAATTGTTCTATTATGGATATTGAAGGTCCACTCGAATAAGATGCCAATTACCAGTGGTATATTATTTGTTTTTGTATAGTTATAAAGTTTAGTTGTTGGTATTTAGGTTTGTTTTTATTAGTATTTATAATCTACATAGTAATAAGTTGTGTATTACAAGGGTTTGGATTACTCCAACTCAGAAATGTATTGTATGTTTTTTTTTGTGTTTTTTTGTGACTGTTGCAATTAACAACCTGTCATTTGAGTTGCTCTGATATTAGTAGTGGAGTTGACATTCAGTTACACCAATCACATTCACACTCACAAAAAGAAAGGAAGAAAGCACAAAATGGCAGGTACTATCCACTTGTAATAATGTCTAAACCTATAGCTGAAAACAGCAGCATGTTTCATAAAAATACTACGTAAAAAGCAAACCAGACGCTGCTCATCTCCACCTTTTTCAAATCATGGCAGAATTCAGTTTATCACCGAATTACAGTAACGTGAATGACAAGGTGAAAAGATTTTGTGTCTTAGAATGAGATCCGAGAGAGAAAATAAGCAAGAAATGTTCTTTATTCTAACGAGTATCAGGTTTTGTATTATCAATGACGAACCGATAGAGAAAAGTGGGAACAAAGAAAAGAAAAACACGAAGAAGGCAAAGCAGTGTTTCTGTCTCTGTGCAACCCAACTGTGTGTGTGTGTGTGTGTGTGTGTGTGTGTGTGTGTGTGTGTGTGTGTGTGTGTGTGTGTGTGTGTGTGTGTGTGTGTGTGTGTGTGTGTGTGTGTGTGTGTGTGTGTGTGTGTGTGTGTGTGTGTGTGTTTCAGGTGGGTCTTTGTCTATGAGAAGGCCTACCAGGTGACAGACACAGCTATTGAATCCTCTGTGATGACAAAGGTCAAAGGTTTTGGAGTTTACAACGACAAAGTCATGGATGTTGCAGACTACGTTACTCCTACACAGGTATGGATGGATGGATGGATGGATGGATGGATGGATGGATGGATGGATGGATGGATGGATGGATGGATGGATGGATGGATGGATGGATGGATGGATGGATGGCTGGATGGATGGATGGATGGTGTTGGAAAAAAGAAAATATAATGCTAAACTCAGAAAAGTAGAGAGAGTGAGAAGGGTGTGTGCGCGCAGCAAACATAGTAGCAGCTGTGTGCAAGATCATAAAATAACAAAGCAATAAGAATTACTATACGCACTCACTAGAACGGTGTTGTAATAAAATAAACGGACATGACGCAGTAGGTTGAGCGGGCACCCCATGTTTAGAGGCTACAGTCCTAATTCCACATCGGGCAATTCTTTCCTGCGTGTCGTTCCCCCTCTCTCTGCCTCCCCATTTCCTGTCTCTCTCAAACTGTACTATCAATAAAGGCATGAAAAGTCAAAAATATACTTTAAAAAAAAGGACATTTAAACTATACTTAAAAAATAAAAAAAAATACAACTTGTACTTGACAGAAAGCAATAATGGAATCAACACAAACGTGATAAACTTAGTATGAACACTACACGAGGAGAAAAACGTGACCCAACTAATATTGAAAGAAGGCCCCACCTAGAAGGAGAAGGGAATTTATAAAAGAAAGATTACGCCATTATTTGTAGTTTATACTCATTTCCCTGTGGCATATACCCGACATGAGACTTGGTATATTTGAATGTCTCCCTTTATCACAACTAGCCCAGTTTTGGACATTATTTCTTTACTCCAACAATGGATGGATGGATGGATGGATGGATGGATGGATGGATGGATGGATTGATTGATTGATTGATTGATTGATTGATTGATTGATTGATTGATTGATTGATTGATTGATTGATTGATTGATTGATTGATTGATTGATTGATTGAGTCAGTTTGTTGGTTTGTTGATTTGCCGTGTTGTATATTTTCTGCAGGGAGCTTCAGTCTTCTGCATCATAACCAAATTGATCACTACAGAGAACCAAGTCCAAGGATACTGCCCTGAGGTTAGTTACTGTTGCTGCCGTTACTGCACTACCACCACTAGTAGGGCCTACTGTACTTCTACCAGCACAGGCTAAAGCAGCAAAGACTAGTTGGATAAAGCTGATGCATCTCTCCATTGACCACCTGTAAATCTACCTTACTTGAAGCTTTACAGTCATTCTCGTTCTTAATATTGCTACCAGTCTGCCATTATTGTTACTGTTAACATCACTTATTTAAATACTTTATATAGCTCTAATTCACAAAAACAGTGTTGTCACTGATGGAGCCAGACTCTAGTGGTCATTAGAGGAACTGCAGTCTTCAGTGTTTGCTTTCTTCTGCTTGATCCTACCAGCCTGGAGCTCAGTATTGAAAAATAACGTCCATTCCTCACTACATGTTTTTAGAGTTTGATTCAGCCACAATCTAAAGGGCCAAACTGTTTATTTTCTCCTAGTTTCAATGGGCCTGTCTGTGTTTATAAGAGAGCTGACACACGGACTCCTCCCTTTTTGGATTCACTTCCTAAACTCAGGGCAATGAATTCTGATCCGCTCTGTGCATCAAGAAGACAACACATGAAGGCAGCCAATAACGATATCACGTTTCACGCATTATTGGATAAAGTTAGATGAATTTAGCCGCACTGACCACACTGACAGGCCACAGACGCATTCACATTGACCAATAATTGGATTTTATGTTTTTCTCACATCATTTATTGGGGCATGAAAAATGCTAATGGTTATTTGTGAGGTTTTGAAGTCATTTCATGATTTGAATATCATTTCAGTGACATTACTAAGCTCTTGCTGCACGTCTATTTTCTGCTCTATCTGTCTTCTCCTCTTACCATATAATCTGATTTAAATTGTGTGTGTGTGTGTGTGTGTGTGTGTGTGTGTGTGTGTGTGTGTGTGTGTGTGTGTGTGTGTGTGTGTGTGTGTGTGTGTGTGTGTGTGTGTGTGTGTGTGTGTGTGTGTTATTGAATGAAACCCAGAGTGAGAAGAAGTATATTTGTACTCAAGACAGCAACTGTACCAAACACCTGAATAAACCAGGAGGTGGTTATGGAGGTTATGGTGAGACCTTCTGTCTTTCTCTTCTCTCTTCACTTCTACATCACAATATTTGATGAAAAACTAACTGTAACCTCAACAGTATTTGTTTGCTTCTTCAGTTTGTTCAAAAGCTTTTCTTTTCATCCTCAGGGATTCTCACAGGGAAATGTGTCCCTTTCAATGCAACTATCAAGATGTGTGAGATAAAAGGATGGTGCCCTGCAGAGATAGACACCATCAAGACGTAAGACAATGCTGTGCATATGACAATGTGCTCAAAAAAACATGCTTGAAAATGAATAGACATCCGCTGTTTTCCTTTTTTTCCCCCTCTCTCTCAGTACGCCCATGATGGAAGTGGAGAATTTCACCATTTTTATCAAGAACAGCATCCGCTTCCCAACCTTCAATTACACTAAGTATGACCTCTCAGTAGCTTGTGTTGACATGATGATGATGATAGAGAATGATGATGGTGGTATTAATGTCTGACATGTTGATGTGTGCATGTGTGTGTGTGTGCAGAGGGAATTTCCTTCCATCGATCACTGACAGTTACATCAAAGCGTGTAACTTTGACATGGAAAACAACACCTACTGCCCCATCTTCAGAGTGGGAGACGTGGTCCGCTACGCACGGCAGAACTTCACGAAACTCGCAGACAAGGTAGAGTCCAGCCACATTTACAAGTTTAATTTCAAGTCAGGTCTTTAGAGGAACATTGTCTGTGTCTGTGAGAACATGCTGAAATGTTACACTGAACTTTACACTGACATAGCATTTATATTTATCCTTAAAGCTGTGTCATTAGTATTTATGTACTTGAAATCAAGTATCAATTGCACTACATTAAGAAAAGATCCTGCATTTACCAGTCACACAATTAAAAATTATAATTGTACAGAATAACTTTTTATTTACAAATGTATAAATACCTATTGTGAAATCTAGGTTGAAAATTGCTGAGGTCAATGTAAAAAATACATGTGTCAAAGATCATTTGCAACAGCATTATGGGGTGGTGACCATTCTCCAGCATTCAGGAACAACTGAGGATAGGGAAAACACATTTAAATTAAATTCAGTTAAAACTGGTAAAAGCACATTATATGTCAGTATTAAGCTTTAAGAGCATTAAGCAAGAGATAACAGTAGTTGTTGTCAGTGCACTCACACACACACACACACACATAGACACACTTATGTACTTCCCTCTCTTGTGCTGAAAGGGCGGAGTGATTGGAATAAAGATTGGCTGGATATGTGATCTGGACAAGTCAGATGACCAGTGCAACCCTTCATACTCTTTCACCCGACTGGACGCCATGTCACAGAAGAACGCCGTCTCACCGGGCTACAATTTCAGGTATTCAGCTTAGTTGTTGGACTTCTGTGATCAACACATGACCTTTCCTCTATACCAACAACAACATAATCTCATTTACACACAAAATCAAAACCAAAAAACCTACAGATAGATTAAAGTGTTACTTACTATATGGAAGTGACATATTCACTTGTGAATTTCTTTTTTTTTTTCTCTGTGGAAACAACGATTTACTTTTCAGGTGCATATTGCAACACTGAGATCATTTTCTTGGTCTATCTGTCTTCATAGGTTTGCCAAATACTTTAAGATGGAGAATGGGACAGACTACCGCACATTAGTCAAAGCCTATGCCATTAGGTTTGATGTTCTGGTCAATGGAAATGTGAGTACACAATAGTGCATTTGACTTTTTCCTAATAAATGAAAATGATTGAAACCTGCTTATATGATTGTTATTCCTTTGTAGGCGGGGAAATTTAATATGATTCCCACACTCATAAACATGGTGGCAGCCTTCACATCAGTGGGAGTGGTGAGTTGGACCAGTATACCCGACACAACAAGCATTAAGTTTGTTACCAGTCATTTTAGGGCCAGAGCATCTTTGAATGCTATTTGTGTTTTTGTCCTTATTCTTGTTCCTATTCTTATTCTTACTCCTATTTTTTTATTCTCTTTATTTAACAAAGTATACAAACAATGTCAGAGTCAATTGATATAAAAGATAATGACAAGCTTAAAGGGACAACGAGGAGTTTTGGAAAAGCGAAGCGTTTTCACACTACATTTATGAGCCTCCGCGCGCACTGTGAAATTCTTTGACCGGCACAAGACGGACTCATGTTTTCATTCATCAATAATTAAAGTCAGAGGTTCAAAGAGGTTCACATACCGTCGTAGTTCCGACCATAAACGGCGATTCGGCTGTGTTATTCTCATGACTCGCCACAAAACCGAAAGTAAAGAAACGCTGGTCGGCTCGACCAGCATTTCCGCCACCACTAATAATAACAAAATAACGATAGAGACAAAAAGATATATTTATCGAAAATGGGCCCATTAACAAGTGTGGGTAACGTAGATTCATCCACATTAACGTGAGACTTTTTTATAACCAAATAGAAACTCCTCGTTGTCCCTTTAATGAAAGATCAACAATATTGTCTCTTCATTTTACACTAACTTGTACACTTCTAATTTAAATTTTTATTGATGTGAAAGTTTCTTATTCTTATTCCTATGCAGGGTACGGTGCTGTGTGACATCATACTGCTGAACTTCCTGAAAGGAGCGGAGCAGTACAAAGCCAAGAAATTTGAAGAGGTAAAATACATGGTGGCCCTCAGAGCTCAGCTAAACCGCTTTTTAGATTAAGAAAAAACATTAGCAAAAGTTTTGTTGCAGTGTGCTAAAATCTCAGAATGAAAGTAAAACACATCAGGTAGTTAAGACCTTAAACTTGATGATCACCAATATAAAGTCTGTCAAACCTTCAAGCAGCATTAGTTGACTTTCTGAAACATCAGACCAAGCTATTAAATTGTCACATAGTAAACCTTAAATGGTTAGAATAGGTATCAACAGCAGTAGAAAGCCAAAATAATGACCTAAAAGAGGCCGAAAGGCTCTGTAGGGCAGAGGGTGGTCACTGTGTCCTCCAGTCTGCCCTAATACCTAATTTGTGTTAAAATATTGAACAATAATACTCCTCCTGTGTGTCTATCTCTCTTTCTCTCACTTGCTGTAGGTGTCAGACAGCCCACTGGATTCCCAAAGCAACGGGTTTTACCGTTCCCAGCTGTCACTCAGACATAACGACACCATCATGAAGTCCAGTGACTCGGGGGCGTTTTCTATTGAACATTACGGCTAAACCGACAGGACAGGAGCAACAGCAGTGGCCAGTGATCAGGTTTCTCAAGAGATGTCGGTGTTTTAAGTTTGATACATTTTTCTATATTTTACGACCTAATTTTACATATAGCCTACAGAGCTCTCTCTATAAAATACAGTATCTCAGTGTTACCCAGTTTATCAGTGTCAGAATACATCACAGATCTTGGATTGTTGCAATAAAATATAACAGCTAGTGTCTAATGTAGAATGTATTAGAAATAGATCAGTAAATAAATAAAATATGAAAGCTGTCTTTGCATGGTGATGTTTTTAAACCCTGATATCGGTTCAGGATTTCAAAGCTGGTTAAAATTTGTCTTTAAAGATTGTTAGAATTAGACTTAACTCTCCTTGCTGCTTTCTTTTCCACCTGCTTATAATAAAGCCTGTGTGACAGAACAACTCAAATAAACAAAACACCTGGCATGAACAGGGTTCACTCACTTGGTCCTCTTTGATTGCTTTACGGTGGTTTTCATTGAGATTTATCCTGTTTAGTGGATTGTGTATTGAACACAGGAATAAAATTTGAGCATAGCTATGCACATCTTTTTTCTTTTTTGCAAATAATTGCATTCTGCTTCTATCTACGTCTCAGTGTGCTGCTGTGTATGAATGAAACAATGACGCTGTCTGTGGTATACTGAAGGTACAGATGGATTTACAGATTCAGATTCTTTATTTGTCTTTCTACATGTTAAAACACAAATAACATGTTTCTCAGGACCAGTGAGATAATAAAAAGACAATAGCCTAAATAACCATATTAGAAACCTAAAATAGTATAATACATAAAAAATAAATAAAACACACGTCAGGCAGCGACATGTTGCGGGTAACATGCAGTTTTGAAGTGCAGAGGGCAGTTTATGGTGCAGAGTTCATGAGCCTCAGCATCAGCTGCACATTATGATATGATAATATGATACAAATTACTTTATTAACCCCCAAAGACAAATTAGTTCGTCTGGCAGTTCATTTAGAGTAGGTAGGCTAATTAAAAAGCCTGATGGCTGTAGGTACAAAGGATCTTCTATTTCTGCCGTCAGTCATGGAGATTTTGGTGAAGATTTTTCAGTCTTTGTGTTGTGTGTGTGTGTGTGTGTGTGTGTGTGTGTGTGTGTGTGTGTGTGTGTGTGTGTGTGTGTGTGTGTGTGTGTTGTTTTTTTAAACAAATAACATGTGTGAAAGATTTTTTTTTTTTTTTTTATCATTTAATATTGTTTCCTGCAGGCTTCCTGTAAAACTATCAACTATTATCAAGGATAATCTGTGCAAAAACATGTCAGGAATATTGGGCAGGACTCAGGAGTCCATGTGAATAGATTTATATAACCCATCTGAGAATTGAAACTGCAGGATTAAAACAAACACTTGCTGCAGTCGGCCCCGGTTTAATTCCCCCGGTGGCCCTGTGCTGCATGTCATCCCCCCCCCCCTGCCTCCCCATTTCCTGTCTCTCTCAACTGTCCTCGGCAGAAAAGCACAAAAAATAAAAAACAAACATGATGATGATAAAAATAAAACACACTGATAGGCCGCAATAGGGTTTGGTGAAAAAGGGGGAGGATTGATACCCGCACTAAGTGATGGTGAACACACCTGTAGGGAGTTTATCGTCCGGTTCACGCTCCAGCAGGCGGCGATGTGCTGTTTGCTCATGAAACTCAAAGAAGAGGAAGAAGAAGCGACGTCGACTCCAAGATGGCGGCTTTTGCGTGGCAACAGTGATGCGACCAGAGGAAAGACTGATGCAGAGGAGAAAAAAGGTGTTTGTTTCTTCTCTGTTTCCTGTTTGTCCGTGTCTGCTATCTGTGGATATCAGCGTCAGTCCATGTTTGAAGCCGGAAAAACAGTTTTACACGTGAACGCAGCGGCGTGTGGCTGTTTTTCCTGCATTAGCCCGTTAGCTTGGATGTGCAGTGCTGTGCTGCAGATGTTTACATTAGCTCTGAGCCAGATGTGCCTGTTGACTATGGGGGGGCAAAACGGAGGTTTTTATTTTATTTTTGTCCCTTTGGAGTTACATTATCTGTGGTTAGGGGGTTACAGCTGCTGTGAAATCCTACTGTCAGTGAACACAGCAGTGATGTATTCTCACTTTCACTGTAGATGAGGTAGAAACCGTGACCCCACCACCTGTACAAAACAATCCTCTACGTATGTGTGTTGGTTTAGATAGTTGTCTTGTGTTGTATGCAACTGCACTATAACATACTGGTCTGATGAGTCAGTTTAAATCCAGTTTGAGCCTTCCCCCGATTGTTCTATTTGCTTTAGCATTATTAAAGAAAAAAATGAACCTAAATGCATAATCACAAGTCATGTGAGAAAGTTCAGAGTGTCTGGTCTAAAAAAAGTAAAGTAAAAGTAGAAAGATGGTCTCAGAAACGGCCTATAGCTCAAACTTGAGTTCACCTGCAAGCAGGGCTAAAACCAAGTTCAGAAATATTTTACACCAATAACAAACTGAGATCCTTAATAAATTTGCATTCACTGTTTTTCTTTTGGCAGATTCGTCCGACTACTCCAGTTTGTCCTACTCAGAGCAGCTTGCCTCATTCTTCTCTCATGTTTTCATGAAGCTCGAAAAACACCGCCCAGGAGAACGTTCAGTTTTCAGTCAACGTCTGAATAAACAGGTATGGCAATATGGCAACTTAACCATATTTCTGTTGCACTGTTGGTGATCAGCTGGGTTTATTCATTTTAGCAAACAATTGGTTAATCTGGTCTTCATGTAGAGAAGTGGTTCACTTCCTCTCTGTATAATACAGTGACTGTTGCAGAACTGCAGAAATCTAATCAGGGAAAGAGCATCAGATGGACGGTCAGTGTTA
The DNA here is from genome assembly GCF_905171665.1 of Trachurus trachurus. Taxonomy (NCBI): domain Eukaryota; kingdom Metazoa; phylum Chordata; class Actinopteri; order Carangiformes; family Carangidae; genus Trachurus; species Trachurus trachurus. Next base: position 19,961,010 of record NC_139891.1, on the reverse strand, counting down.
CACATGCTTTTTATGCACATTTGAGAATTTATTAAAGCTGCTCTTGCACGGATAAAAATGGTCATGTACTGTCTGAAAACACTGGTGCATTTAGTTTGAGAACCTAAACCAACACTATAAAAAATTATCATAATGATAAATGGTTATGAAGAAGACACAAGGATCAAACGCCCGTATCTGTTTTATCTGCTCTGTGAAATAAAACCTAAAACTGGAGATCTACAGAGCTGTGACACCGGAGGAGTTATAAACCTGTAAATAGTGACACTTTCCTGTTTGTGTGTGTTTTTTCTTTTAAAAACCATTTATTTTGAGTTTGTTCAATATATTACATTGTGCTTTTGTTGTTTTTTGTCATTTGAAACTCTAGTCTTCGTTTCACTTCATCTTTATGTCAGGATTGCACCACTTTCTGCTTCTTTCTGAACTTGTTTCCTAAAAAGTGTTATAAATGTCAAGTTTATCAAAATTATTCAGCAGATTAGATTTGTTATAGAGCTGCTGTATCAGGCGGTGGTAGCTAGGCAGACCCCATGTGTGTGGAGTGTGTATTCCCTGTGTTGGGCACAGCCTTTATGATTCAATATGAACCCTACAACTGTCACTTCCAGCTGCAGGATTATTGTCCTGTTGTCCTTGTCCTTCCTGGTCTGGTCTGAGCAGCTTGTCTGATTTTATGATTTCAGAGCTGAAACCTGCCGACGTGGAGAAGAGCATTCACAGGACGCTACCCTCGACCAATAAGGATTTGGAATGAGTTCCTCCGACGAGGTGAGGTCTGACAAAAATGAACATTATCCATCAAGTCGTCATCACCAAGACTAAAGGGTCTGTGTCGAGTTAACACGCCAAGGAAATCAGAAAAAGAAAAACCTGTGGAAATTATCTTTCTCACTTTTGCATAGATCTTTATGGTGCGACCTCAGATTCAACAGAGCCCGAGGTAGAACTGGGACAGAGTTGAGCTCTGTCTCCTTCAATATGAGATCATCTATAATGCAGGAATCTGAATCCTGATTGGCCATATTGATATGACCGCCTGTACCACAAAAATAAGGGTGTGACCAAATCATGTGCTGGGCATCCAGCTGAGAAAATACTCCAGGGGTATCCCAACAATCAGAGGCTGTCCAAATCTATGATTGAACCACTCTGCAAAGAGACCGATACAACATACAACATCAGCAATGCACGCAAAACGTTTGCAATTTAACTCAAAAATGTGACTGCAGTAGCCTAGAAATCTAGACGCACCCTAGCGGCAGCAAATATATTTGCTCCACAGGTCGGTCTAGAATGAGCCATAGGGACTTTTTGAGTCTCGAACACCGTTTGTGTTCACCAATCACAGCGCTCTATCTATAGAGAGTCATTGGGCGGGCTTAACGTGATGACGACATACTTGCGGCAGTGAAAAACATGACAAGATGGCTTTGGCAAAGGAATCGTTTGAATCGGCGTTGGCATCAACTTTGAAAGAATTAAACTTGTCATTTTCTTTAAAAGTTGAGCAAGAAACTGCACTGAAGTCATTCATTTCGAAGAAGGATGTATTTGGTGTTTTGCCGACGGGATATGGGAAAAGTTTAATCTACGTCATCCTGCTCTTTGCTCTGATTAGTCGTAGCGCTACCCTATTGCGTGCAGAGGCAGTTTGAAAGACAGCCTTTATCCCGCCCCCTGGATTGAGCCGAGGTCTACCGGGTGTTGCCAGACTATACATTTTAGTCTGGCTTGTCAGGCTATGACTGCAGCATCCCTAGCCAGCCAGTGTATTCAAGTGCAGTTAGGTGGTAATTTTATCTACCAGACACTAACAAATAATGGAATTGAATCGAATGAATGCAGCACTTGGCAAGAAAAGTAAACTGCTCATGTTCAATACTACACCACTTAATATGTTTTTGTTCCTATTATTCACTCTACCTATGCTTTATATGTATGAAATATTACCGTATAGCACAATACAGATACGGTTTGAAGTTCATTATGTGAAGTAAATGTGAAGTACCATAATAAAGCTAGCTAATGACAGGTAATATTTAATTGTGATACTCACTCTGACCCACGTTTCTCTCTGTTTTTCTTAGTTGAAACCCACAGACACAGACAGGACCAGACCCCATGAGTGTCAGGAGTGTGGGAAAACTTTCAGTCGGATTTGTAGTCTGAAAAAACATGAAGTCACGCACACTACGGAGAAACTTTACCACTGTGAACAATGTGGAAGCAGTTTTGGGGAGCTAAACGAATACAATTTACACCTGTATACCCACCCTGAAGAGACCCCGTACTGCTGCGACCAGTGTGGGAGGGAATTCAGAGACCAGAGCTCATACAGGAAACATCTGCGCGACCACACCGGTCCGTACCAGTGTGACCAGTGTGAGAAGAGTTTCAGTTACTTCAGCATTTACAAGATACACATGCGCGTACATACTAAAGAAAAGCCGTACTGCTGCGACCAGTGTCCAAAGAGTTTTAGTTTCTTGAGCTCGTACAAGCGACATCTTCTCAGTCACAGTGGAGAGAAGCCGTACCAGTGTGACTTCTGTGGAAAGAGTTTCACCCAGTCTGGGCATTTCAGTCTGCACCTGCGTAACCATACCGGAGAGAAACCGTATGAGTGCGACCAATGTGAAAAGACCTTCAGTGACTTGAGCAGTTATAAGATACACATGCGCGTGCACACGGGGGAGAAACCGTACTGCTGCGCCCAGTGCGGGAGGAGTTTTTCTCAGCTGGGTAACTACAAGTCACATTTGCGTATCCACACCGGAGAAAAACCGTTCCGCTGCGAACTGTGTGAGAAAAGTTTCTCCATTTCAAAAACATACAAACAACACGTACGCACACACACCGGAGAGAAACCGTACAAGTGTAAAGAATGCGGAAAAGGATTCGGCCGGTTAAGCAACTACATGCGCCACCTTCGAATTCACACCGGAGAGCAGCCGTTCAGCTGCGACCAGTGCGGAAAATGCTTCAACAGTTCGTACAGCTACAGCCGCCACCTGCGCGTCCACACCGGAGAGAAACCGTATTGGTGCTCGCAGTGCAAGAGGCTGTTCACACGGTCGCAGTCTTTGAAGAAGCACCGCTGTGTCGAAAAAGAAGAAGACATTACAACTGTGTGTATCAAAGAGGAGCAAGTGAGCTGCTCATCAACAGAACCAACAGACGACAACCAATAATGATCAACAAAATACACGGCAGCCTGAGTATCGGTAGTAATGGAGAGAAAAAAAAATGGCACCCACTCCACTACAGCGTTGTGGCCTTTGTGGCTCAGAGGTATTTCCAGTGTTTGTCGGACAACGAGGGGGCTTTAACGCGCAGACGATACGGCAGAATACATGTACAGTACTTGGGCTTGTAGTCTAATTGTTGTTTCTTTTCATATGACATTTTGACACTAAGAAAAAATACAGAATATATCACCAGATTTTTATTAGCTATTTTTGTTCACTGCACTCTGACTGAAGATTAAAGGGGACCTATTATTTATTTAAAAAAAAAAAAAAAAAAAAAACACAGCAACAAACAGTACGTAGAGCTAAACACTGGGTAGTACCAGGTCTGAACAGGGACAAAACTGTGTTTACAGCTGCATAGGAGAAGAAGGCAAAACGTTGGTTGAAGGCATTACAATCGGTGGCTCTGTGATTGGTCAGCGTCAGACCAAGGAGGGCGGGCCTTGAAGCGCTCTAACAGAGTGTTTCAGACGGAGGCTGAAGAGAGTACAATGTGTACAGTATCAATGTATTTTTTGGAAAATGTAAATCTATTTTAGAGGACACCAGAAGTAAAAATAGGTCATAATAGGTCCTCTTTAAAGGAACAGTCAGTGAGGTTTTCACTGAAGCTCCTCTCTTGACTTTGTAAATATCATGTACAGTAATTTTATTAGACCATATATTGATCCTGGTTCTATTTACAGCGAATTGCAACGGACGGTTTTTCTCCTTTCAAGTGTAAATTCAGTAATTCCATCCAGTCGACCTCCTCGAAGTCAGTGATACCTGAGACATATCCCAGGACGTTTTGCATCGTAAACAGTTGTTGGAATGCATTTTATTTTCGTTATAAATATATGCTAAAATGAAGTGTTAAGTTATTCTATATATACCTATGTACATGGACCAGGCCTCGCCTCATTATCCTCTCACGCTTTAGACCTCTCTACAGTGATGAGATTCAAGCTGGAGTGTGACTTCAAAATGTATTCTCAATGCAGAGTGAACATGTTTCAAGTATTTAACAATTCAGTTTGATACTTCTTCATTCTCTTTTGGATCTTATGTATTGAAAATAATGTAATGTACCACACAGAGCGGATGATCACTGATATGTTCCCAGTAACAAATTGAAACGATTATGTATCTAAATGTCTTACTGTATGTTTGGACTGAAAATGAGAGCTGGTGTTTGTGGGTAATGTCAAGTCTCTGTGACATCAGGCTAATCACTACTAGAATTTCACTCACCTGAAAACTATTCACGTTATTTGAATCAATAAATTGCACAACAAGTCATATTTATTTATTGTAGTAATTTTCAGTGCCAAAGCTTGAAAGGTGCACCAACTTGAAACTCCTGTCAAAGACTGTTAAACCCCTTGTAACAACAGATCCAGTTGGGCTTCTGTACCTTGACTTGAATTTTGAAAACCATGGTTCATTTTTTTTCCACAGAAAGTGTTATATTGTAAAAATCCTTCTATTAATCTTTAAATTATTCAATGGACAAGTGCCTAAATACAGACGCCGTTCTGCAGTCATACCCCATCTGTGGAACAGCCATCATTGGACCTGAGAGGATAACACACTCTCTACATTAACTTTTAAATGAAATGTAAAGACTTACCGTACTTCTGTCTGAACTGCAAAAGCATGACCAGAGATCTATGATAGTGAATGTTGATTAATGATATTTCCTGTTAGGCTGCCGCAGTGTACCGGGCTGCTCTGGTTTCCCAAACGCTCCAATACACTAAAGCATGATCATGTGAAGGTTCAGGTTTTTAGGGACACATTGGGATTGGGCCGTATCAATGAATGAGGTCCTGTCACGTTGACGTTTTCACTGCTGTCAATCTCAATGTAATCAGTTCGGCTCCATCTAGTGGAAAAGGAGAGGCACTGTCATTGCTGTTGTGCCTCTACTTTCAAAATTGTTTATGAGAGGCCTTTGTCACATGCCTCTCATATTTTTCATCAATCAAGCTGCCACCCCGATTTATTGTTGAGAAATGTGTTTGACTTGCTCATACCATTGGCGCACACAACACTGTGGGCTGTGGTTAATCTTCTTCTAGTATATAGTTACTCACAACAACTGCTGACAATGAGGTTGGTGATGATCCAAAGGTGTTTGTCATTATATCTAACTCACTACATGTGTGAACTGTTTATTATTCTGGGATCATACTCTATATGAAGTATATGTTGTATAATAAATAATGTTATTAATAAATGCAAGTTGGAAACATTTCAGACATTTGTTTTGGATGCTAATGAGACAAATAGACAAATCTTCAAAATTCAACATCACATATACTCAGATCACTGTTAATGTGACCGTATTGTGAAAAGTGTATTGAGCGCTGGGGAGATTTCTATGATTTAGGTTTGAAGTCTCGGTGAAGAAGTCTGTGGAGCCCAAGGTGTCCTCTGCTGAGGGAGTTTATTGATTGAGGAGAGCAGAGAAATATTTGATACACATGTGTCAACACCTTAATTCTGCCAGTCTGGTCTCTGCAGGTGGTTTATAAACATGTTTTCACACACTGACAGAGTTTTAACCTTCTCCTTATTAGGTCATATCTGTGTTTTGAGGGATAAAGAAGCAAAAATTGATTTACACAAGACAGCAGTCTAGAGAGCACAGTGCCCTGTGTTACCTATTACATGCTCAGTGTGGTGCTTTAACAGATACATATAAAAAATGTTTTCTTTATTCATTTACATTAAACACTGTAATATTCATATGGGGGGTTGTAATGATTAAATGAGAAATGCATGTAAGAAATTTAGTAGACACCAGAATTTACAAATTATATGCATGGATAGCAGGGCTATATTGTATATTATATTACAGGGCTATTTATATTTTTTAGAAAAGGTTCATCATTAATGGTTTTGCTGCTACACTTTAACTTGAGCAGTAAATGTTGCTAGTGAGACAGTAATACCCCTTTCCCACTGGTCAAAAAACCCGTTTAAACCCGTTAACAATCGGCTTTTGGTGGCAGTGGGAAAGGCGCACCGAGCCGCGTCGACCCGCTAATTTTAGTGGGAAAACGGCTTAATAAAGCCTCACTGCCTTACAACGCTTCATTTGGCCACCAGCAGGGTGGGCACCGGGCAGAGACTTATGTTTATGTTTTTTGACAACTTGTAAATGAAGTTAACTTGTTAAAAGCAATGAGCTGGGAAATGGGTGCTAGTTGGGTGCCAGCTGGGCCTGTGTCCAACATTTTAACAGCAGTCTGCATCGTATCATTTTTGGGATGTTTGAAAAATAATCAAGCAACACAAGAGAAAGAAAGATCAGCTGTTTCATATTGGAGGTAACAAGCTTGTGCTTAATAGTTCAAGTAGATATCTGTACTTTTATTTCAAATTAAATGAGAAACCTCCAATAAATTACACAGCCCTGTTCTGCATTTCTAATATGAAAGGTGCTGTATCAATAAAGTTTAATATTATATTCAAAAGCTACAGCATCCCCTAATGTTTGAAATCCAAGCTGTTTCAAGCTTTAAATCAGGTTGAACAGATTAACCCTTCACAGTCAGTAGTTTCTCCCAGATCTTTATTATTTGATTGAGGGTGGAAACAGCATCAAGACCATAAAACTAACTGACATCCAAGATAATAACAATAATGTACACTTCTGTGGGACATCAGGATCAAACCAGGAAGGAGTCTGCCATCGGGGTGCAGCACGACTCACACTGTGTGTTAGTCCAGTGGGACTGTGCCAACACAACCACATGGTCCTCGGTGGATGACCACACACACACTAACACACCGGTCTATGCTGCCACACAGACATCCACTGTAGCATTCACCTTTCTACAATAAATATGTCGTCAATGCCGTGGTAAAAATCAAAAACATGTCAAAGCATAATCGTCGAGTCAGAGGGGGGATGACGCTGAAGTTTGGTTTGAAACAAAAGATGCATCGTCAAATAGAAATCCAACCCTGAAGCACATCCACCACAGCTGCGCCTGTCTTCTTACAGTATGTACAGTATGGACGTATGTGTGTCACAGAGGTTATGTTGGCATGTGCTAACTTGTATATGTGTGTGTGTGTGTGTGTGTGTGTGTGTGGTGACTATCGGTAAAGGTAATCAGCTTGTATGTTGGCGGCTATCTCTGCCTCCCACTTGTCTCCATTGTTGAGGAGCTTCTCCTTGTTGTAGAGCAGCTCTTCATGGGTCTCAGTGGAAAACTCAAAGTTGGGGCCCTGCAGGAAACAAGAAGGGAGACAGGTGAGTGGGGAAAAACAGAAAATGCTTTTTCTTTGAGTTTGTCACCGTCTGAGTGAGTAGCTACAGTACACACCTCTACGATGGCATCAACAGGACACGCCTCCTGACAGAAACCGCAGTAGATGCATTTGGTCATGTCGATGTCGTAGCGAGTCGTCCTCCTGCTGCCGTCAGCACGGGTCTCAGCTTCGATGCTTATGGCCTGGACAAACACACACACACAGTGTTAGTGACAACAGCGCTGCACTGACACCACCACACCTAGATCTGTTGGTGGTTCGTTCCAGTTAAAGAGAGTTTGATCAAAATAACGTTCCAACAAAGGAGCGCTTCGTGGACTTGTTGTTTAAAAAGAGGTGCTCTTTGGAAAGGGATCAAGGATGTGGGAAAACAAAAGAAAAATTCCAAGGCACTCTCTTAACTATAAAATGCCTTTATTAAATTATGGCATGGTCGAAATGACAATTAAAAGAGAGTTTGATTTCTGCATTAGTGTACATCAGTGTGTGTGTGTACCTGGGCAGGGCAGATGGCTTCACACAGCTTGCAGGCGATGCAGCGCTCCTCTCCTGAAGGATACCTGGTGTAACATCATCACACATCATCATCATTAACTGATCTCTATGAGCTGACCTTACAAATCACAATTTACTCTCCATGTCACTGCAGGTGTTCTCTCTCTCAGACAGGACGTTTGTGCCGCTGACGTTACCGGTTGTGTTTTCAGTGAGCAGCAGCAGGACTTCATGACACGCGACCTCTAACCCTTTAATACAGTATTACTGTAGCCCTTATCTCTTATCGTATGTTATTTTGTATGTAATTTTACTGTGAAACTGCTGCTAATACTTTGTTTTCTATTAAATTTATGCAGGTAACAATGCCATGCAGCAATGCATGGCATTGTTACCCGTTTTCTCATTTCCTATTTTTTTATTGATACAAATGCTGCAAGTACTGCTGCTACTCCTCCTTTATATTTATGCAGGTTGCTACCTGTTCTCTCATTGTTGTAACTGCTGCTATTACTGTCTTCTCTTGCACTTATGCAGGTAGCTTCCTATTGTTATCTCTTTGTACGGTATGTCTACCCGTTTTTAAATGTGAGGACTACGGATGGAAATTAGCTCCTAATTAATTAGCTAAATCCGGTACATTTACATGGCGTGATGTGCACCACTAATTGTTCATTAATGTGCATTGTCCTCGGCAAATAAACAATAAATGAAAAATAAACCCCGAGGTTTGCTGAGGTTTCCTAATTAATATCACCAATGTTTATTGTCCCAGACCCAACAACTAATGCACATTCTCTGGTGACAAGGTGACGTAAAATCAGCTGTGGTTTCTGCGGTTGCCAGGGTAGCAACAGGCTTACTACCTGAAAGCAGCTTGAAGGTAAATAAATACAACACTGTGTCAGAACTTATTCTTCTAGTGTTGGAACATTTTTTCTTGGTTGTGTGTTCACATTGACAGTGTCGGCAGAAAATCGTATGAACAATCTATAATATAACCTTGACTTTTCTGATGCTATGTCCACATCACTAGTCAATCTAAAAGTCTGATCCTAATTTATACCGGCTCACACATGCTCAGTGTATACAAATGTGTTATGTGTTTTACCTCTGTATCAAAGACTGTACCATAGAGAACAAAACAAAAACACAGTAGAGTGGATGTTGCCTCATGTGACGCTGAGTGTTCACCTGCGCAGGGCGTGCTCTCCTCTGAAGCGAGGCGACAGCGGCCCCTTCTCAAACGGGTAGTTGATGGTGGCGGGCTCTCTGAACAAGTAGCTCATCGTCATGCCAAGGCCTGACGTCACAGCACCGTCATCCATGTTAAAAAGAGCAAACACACACAGAGCAACCGATTAGTCCATTACAATGTTTTCTGTGAACTGAAGTCATTTAATAATATTACATTCCTTTAAATCAGTCATCAATTTCACATAAATGGTGAAGCTGTTTAGTTGTAATACACAGGGTCACAAATCGACACATAAACTCTTTGTGGTCATTTGCAGACAGTTTGAGAAAGACAAAAAAAAAACAGCTTGAATTGTCACGTCAATTCAAGTCAAGTGTCTGTGTGTGTGTGTGTGTGTGTGTGTGTAACTGACCTCTAATGAGCTCTGTCCACAGCAGCGTCTGAGCAGCTCGGTCTGTGATGGACTTCATGTCTGTAGGAAGCTCCTGAGCGTTCACATACTCTGCACACACAAACGCAATCAGGTGAAGGTGGCGCTGTGTGTATGAGGTGAGACCATATGACCATTTACCTGAACTAAACCTTTGATGCCATTAGTGAAAATGTCCAAGACAGCAGGAAACTGGGATCTTTCTCTGTTAAACTATTGTAATCAAGGGCTTTAACCTCAATAATGTTCCAGTTCATTAGGATTTATATCAGTGGCAAGTACTGAAAAAATGTAATATACTCATATATTTATGATTCTGTGCCACATCAGCCATATTGGCTTTCTAACATATTTTAATACATAGCATGATCGTGAAAAAGATCAACTTCTTTGTGGTATTAAATAAAAACCCAAAGTGAGTGAAAAGTGAGTTTGCTCTGTGATACAGAAAACCCTGACAGAGCGTGGTTACTCACTGATCTCCTCAGTGACAACACTTGAAAAGTTGTGTTTGTCGTGGTACTTACTGAATCCTTCCCTCTGTGCGGACACACTGAAGGACCTTACTAGATTTTGGGTGGTCACTAAAGTGCCTGCAGGTAAAAAAGAAAAAAAGTATTAGAAACTGCATTAATATCAAAGCAGTGGAAGTGTCCTGTAGACTGCATTGTTATACTTTACACAACATGTGTTTTTTTTCTCACCTGGCCTTGACACAGAGTACAGTAAACGCAGCGTTGCAGCCATGACGAAGCTGAAACAACACACAAGATAACAATGAGGAGTAGCAAACAAGTCCAATAAAAACAAACTTCTGACAGTGCAACATGTTAGGTCATTGTCAGCAGCGGGGCCACTTTCTCTTTTCTAACTGACTGAGGTGGGATGTTGTAATTTGGGCTACTTGTTTTTTGTGTCAGTATTAGGGCAGTTTCTGCCTGAGATAAAATTATATATATATATACACACACAGTCAATCCCAGCAGTCAGAGACCAGAAGTTAAAATACTTCTACGTGGATAGAGATATGCATTGTTTACTCCCATGAGGAAACTTATGTCCAGCAGTTAATTACAGATAATAATAAGTATAGCAGTATTAATGACAACAATAGTTAGTAATGAATAATAAATGATAATGATTAATAAATGTGTCCTTTCAAGAGCCACTTCCTTCTATTTAGGTTGAATGTAACACATTTCCACTACTGACTTCAGCTAAGGTTGTGGTTGTGCTGATGCAGGATGGTATCGATGATGGACGACCAATCGAGCTATTATTTGAAAAATGAATTAATTAATTGAATACTAAATTAAATTTTCCTGCCACAGTTAAAGTGCATGTAAGCATGATTGCGACGCGCAGACACAACAGCTGGTTATAATGTGCTGGTTTGTGTTTTAGAAGAAGAGCGAGAGGAGGTCGACGGACAGAGCACGTCAGTTTGTCCAGTTGTCCTATGCTCCTGCTTTTCAGGATGATAAACAGATGTTTGCACACAGTCTGATACACAATAATGAATCCTCCTCAGACAGAGGAGTGAAGCTGTTGAGGATGGTGTCCAACTCCAGAGTACAAACATCTGGCGCCCTGAATACTCCTGACACATGACACACTGTGGTATCATCGTCTCCCGGCTGCCTCCTCACACACACTCTCTCTTATGTCACTGTCACACGTCCTTTTCCCCTTTCTTTCTCCTCCACAGAGAGCTGCAGGTGTCTGTCTGTCTGTGCACCTCATCTGTCCATGAACTCAGTGAGCACCGGCTCTTCACGCCGCCCCGGCAGCAGCGTGACATTGTTCCCCCGCATCTGTAGCTCGTTGGAGGGCACACACACACGCGGTACCCCCGTGGCCACTCGACTTGACTTTACTCCACACATGCACTGTGTATATTAAATTATCGTTGTCTTAAGGTTTGCTTTTTTCCTGTTAAGTCGTGGTTTATTGCTACGCTAAGCTAAGACAGCGCGTAACTGTCAAGGACTTTTGCAGAAAGGTCGCTTGAGGTGAATTAAAGGTAAATCTAACGCTTTAAAGACACGAATATGACTGATATGAACGGTATTAAGTGTATAATCTGGTGTTACGCAGATAAACTTACAAAAAAATACAAGATATAAAGAGTTATTTGGTTTGAAACTCACCGATTTGTCGCTATTTGGCCTTCTGAACCAGAACAGCGGACGACTAGCGGAAGGGACCCTGCGTGCACAGGAAGTTACACAACGTCTTACGTCACCGCACGTTCGACGCAAGACTGTATAAAAAAAAGGCTCGACGGTAAAAATTTTCTCCAAAATACAGGCATATTATTTTATTTTACATTTTATTTACATTTTCTTATTATAATTATTAACACAATCAATGTACAAGAAAGCTAGGGAATTCATTTATAAAGGAATAACATTCAGTAAACAATGGTGGAGGCATAAGGCTACATACAACACAGTCAAAAAATAAACCTGAAACCTGAAGATAGATTAAAACAAAAATAATTATCGGAAGTGGCCAAAGTAAATGCTGTCCATCGTCAGAGACAGCTGGAGAAAGAAGAAAATAATATTGAGAGAGAAATCAGCCCCCAAAAATATGAATCCACTTCAAATGTTTGCGAAAATTACACAACTTAAAAATTGTGGATACCTGAAAATCCCATTTAAGCAGGAAGATAATTTATTTTGTTCTATTAAATATATTGTAAGTGATATAGTACCAGTAATTTAATAATAATCAACAATAAATTCAACTAACAAAAAAGTCTTTCTCCTGCAAGTTCTCCTTTCTGGTCTAATATACAGAAAGGCGTTGTTGCATATGTGTCTAGTAAAGAGGCAGTAGCCATAGCATCTGGCACCTACTTAGTACTAAAACTGCACATCTGATTCAAAAGTGGAAAAAAAAGCCTCCATAACCCTACAGCAGTTTAAAAACATAATTGTCTGACTTATTACAGTCTATATAGGCTATGATTCCTAATAGTTCACTTTCCTCGCTGTTTTTCTTCAGTCAGTGGATGGCAGTATAGTTAATAGCAGTAGAAAGTGAATTACAAACACACACACAACCTGCATCAGAGCCACTCTGGTTAAGTTAATGAGGCATGTGAATTTTAATTGAAAATATTTTTGATGACACTTCACTCTGAGCTCTCCAGTACAAACACACACAACTCACTGTTGAACGCTGTGGACTGACAGCTCGTTGTAAAAGTAAGTGTTGCTGTTTTCTCTATAGATATTAAACCGCACATCTTTGGATTATTTTTTTTCTTCTATACTGTATATAGCCTACCTATGTAATAAACTCTGCTATGATCTGTGCTGCCTGTCTCCCAGTGGCTGAGTGGTTTAATGGCACAGTGTCCATTGAAGGTCTGTGGAAGGAGCCAGAGAAATGGGTGCTGGTGACTGTGCTGGGACTCGAGATGGTCATAGGAATTGTGGGAAATTGTTTTGTTCTCCTTGTAAAAGTCAGGGTAAGGTGAAATGAATGTTCTTTACATTAGAGTGAAACTTTACTCATGGTTGAAAATAACTCAGTGTTTCACTTTCAGTGCAGGGGTCAGTTCTGCTGTCGTTACTGGCCTCCGTTCCTCAGTCTCACCTTGTCAGATTTAGGTACAACTCACACAATGATGCCAATAACAATGCAGAGCAAAGAATCTATGTTGTAATGTCCTTTTTTGTTGTGTCCCACTATCTCTCAATCCACCTCCTCATGATAATGAACCATTACGTTGGGAAGGCTGCTCCCTGCTCATCATCTCTGGCTCCCTGTTTGCCATGCTGACCGGTGGTCAAAGGTCACCGTGGTGTGAGGTTGTCAGCCTGCTGAAGTTTGCCTTCATTACTTCCTCCATAGGGAGCATAGGTACGACACAGCTTCACATAGACTGGGGGTGTCAAACTCATTTTAGTTCAGGGGCCACATACAGCGCAATTTGATCTCAAGTTGGACCAGTAAAATAATAGCATAATAACCTATAAACAAAGGCAACAGTAATTGTTTTCCCTTTGTTTTATTGAAAAGAAGTGCAAGTAGCCTACAAGATGCTTACAGTTAATGAACTATCCTTTAACAAAATTAACAACCTGAATTTCTTGAGAAAAATCAGTGCAATTTCAACAATATTATGCCTCTTCTGTCTTTTATGTAATTTTCACACTTGGCCTCACGTTTGACACCTCTGACGTAGATCATGAAATGGTGCTCTCCACAAAGAATTAAAATGTAAACATTTCCCCTGGAAGGAAAAGGAGTAGTTCAGGTATAGTGACAGGCAGCACTGTATCTGAGGGTTTCTGCTCTCGTTCACAGCTCTCCTCTGTGTGCAGCGGCTGATTGGCAGGAGATCCACAGAAAGTCCTGTGTTTGTCGTCATCGTGACCGCATGCTCAGCCTCTTGGGTGACAGGGGTGGTGTTTGGGAGTGTTCCTGTTGTCTACAGATGGATCAGGTATATTATAAGAAAGAACACTGTCAGAGACATAAATGAAGTGCTTAATATCTTATGATATGAAATTGCAGTGAGGTGGAGTTGACGTTCCACGTGGATTCCTGGATCATGAATGAACCATAGTGAGGGGAACACACCACTTTCCTCCGCATCACGTCTTCTCTCTCCTGTAGGTACGACAGCGCAGAGATGCTGTGTGCCGTCTTCTGGGAGAGCAGCTACTCCGACATGTTGGTCTACATCCTCTGTGCTTTCTCCATCTGTGTCTTCCTCCCTTTCCTCATCATCCTCTTCTGCTCCGTGCTGAGCGCCACCAGCTGCTGCATTAGCCGCAACAGGTAAACCACCTGACAAAGGATCATTTCATTTCGACACAAGCTGAAAATACAAAGGTATTGAAATTTGATGCAATTCCCAAAAATGCAATAATTACGGTTTTACGAGTCGTGCTAGTTTTGCACTTAGAGAATCAGGTAAATGAGCAACTCTGCCAAACCACCATTTTTGTCATCTTTGTCTCTTATTGTCATTTTGAGTCTCCCAGTGGTGGTTTTGTATCTGCTTACATTCGTTTCAGCCTCTGTGCTAAATGTGTACTGTTGTGATTTAGAGTTGTTTTCCACTTGTTTTGTGGTTATAATTGCCTTTCTTTCTTTTTTACATTGTTTTTCTCTTTGGTTTTTAGTCTCTTGCTTCTCTTTGTCACATCTGTGTTTGTTGTCTCTTTTTATTTCACATCTTTAAGTTGTTGTTTTTTAATGAACACTGCTTTTCACATAAGAAATTCAAATAGTCACTTCTTAGAGAGACCGTGTCGATACCAGGACAGTGCTCACTTAGTTCACGACAGCTGTGAAGTAGGACATTATAACAGGGAAGTCTATGCAGGGACAGACTCACTGTTGGAGCCAGACTAGTCTTTGGTTGAACTGCAGATGTTGGTCCGTCTGTGTTGGCTTCATGTTGCTTGGGTTCCCTCCCTGTCTCCCTCAGTGACGATGAAGCGGACCTGTCTGCGGTCACTCCTCTGATCGTGGCCTCCTACGTGTTCTGCTACACTCCGTTTGTCGTGTCTGAGGTGACAGATGCGTTCACTCACTATGAAGCATCACATGTGCTGCTGCTGTACCTGCTTCTTCACTTACAGACTGTTTTGTTTCCTTCCATCTCTCCACCAATCAGCTGGTCCTGCTGGGGAGGTTGGACCTGTCACCAGCACCAGATTGGTTAAGGACACTGTCGTCGGTGATGTCATACCTGGACTGTGGTCTTAACCCTCTCATCTACTGCTCCCACCAGGACTTCAGGGAGGCAGGCCTGGCCCTGCTGTGGACCAGGAGGAAACCGCCGTCTGAGCCGGTCCTCACTGCTGTCGTTAAACATGAGCTGTAGACACGACGGACCCAGCAACAGATTTTAACAAGAGAACCCACAGAGATATAATACACCTCAATGGTTTTCCTATCAAGGCACTGTTTTTTTCTTATTTTTCTGCTTTAATCAGTTTGAAGAATAATCCATTGAAAGTTTTAACAGACATCTACTCAAATTGGACCCAGAGCTTTTGTTTTCTACATCTTTCCATTTAAAATGTCTCATATGGTCTAGGTTTCTGATGTAAGTATGCTCTCTATGTGGACTGTATGAGTATTATATATAGGCTATATAATAATATATATATTATATATACAGTATATTGTGTCAGAACTTCCCTGTTGTTTGGAGTAAGCTATAGGTAAGAATCACAAACCACTATTTACACTTCTAAATGCATAATTCAGTTTTATTGCAAAAAAGGCAATACCTACAATTATCATTACACATGAAGTCACGAGTAAACAACATTATCATTATATCATTGTAAAAATGTTGATCATGGATTAAAGCAGAAGTGAGTGATCCGGTCGTTTTCGCTAATGCTGCGTTCCAGGCAGGCTTTTGAAATCGTAAATTACAGCTTCAAGTCACAACTTACGACTTTGTAGCGTTCCAGGCAACCCACTCGTGTTTTTCCGACCTGTTTTACCGGTGAAAGTCACTATAACGGCCACTCGTAACTTCCGACCGGTGAACTCGTACCAGATCGAACTGGTACCACTTCACGGTCGGAAAAACGAGTTTCCTTGAACGCACCATAACAGTCCTCGTCGCTACGTCACCACATTCACGGCGTTCCTTGGCTGCACACACAGCCCTGCATGCCGTTCTCTCTCCTCATTGGATAAAAACTGTAGGATACGATAAATGTTTTCTCTTCGGCTCAGAGCAGAGCAGAGTGACTGACAGACCCGTGTTTCAGTCCAAACACTCTATGTAAGTGATTGCTGTCGGAAGATATAACTATTGAAGACTTATATTAACACAAATATATCACTCACTTCTGCTTTAATCTGTTGATTATGTGAGGAAAAATCCCTTGATAAACAGTTTACAGATGGAGTTTGGTCCTGCAGTCATTAAGATTGTCAGTCCACTGGAGAGGTGTAAAGGTGCACAATGCTGGGGGATTTGTTACAACCTGGCAACCCAAAAGTTCTTCCCAATAGAATGAATGAATAGATTAAAATGGATCTATGAAACTTTGGTAATTAGTTTAGCCTAGCTCATTAGTAAAAAGCCTGATAAGAGGTGGGGTCACTGGTGACCAGCTGCATCTGCAGGTCAAACTAAGGTCCAGGGAGGTGGCAGAGGGCTCCTCGCCTCTCAGTCCCGCTGCGCTGCTCCCTTCCCCCGTGTCCTCTCAGCCACCGAGGTCAGGAACCAGAAGCTGAAGTGAAACTGCAGCACGTCGCACACTTTGGACCAGAAGTGTCCGGTAAACCGCTGGAACAGCCAGTACCGAGCGAGCCAGTGATCCAGCAGCTTCAGCACCACGAACCCGGCGCACGACAGCACCGCGAGCAGCAGATACCTCAGCGAGCGAGCGTCCCCGCGCGCCAGCTGCAGGCGAACTCCTTTATAAACGGCGACGCCCACGTGACAGCCCAGAGCCGCCTCGAAGCCGCGCTCGTGCACCAGCGCGAGCCCGTAGCTGAGGAGCGAACACAGTTCGGCCGCCGCCGCATGCGACGCGCGCCACTTCGCCGGGCCGCGCTCGAGGAAGTGGATCCACACCGGGACCCACGCGAATATCGGTAACGTGAACCACTGGTCCAGCACGGCGGGCGCGCGCCGCAGCACCGCTAGGCGCGTCCACTGCACGGGCGCGTAAAACACCGCCATGAGGGCGAAGACGTGTCTCATGTAGCGGCCGCGCTCCGGCTCTGCGGCGTCGCCTCCGTCCCACAGCAGCCAGGACAGTCCCATGAAGACGTAGAGCAGGTTCACCAGGCAGTTGCAGGGCAGAGCCAGGGCAGCCGGCAGGGACTCGACCCGCGGCTCCGCATAGTGCTCGTAAGACAGGTCCACCTCCACCTCGTCAAACAGACTCGTGTTCGCCAAGGCGACGCAGAGTACGAAGGGCAGCGACACGTGGAGAAGAGCCGACTTCATGGCTCATCCTGGTCCCGACAGCCCGGACTGGAGCCACAGAGACACGACCTGTCCTAGTCTGCACCAGAGATACTCTGTTTCCAGACTGGGAGCGAACTAAACATCCATGGGAGCAAAAGTCAGAGCTGATTGTTTGTGTTCCGGGTTTCAAAACCACGTGGTAGGAAATAGAGAGCTCGGATTGGCTCTTCAGTGTAGTAAACAGAAGACGAAACAAACTCAACATTACTTTCATTTTAAATATAATTTTCACAGGTTGTGACAAAAAAATGCTCTTTGACAGACAATCACAGCATCTTGTTTTGGTCTATTTTTGGTTGTATCTTTGCTCGTTTGCATAGCCTGGCTACATTGTAAGAAACTGCTGACCTGAGACCAGCTGCTTCAGGACTTGAAGAGGTTATCCGGTATCACGTGATCTGACTCCGATCACGTGACATCTGTTCGAAAAAATGGCGTGCCCATTCATCGACCACCCTGTTGATATCGGAGCACAGATAGTGAGAGGATCGTTACGGCGTGAAAGGATTTTCCAGGACCGATCAAATCCGTTAAACGTTGACGATGATTGTCTGTACGAGAGGTACCGGTTCTCCCGGGCCGGACTTGAATACCTCTGCCGGATCCTGGAGCCGCATGTCGGCCGTGCGACCCGCAGGAGTGTCGCCCTCACGGTCCCACAGACTGTGTGCATCGCTCTGCGGTATTACACCACCGGCAGCTTCCTGTCCTCCGTGGGAGATGCCGAGCGGCTCAGTAAAAACACCGTCTGCCGAGCCGTCCACCAGGTGTCCTCTGCCCTGACCGACCTGATGGATGAATTCATCGTCTTTCCAGGTCACCTGCCGGCACACATCATAAAAGAAGGGTTTCATGCCATCGCAGGTGGGTCAATATCATTGTTGAACAGTTTAACTTCATATTCATTGCATAGATAAACCATATAGGCTGTTAACAGTGGGGTGGACAATGACGGGGTGGTGAAAATATATCTTGATGAAAGAACTTGTGACAAAATGTATGTAGTCTAATTTTGCCACAACACTGCAGGGGCTCCCTATGATTTTGTCAAACAGGCAGTTTCTCATTTCTTTTTTGTAAGTTTGCACTTTTTAATCCTGCACCCAGCCCTCTTTGGATGTGCGCACTCTTTGCCCTCTTAAAATGAGAGAAACACATTTAAAGAGGTGTGTAGTAAATGTTTGGCTATTTATATATAATTTCATTATTTTACACCATGTCCATGATGACAGTGATACTGATGGGGACTTAGTAATAGGCACTGTGATATTGACTCGGGTCTAGTATTCTTAAATGCAGACCATACTAGGCTATATACAGTAATATGTGTGGACTTTACTGTTGTAATGTAGCACATTAAATGCAGACTTCTCTTATCACAGGTTTCCCCAGAGTGCTTGGGTGCATTGATGGCACCCTCATCCCCATCTCTACACCTCTGGGTGATGATGAGAGGGATTATTACATCGATAGACATCACTGCTACAGCCTCAACGTGCAGGTAAATCATTCAGTGATAACTTTACATTCAATGAGAGCATCACCAGTGGCTATCTTGCCCAACTAAATCATCATTGACAAAGCAAAGGCCCATCTGATACACATGTTTACACTGTCTTCATGATAGTATATCCATCCCATACATCCTGAAAACTTGTACCAATGCAACTGGTGATGATGCAATATATATATATACTGTATATTCTGTATGCATTAGAGCACACATACATAAGCCTGTAGCCCAATGGTTCCCAACCTTTTTTGGGCTTGTGACCCCATTTTGACATCACAAATGTCTGGCAACCTGCAAATCAAGATATTTTTATATGCTACATTTTATTTGAACTCGATTTATATTCGAGAAAGTGAAAGTATAGAATACAGTCGTTTAAGATTGTGTGTGGTGTTTTAATCATAATTTTAAAAAGAATAATATAAAAAATGTTTTCCAGTTTGTTTGTTTTTTAAATTAATTCCTAGACATTTCAGGCAACCCCACGCTGGGTCCCGACCCCAAGGTTGAAAAACATTGTTGTAACCTGTTCTCAAACTGTGGTACATTGTTATGCCCAGGGTCTAGGGGAAACCAGATGTAACAACCAGCCAGGACGACAGAGCTCAAATAGAAAAACAGCTTTATTGACTTCAGGTGTGAGCCACACCCAACACAACAGACAAAAGAAGCTAGAGACCCTGACTTTACCTTACCCAAAATAAAACAAACAAAAATACAGGTCACCTACCTAACATAACATGTGAAAACAGGAGAAAACAGAATCAGAACAAAAAGGGTTTTTCACACCTACGGCTGCTTAAAGATTTGAAGTTACACAGTTCAACAGCCTCACAGATGAGGACAGAAGACACCGGAGCAGGCTGGGCTGCAGTGAGGAAGCTGGGTGGGTCTTATGAAGCCCAGGGGGGGCTTCACACACACCCAACTCGGCACCTACAGAAATTGCAATACTTGCAATATGTACAGAGGGAAGTGGTACCTGAAAGTCAGTTTGGTACACGATCTGTAGTTGGGAACCTCTGGCCTATATCACTGCCCTGTTACTGACCATAAAACAGATTGTACAAACTCGCCTATTCTTTAACCAATAATCCCGTCCATTCATTACATATGAATGAAAAAAGCACAAGGCTTACTTCCGGCACTCACGCGCAGGAGACAAGGTGATGCGTAAAAAGCCTTTAATAAATCAGGGCATGGATACAAAAGAACGCCGACCGGTTTCGACCGACACGGCCTTCTTCAGGGCGTGGATCAAGGATCAGAGTCACAGGTGGGAGTCTCTTATATAAACTCTGTGGGTGGGCCAATGGCTGGCTGCTTATCAAAAACAATAAATGATAAATTAATACAGGTAAACAATTACATTGTGCGTATCAACCAAAGGATATAATAATCAAAAATATATGTTAATCAAAGAATCTATAATCAAAGAATAATAATGAGGGCTATATTTATAGACAATGAGGACATACCAAACAAATAAGGAAAAATATACCCACACTGAATAGTCTAAAGCAAAGAAAATGTGGGGAAGCAAAGAAAAGCGAAGAAACTTAGTAAATCCAACTAGGGCAAATCGTGACAATATCAAGTGAATATATTAAAAATGGGTGTATCGAAAAAACATGATTACAGTAAATCACAAGAGAATTATCACAGGCAATATAAAGTTATCACATAACATCACATCAGAGTTATCATATCATCGTATGTCTACAAAAATAATCTGTGAAAAAGAAAATATAAAAAACACTGTAGAGTGTCAATGTAAGAAAAGTATATTGTGGATGGGTGTATCACTAAAGACATGATTAAATCGCAACATGATTATCGCAGGCAGAGAAACGTATATCTAGGCAGTTATAGGAAGGGTCTAAAGTCTATCTCCTCGTTCAGGCCAGGGTGTATCAAGGCATCAAACTGGAAAATCCAAAATGTTTCTCTTTGGAGGAGTTTTTGGAGGCGATCTCCTCCTCTGAAAGACTGCTCTATCGTATCTATTCCCTCCACTCTTAGAAGACTGTCATTGCCGTTGTGATGGCTATGAAAGTGGCGTGCCATGGGGTAATCAACATTATTTGTCCTTATGGCATATTTATGTTCCGCCACCCTGTCTTTAAGACGCCTTTTTGTGCGTCCTACATAAAAACACTTGCAAGGACATGTCAGTCTATAGATGACATGCGTGGAGTTGCAGTTAATAAAGTGTTTGTTTTTGTGTTTCTCACCTGTTTTGAGATTGGCAAATTCTTTTTGTTGTATAATGTTGCCACAATGATTACAGTTAGTTTGTAAACACTTATATGTGCCCACAGGTCTTTTAAGCCATTGTCTATCTCTTCTGGGGGGGAGATAGCTGTGGGTGAGTTTATCCTGAATAGAGGGAGCTCGTCTGTAGTGGAAGGAGGGGGGATGCTGAAAAACTTATTTTTAGGGAGGGATCACTCCTAAGTATATCCCAGTTGGATAGGATGATCTGCCTGATGGACTGGGCTTGTTGGCTGAAGCGTGTGCCAAAACTGATACCTAAACGATCTCTCTTCTGTTTTTTAGATGGCTCCAAGAGATGTTGTCGTCTAATGGAGGCTGCCTTAGTCTGGGCAGCAGAGACAACTGTTTTTTTTTATAAGATCTATCTGTGAAATGTTTGGTCATGTGTTGAGCCTGTATCTGGAATTCAGAGTCTTGGTCACAGATCCTCCTTATCCTTTGGAATTGCCCAAAAGGAATGTTGTTTTTAAGGTGCTGAGGGTGAAAGGAGTCATAATGCAACAAGGGGTTACGGTCTGTGGGTTTTCTGTATAAAGTAGTGTGCAAATTGTTGTCAGCCCCTTTATAAATAAATAAATCCAGGAAACTGATCTTGTCTTTGGAATACTCTATAGACAAATTAATGTTCTCATTGGTATCATTCAAATATTTGTGAAAATCAATCAGGTCAGTATGACACCCTTTAAACAGAAGGAAAATATCATCAATAAATCGCACATACAGTTTGATATGATCTCTGAAAAGATTCTTTTCTGGATTGAAAATGAACTCTGACTCCCAGAGTCCCAGATACAGACAGGCATATTCTGGGGCAAAACTGGCTCCCATACTTGTACCTTTGCATTGCTTAAACAATTTGTCTTGAAACAGGAAAACATTGTTATTCAACACCCATTCAGTAAGTTCTATTAAGAAACCTGTAGGGGGCACCTCACCCTCTCTGTCTGAGAGGTAATGATTGACTGCTCTGAGGCCATCTGAATGATCAATGTTTGTGTAGAGTGCCTCTACATCCATAGTAACCATATAGTCCCAGGGAATATCATGCACTTGGTCTAACTTATTTAAAACATCAGTAGTATATTTGACATATGAAGGTAAATTCAGGACATATGGTTTAAAAAAATAGTCAATATATTGAGATGCCGGTTCTGTTATAGTTCCATTAGCAGCCACTATGGGTCTGCCAGGCGGGTTGTCCTTAGGTTCTTTATGCACCTTAGGCAGCATATAGAAAGTAGCTAGTCTGAGATGTTCACATGAAAGGAAGCTTTGTTCCGCCGTGTTGATCCAACCACTGTCTCTGGCTCTGATGAGAAGAGCATCGAGTTGTTCTTTCATAGAGGGTAAAGGGTTGGTAGAGAGTTCTGTGTAATAAATAGTGTTTTGTAATTGGCGGTGCCATCCCCCCCCCTTTGAACATTACATATGAATGTTCTTTGCACTGAACCTCTGCACTTTGTGAGAAGTTTAATTGCAGTTGGCTCCTATTGGCAAAATACGCATTGATGCTGCAGTGACTAATTGCTGTTACAAAATGTCTTTGCAGATGACGTGTGACTTCAAAGGCATCATTACCAGCCTTGACGCCAAGTGGCCCGGGTCCGTCCATGACTCTAAGGTTTTTGATGAGTCCACGCTCTACCAGAGGCTGCAGCAGGGTATGGCAACCGCACATTGTAAGCTGTTACAATAGGGTTACAATATGTGTTTCTGAACCTCTCAATATTGCTCTCATCTTCAGGAGACTTCAGTGGAGTGCTGCTTGGTGATAGGGGGTATGCCCTCCACCCCTTCCTGATGACTCCCTACCCAGACCCTGAACCAGGACCACAGACCTGTTTTAACACGGCCCACGCCAAGACAATGGTCACGATTGAAAATACCTTTGGCCTTCTCAAGTCCCGCTTTGCCTCCCTGCAACGTCTGAGGGTGGCCCCAGACCGTGCCTGCAAAATCATTGCTGCATGTTGTGTGCTCCACAACATTGCAACGATCAGAAAGGAGAGAGAGCCCAGGATAAGCCCCCAGCCCCCTGATGTTGTGGACCCCGTTACTCTTGAATATCCAACAGGCCAAGCAGTGAGGGAAGCCATCACTGAGGTTTTTACATAGAAGCCGTTTAGTTTTAAATTTTCACATTTTCTTTTCCCTGTAAGAAAGACGAAAAGACACATTAGTGATGCTTGCATCTTAATGAAGGTGTTTGAATTCTGTTTTGGAGAAGGTGTTGAAAATCCTGAACAATAGCCCCTTTCTATCAAATGGTACTGTTTATATTTATTAAAGTATGATACTGGAATCTAAAGTATTCGGTAACACTTTATTTGAAGGGGTCCTTGTTCCTGTGTATCTACCTAATTAATTACAGTGTAATTACCTATGTAACCGTATGTAATAACATGTACTTACATTGTAAATACATAATGTATTTTGGTGTACTTACAGGTCCTTGTTACACTTGTAATAAGAAATGCTTGTTACAATACTTTGTCAAAGTGGCCTCTCTCTTTTTGGGGAAGGGGTACACCTGCAAGAAAAATGGGTGAAACCACAACCCATGTTGCCTGGGCAAACTTTTCCATCCATCTTCCTCCTTGTATGCTGTTACACAATTTAATACACCGTTGTTACTCTTTGATTCAGTTTAAAGGTTTAAAAAGTATAGGGCTTTGGTTCAAAGAAACCGCGTCCAAGTGAGTGGTCTTCTCTTTGGTTCAGAGAAACCGCGTCGAAGTGAGCGCTCGGCTCGTCAAGTCC
This sequence comes from Trachurus trachurus, assembly GCF_905171665.1. Classification (NCBI taxonomy): domain Eukaryota; kingdom Metazoa; phylum Chordata; class Actinopteri; order Carangiformes; family Carangidae; genus Trachurus; species Trachurus trachurus. Next base: position 19,936,839 of record NC_139891.1, on the reverse strand, counting down.
AGCTATGTTGTGTTTTTCCTGCTGCATGCTCACTTCTCATGCTCGGGTGTAAGAGTGAGCACAGACGGCTAAACAGACTGCTAAATAATATTGTTGGACGCTTTTTCCTTGGGGAATGTCTATCTGTGAGTAGAATATGTCAATAGTGTTACATGATTGTGCATTTTTGTAATTAAGACATGATTAGTTATGTTTTCGGTAAATATACCTTGCTAGCTTTCAGTCTATGCTAACTCTTTTCATTGTGTTAATCTGGATGCTAATTGAAGTGTATTCATGCAATGCTACTGTAAGTACTGTAAGTAAACTGTGTTTCTGTGATAATTTCAGTTTTACGGAGGAGAAATAGAGGACTCCATTAAAGGACAGGAAAAGATCAAGCCTTGTGGTTTTTTGGGGAGTTTCTATACGTTTCGTTGACTGACTGTGTAGCTTTTTATCGGCCCATGCACTGCCAGGGCAGTACAGTCTTCTTTTTCCTATGAGCTACATGTGGTGAGCTTGAACAACAGGGCTATGTGTCAATTTACAGTGAAATTACTCTTTAAGTTACTTGCCTATTTTTCAATTTATGTTCGATGCAGTTCCATGCAGGCAAATTGCTGCACAGCATAACACAGGTTCAGCAGATGTGGTACTGACAATATTGTTCAAAATGCACAATAAAGGAACACTGAAATGCATTTTTTTGAGTGTGGTTTATGCATACAGATTGCTGATGATGTTTTCAGTTCCATATGAATTGAGTTATCCAGCATTGTCTCATTTTCTGAAAAAATGCTATTCTAGTTATTGGTTTATATGTAAAAAATACTTGAGTACCAAGGTCAACACCAGTTTAGAGTTTCTGCATGTTGTAACATGTAAGTATGTAGCAGGTACACTTTATTTTAATGTGCTTATTCCACTGTATCAAAGAGTAACAAGTGTGTACTAACACAACTGTTACATAGACTATGTTGTGTAACAGCACAAGTGGTACAAGATCGAAGACACTGATCATTGCAGTTAATGTTTTTTTTTTTTTTTTTAAACTGCGTTGTAAACTCGACGACATTGAAAATGAGGGCAACCTCAATGTCTCTCGAGAATAAATAAAGGTTATAATAATAATAATAATAATAATGTGTAAGAACTGTGGTATCCCAGCAGGTACACTTTATTTTAATGTGCTCATTCCACTGTATCAAAGAGTAACAAAGGTGTATTAACACAACTGTTACATATACTAAGTTGTGTAACAGCACACATGTTCCAAGACTCAAGAGACAGGAGGAAGATTGATGGAAAAGTTTGCAAAGTATTGTAACAAGCATTTCTTATTACAAGTGTAACAAGGACCTGTAAGTACACCAAAATACACTATGTATTTACAATGTAAGTACATGTTATTACATACGGTTACATAGGTAATTACACTGTAATTAATTAGGTAGATACACAGGAACAAGGACCCCTTTAAATAGAGTGTACCAAGTATTCTTCTAACAGTCATTGTTCACGTACCTGCTCATCCTGGAGCTTTCTTATTTTTAATTGAAGATATTCAATCTCAAGTTCCATCTTTTTCATTTTTAAGCCCTTGTATTTAATGTCTTGCTCCAGAGTCCTCTTATAAAGGGCCCTCACAGGGTCGGCTGCACCCTGAAACAAGGGAAAATTTGAGCATACGGGTTAAAGCATGTAAAGTATATAACCTAGGAAAGCAAAATAAGATTTTTGGGCTTTTTGCCTTAAATTGATAGTGTAGTCAAGAGAGAAAGGAAATGCAATGCCATTACCATTTTTGATCCCTTTTTAACCGTCTCTGGTCTGCTACCTGGAGCTGTGGACGTGGAGGCTTGGGGCTCGGCTTGGGGCTCGGCTTGGGGCTCAGCTGGGGGTGTATATTTTTCCTGCAGCATTAACAAAGCGGTGGCAGCGTATTGAACACTTGAAAGTAGTTGTAGTTGTCAAACTCTATGTGCAGACCACTGCAATTCACTCTCCATATTCCCACCATCTGTTGATGTGGAGCAGTTCAACTCTGGAAAAAGAAAAGCTATGCCTGCCCACTTACTAGTCACCACAAAATAATTTTTATTCCCACTGTTCCTTAAAATAGCACCCGAAGAAGACCTGTGGTTGAAACGTTGTGCAAAATAAAAACTATTTTGTGGCGTCTAGTAAGTGGGCAGGCATACCTTTTTTTTTTGTATTGCCCTGCACCTTGAACAACATGATGTGCATATTAAAATCTCCTTTTTTTTTCAAGAGGTTTAACTCTACGAAACATGACGGCAAACTAAGGTCTTACCTCCTCAGAGGACTCAGACAGCTCCTCTTCCTTTGGGTCCACCACCTGTACAGACGGGATAGAAGTGATCTATTAACCAGGTGCCAACAGCCACTGGTGACGGGTCATATCATGCTGGTGTGTGTGACATAGCCTACCTCTGTCAGAGTCAGAGACACGGTGTCAGATGGTAGCACCTCTGGCACCACCACCATCACAATATCGCCATCCACTGAGGGGAAAGTCAACAGGCCTGTGTTAGTGAGGTCACAATGATTTTTGTACAGTGTCTTGTATGCAACATGCAATTTATTATGGCATTAATGTTTGGGTGCTATGAGTGCTCTGAACTGTGTGTGTGATATAATGTGGGACTGTGACTATTGTGGAGCTTGTGATGCAACACAAATCTACATGCAAACATAGTCATCTCATCTTAGGTACCAAAGCTTTGACACGGACACATACTTCCTACATATTTGGAGGAGCCGGCTCCAGGGTTAGAAGACACCCCACCTTCCACCCCGGTGATTATGGGACCACCCTCGTTCTCGTTGTTAGCGAGGACCAGCTCCTCTGCAGAGGCGCGTCCCGGGGCTGGACCTCCTCCGGTGCCTGTCCGCCTCTGCAAATGTTTCTTCTTTTTTGCTGTAACAGTGTAAATGAGAAGGGGGGAAATGTGATACTGAAAGCTGCTGCACCCATGGGGGATTAAAGACATACCATAAAGCCAGAAGCAATGTTCCCTCTAATTTTCAAAACTCCTGAGCAGAAATTCAACTCCCCTGATGACCTGCTTGAGCGACTGTGAGCGACAGCTTAAGCGAACACAGTACGTCCACATGCTGGTGCTATGGCCTCACCTCTCCAACTCCAAATATCAATACAATTCACTTTATGCACAGCTACACTACTTCCTGAAATAAGCCAGCTCGTTTAATTCCTGTGTTACATTATTGGACCAACTGATTAATCCAGGTGTGTCTGAGTAGTCACAGTGGTCAGACACACCTGGATTAATCAATTGGTCCAATAATGTAAAACAGGAATTAAACGAGCTGGTTTATTTCAGGAAGTAGTGTAGCTGTGCATAAAGTGAATTGGCTATTACTATAATGATTAATAACAGATTATTTTGACAACATTACCTAGGCTACTCCATATCTAGGTCAGTTACAGTTAATGATAACAAAATACAATATTCTTTTGGCAAAATAGATTTTGCATTTATTGCCATATGAACAATATGGAAAAAATAACTAACATCAAGTTGGTGTCATCAACTCTTGGCACAGAAGCATTCTTGATATGAACAGTAATAATAATTCTCAAGTAAAAACTTAAATCGTAGTTGCACTACAGACTACGGTTAGGGTCATAAATTGCACAATTCGAAGCGCACATTAGGGAGAAATAAACAGTAAACTAGTCGGGGATATTTGAGTGTGCAACTTTTTTTTGTCTTCTGGGCAAAGAGGTGGGGAGCAGTGTGCAATTGCACAGTAAAACACCTTAGAGGGAACAGTGGCCAGAAGTAATAAACAAAAAGAGGATAAAGGGTGTAATGCTACTGTAAAACAGCATATTATATATAATAAAGAGGAAAAGTTTGTCCCTGCTAAGTTCTAACACAGCCGAAAATCAGGAAGATTTAATCCAGGCTATCGACTTGAGGAAATTGATATGATTGTGGTATCAGCTTCCAGCTTTATTGTAGCCCATCCATGTAACGTTATGAAACTAAAAAAAATGTCCAACTTACCATTTGAAATGTTTTTATGCTTTTGTTTGATCTGCTCCCAAGTCCGATGTACTCCTGAGGGGTTAGATCTGGGGCAACGAGACTGTAATTGTTATACACGCGATACAGCAGCAGCAGCAGCACAGTGATTGGGACTCATCTTGCTTTTTTAAATGTAAAGTAAGACTTCAGCCACTGATGTGCAACTTACGTATTTATGCAATCCGCAATCCTTTGCCATGCCATCTGTCGTCTCTTGGAGGCAGCCGCGGTGTTAGATTTCTCAAGTAGATCTTTCTTTTCCTCCTCATATTTCTCTAAAATGAGCCTCAGCTCCGAGTAGGAGAAATAAGGCATCCGCTCGCCTCGCTTCTCTGACGCGTCGGTGCTCATGGTTGTGATTCGTCTGCTGCCTTTAGTTGGAACCTCTTTTTTTTTTTTTTTTTTTTTACAGTCTATGGTTGGAACCGGCACTTTTTATTCATTCACAACAAGACAGACCTGGGTTGAGTTACCGAGTTGAGTTGATACCGCCTGTCCTGGTCGCCATTGTTGTGGGTAGGCTGAGCTCGCTTCGTGGAACGGGCCTCAAGTTTCAGTCACACGGCGGTTCACTAATCTCACAACCACAGAGACGAAGCTACTCCAGAAATAAGGTCCAACAAACTCTGATCCTAACCCTGAACTCTGAGCTGACTGACCCTGGGAGGTGAAACTCCTGAGTTTTCAGATCCAAAAGCTGGTCTCAGTTAGCTCAGTATGTTAACTCCGAGTTGAACGCGTGCCTGTGCCTGACGATGAGTGAAAAGACCCAGAGCGCTCTGAAAAGACCTTATCAATGGAGCTCCGATACAATGATTCACCATGACAACAAGGGAGACAACTTCCGGGAAGTAACACGGCTGCGGTGAATTAGATGGTTTAGATGCTGTTGCTTTTTCATTTTGAATGTAAGATAACTTTCTTTTAATATTAAAGGAGAATTCCCGTCATTTTTGACCCCTAAACCGTTGTCTTGATGGTCACCCAGTGTTTGGGGGAGCAAAAAACGCGACTAAAATTGATGCAGGCAAACCGAAGTTACACCATGGCTACCCGGCGCTAGGGATAGCGACAACTCTAACCTATGGGGGCATTTTTTTCAACCACAACAAACACTCAAAAAACAATCAAATATATATGGTATATGACTTGGATCCTTATATCACACCACTGAACTCATACACTGTACGGTTATACTGAGTATAAACAGTATAAACTTCAAATCACTCACCTCAGACAGCCTAAACTGGAAAGACATTACTAAGCGATCACAGAGCGCCTGCTCTCCCCGCCACAGAAACAAAGCTTTTTTCCTTGTTGTGATGATTTCTTTACAAAAATAAACGGTCGGAGATATTTTGGACATTACCACTGCACTTCTCCACCGTTTATTTTTGTAAAGAAATCACCACAACAAGGAAAAAGTGTTTGTTTCTGTGGCGGGGAGAGCAGGGGCTCTGCGATGGCTTGAGTGATTACATGCAAAACTATGGCAAAAACACAAAGTTTATACTGTTTTATACTCAGTGTAACCGTACAGTGTATGAGTCAGTGGTGTGTCACGAGGATTCGAGTCATGTACCATAGATATTTGATTGTTTTTGAGTGTTTGTTGTGGTTGAACAAATTGCCCCCATACTTTAGCGTTGTCGCTATCGCTAGTGCCGTCTAGCCATGGTGTAACTTTGCCTGCATCAATTTTAGTCGCGTTTTTTGCTCCCCCCAACACCGGGTGACCATCGGGACAACGATTTAGGGGCCAAAAATGACCGGAATTCTCCTTTAACCTTTGAGAAAGTGGCTGAATGTTGTTCAGTGTTCTTTTTTTTAATTGGCTGAAAACATAGGCTCAGATCCCGGTGGGGACATGAATTGTCCCCACGGATCTATAGCCTATGTTACATCCTTGATTGTCCCCCCCCAATAAAAATACCCCCAAATTATTCAAAATTGAACAAATGTATTGTCAGATTTCACATTTTAGATTCACTTTTGTGTCCCCCTGGTCCCCCCCAAATCCTGACATCGGATCTGCACCCCTGGCTGAAAATTAAATATAAAAACAGTCTCGTGGTTGCTCTGGTTTTATTCATATTCCACATATTTAACAAAGTAAAAGTTTGTTTAGTGGATATTTCAACTTCTAGTAGCTTTTACCACCAACAGATGCTGATTAACACACATCTCAGGGTTTACTTACTCTGAGTTTTCACATACTTTCTGCTGGGATACCCCTCTGATCAGTGCCTGACTACCAAACACTCACATACACTTCTAATTCAGAGCATGTTTACATTTCTAATTTGCTTTCTGTTTGACTGATAAACAGACATTATCCTCCAGGTAAGGACTAAAAAGTATGGACAGACAAAGGGATCAAAAGATCCTGATTGCTGACCAACAACAAGACAGTTTTAAAATCTCTTTATTGGCTTGTTACCAAAATACCACACATTACTCAAAAATAATATATTTATATACTATAACGTTTCAAAAATGCTATATACATTTAAATTGTTTTCACTCAATTACATGGAAAACAAGGCATGGAAGCCAGCAGGTGACAGCAAATAAAGCACTGATGAAACCACATGAATTAACACAAACACAAACTGGGTTTTGGCTCGACCAACCATGGGTATAATAGTTTTCTAAAATAGTACAAAGGGCCTTTGTTTAGCTCAGCTGCTAAAAATAAGAGGTTTTTATTACAGTCATGTTTTTATTTCTAATTCCCCTCTGTTCCAGCAACTGTGTTGACTATTGCATGATTGTTTGTTTAATTTATTAAATTAAAGCAGTAGAAAAATTATGGTATGCTTAATTGGTATGTGAGGTAAACGACCAACACACACTCCTGAGTTTACACACATTCTTTTCCCCACGAGTCTACGCTGATTTATCAGTCATGATTCTTGAATCTACTTAGCTGGACTTAGACTTATAAGGGGCACTTATCTGTCATTTACTTCATCTGAATGCAAAAGGTGAGACAGTTTCTATTCCTGTGTCTGTGGCGAACACAGAGGAAGTCACGTAGACCGCAGAGGGGCAGCTGTCCCCGATACCACATGTAATAGAATGTGTAAAAGAGCAGATTCAAAATGAAATCTTGCCTACAAAACCTGATCGAATCAGTGAACATCCAAAGTAAAGCTCATCTTAAACTATGTGACCCATCTTCACAGAAATCTAACATTCACGGAAAAACAAGCCTCCTGTCAGCAGCTGAAACAACAGTGAGCTTTCCAGAGGAACTCAGTACTGAGTAGCAACGTTTCTACATTATTGGACACATTGATCTTTGCATAAGAGGCTTTTGTCACGTTTGACCTGCCACCAGCAAACACCCAGACCGTCTCTCATTAGTGCACAGCGCTGCATTAAGCCAGAGTGGTCCGCTGAGAACGGAGAAGCTGCCAACGTTCACAGCTTCTATCTTCTCTTGGTTCCTCCAAAACCTGACAAACAAAAAAAGATGTTGGTTAACAAGCATATCTATGGAAACTGGACACTATAACAACCTGATTACAGGTCTTGAGAAATCACATTGACAATGTCAAAATCATGTTTTATTAAGTCACATGGCCTTGACCTTTGACCTATAGCAATCAAATCAGTACATCCTTGAGACAGCTTGTGTCTTGAGTGAATATTTCTGCCACGTTTGAGGAAGCTGTGACTGAGATTCGTCCACGAGAATGGGACGTCGACGTCTCTGAAATAGCATTTGTATTAAACAGTAGAAACTTCATACCCATCAGTTATATGAACAAAGACAAGAGACAATATAAAAGCAGATTCAATTCAATGATCAAATAAAATTGTCACAAGTTTCTTTTACACAAACAGTCGGAAAAGTCAGCAACGGTTAATAGAGCTGTGTTTAGTTGTGGTGTGTGTGTCTTTGCCTACATACCTGAAGCAGTGCGTGTCCCAGAGGAGGAGGAGGAGGAGGAGGAAGAGCCTGAGGCAGGAGGATGTCTGCTGTCGTTGTAGTGGGGGTAGTTGTAGTTGGGGTAGTTGTGATGCTGTTGGCGTCTGTAGAACAAACACAAACAACCTGAAGCCTCCGGCTGAAGAGGAGGACCAATGACTTCCTCTCGTCTCTTTACTAACCTCTGATTGCCAAACAGGTATCCCAGCACGCCGCCTGTCCCCATGCCGGACCAGAAACCCCCGCCTGCGCCGGGAGCAGCTCGGCCGCCTGTCCCCATGCCGGACCAGAAACCTCCGCCTGTGCCGGGAGCAGCTCGGCCACCTGGGTACTGCTGTCCATGCGTGTAGTCGTTACGGAAACCGTAGCCTGGGTTGGCACCGGAGGAGCCTGAACAGATGATTATTTGAACATGAACACAAAGAATACGTTGTAGGTTTCAGAGAGGTGGCTGCAGCACCACACGCCAGCTGTTTGTATCCAATCAGCTACTTGTCGAACCAGTTACCTGTGTAGTCAGGTTTGAATCCTGGTGGTGGGGGTCCTGCAGCGGAGCCATCATTATTATCTCTAGGATACCCAGCCTGCCCTCCGTCCTGCCCCCCCTGGGCCGCGGTGTTTCCACTGAGGAACAGCTTGTAGACGCCGTAGGCTAAGAGCAGAAGCACAGCAACCACCAGCAGGCCTCCTGAGTCCTCGCCACCCGACGGGTTCGAGCTCTGATGGCTCTGCTGCCGATGCTGATGTTGGTTTCCAGAGAAACCGCTAAAGAAACTGGAAGCGAAGCCCCCGAGATCTAAGACAAAGAGAAAAAGAAAAGTTTGTCAGTATCAAGTCTGTGTATGCGGGTAAATGTAAAAGGGGTGGTGCATGTATGCGTGTTCATGTATCTGTGTGTGTGTGCATTAGTTAGTTCACCTCCTTAATTTGATTAAATATTTCCACTGTTTTGATCAGCCTTTCTTTACAGTATAACTTATTCCAAATATGTGTTTGTTCCCTATTTATAAAAGTTAGTCGTTTCATCTCTAAACTTGGTTCTGTTGTTAATACCATGCTCTTAATTTTGGTGTATTTGATTGTTTCCATGCTTTGGTCACCTGCTTCAAGGCAGTTACTCTCAGTATATTAAAAAAGAAATGTCCATTGCTTTTATCTTATCTTTTAAATGAATATCTAACCAGTGTTGTACCTGCAAAGCCAGTATGTTGTATAGTATAATTAGTTATTTATTTTCCAATTAGTTTATTTTATTTTATTATATTTTGTCTTTATTTTCCTATCTTTGAGATCCTCACTTGGGAAATGCCTCAATACCTCAGTTTGTCTCGTGTATATGTTTGTCTGTTTTCTTTAGGGTTTGTTATTAAAATGCAAAGTACAAAAACGCAAAGAGAATGAAATGACTGATTATGTTTGTGAAGGCAAGAAGCTTTGCAATAAAAGTATTTTTTTTTTAAAGTCTGTGTATGTATGTGAAAGTGTAACCTCATCAATCCCACATCTCCGTCTTCTAACCTCCAAATCCCTTGAATCCACCATGGGAGCCCCCGCCGCCCTGCGTCCTCCTCCGGCCTTCTTCGGTCAGCTCCAGTGAGTACTCCAGGCCGCAGGAGCCCCTCAGTATGTACGGATCATCGGGGTGGTTGTAGCCCTCACAGCTCACCTCCAGCCTCCCAAATCGATACGCATTGTCCATATCAGTCTTACACTCCCACTGTGAAAACACCATGACAAATAATACTCAGTTTACTGTCAGTCAGTCAGTCCAGCATGAAGCTGCCATGGTTTAGGTAATGACCCCACTGGCTCCTGTTAGGCTGATAGCAATTTTGATATTTGAGAGTCCAAGAAAAACATGTTGGGAAACCTCTGTGCTTTCATAGTAACGCATCACAAACAAGGAAAAACACCTTCATCAACATTCACAAACATCTACATCTACTGGCATGTCTGCTTGCTTACAGTCTGATATAAACAGTGGTATGTGTAACTTGCTACCAAGAAATCTACCATAACAAGTTAACCCAGTGTAGACTCTGAAAGGAAGTTATGGTTGTTGTTTTTTGGGGCCATTTCATGACTCAGATTAAACTTTATACTCCATCCTCCTCATGTCTCTGTCCTCACCTGCACATCCACTCCATCCCAGCCTTTGTTCTGACACTGAACCACATCTGGTACGAAGGTGTGGCAGCCCGCCGACCCTCCGACACACTGCAGCTGTGGGACGGGGCTGGAGCGCCTCGCCGTGGTGTAGCGACCCTTGTACAGAGTCAACACCTGGACGTCCCGCAGCAACACACTGCCTGCAGAGGGAAGAGGAGAAGCTCATACAGCTGTAAACAGTGGTGTGGTGTTGTCTAATTTGTTGTAGTGGGTTTACTGCTTTTTAGGCGGGTACACTGTTCATACGTGTATCACATGAGTATAGTTAGACAGTTTTGTCGTAGTGGGTATTCTGAGTATACCTGTGTATCACATAGACTACAGCAAGGTTGATTAAAGCAGAAGTAAGCGATCCGGTCGTTTTGGCTAATGCTGCGTTCCAGGTAGGCTTTTAAAACCGTAAATTACAGCTTCAAGTCACAACTTACGACTTTGTAGCGTTCCAGGCAACCCACTCGTGTTTTTCCGACCTGTTTTACCTGTGAAAGTCACTATAACGGCCACTCGTAACTTCCGACCCGTGAACTCGTACCAGATCGAACTGGTACGACTTCACAGGTCGGAAAAACACGAGTTACGAGTTGCCTTGAACGCACCATAACAGTCCTCGTCCCTACGTCACCACATTCACGGCGTTCCTTGGCTGCACACACAGCCCTGCATGCCGTTCTCTCTCCTCATTGGATAAAAACTGTAGGATACGAGAAATGTTTTCTCCTCGGCTCAGAGCAGAGCAGAGTGACTGAGAGACCCGTGTTTCGGTCCAAACACTCTATGTAAGTGATTGCTGTCGGAAGATATAACTATTTAAGACTTATATTAACACAAATATATCACTTACTTCTGCCATGCAGGAGATAAGTGGGCAAAGGTCTATTGGAGAAGGGGGGTTTCCACAACCTGGCAACCCAGCAACCTTATTAACGTCTTCAGTGAGGTATTCACCAACAATGAAGGAGTTAACTACACTTTACTGAGCCTGTGGACTATATAAACTCGTTGTATGTAGCTTCAGGTATATTTGCATTGCCCAGGAAGTGGCGATGTTTGTTAGTATTTCCTGATCGTAACCCTAAACCCCGCGACGTAGCTTAAAAGAGGAAGTTAAAAGCATTACGTACCGTCATCCCAACTCCAGACGTGTCCCACAATAAGACACTGCAACACAGCAGTAATAAACAGCTTCATTTCCCCGCTGTATGCTCTTTCTTCCCGCAGCCTGAACAAATGTGAAAATTGTCAGGACTCCTCGTTACCCCGGAAGACTACAACTTCCGTGTTACGTCACTTGTTGTGCCAGCGCCGACCAATAGGGAAAGAGCACGACTACGGTAGGTTCGACCCGCTGTGTGTTCGCCATAGACGGATGCGGCTGATGTAAACCTGAGCCCATCACGAATCTATTGTTAGACATTGGGTGTGTGCGTGTGTTCCCAAGAGATCAAAAGTTAATTCTCATGTGACTCTTGCAGACTTCATTAATTAAAAAACTTTATTTTTCTTTATTAATTTGTACAAGTCACATATTAGATCAACAGTTATTATGTGCTTGTTAAGCAGAGCATACAATGTAAACACTGCTATATCATTATAGCCTAACTGATGAATGATGTGGAAAAAATATATTAGAACAAAATAAAATAAAGCTTTCTTGTAATAAATCTAAGTCCTCAATAATGCTCGGCACCTTGTTTTGTTTTCAGTTTCACTCCGATACAGTTTACAGTCTCACTGGTCAGCTCAGCCTTCTTGACGTGCAGTATCACATGTGGGTTTATTTCTGGGATTTCTTTTATGTGGTCAATTTGTTGAGATATGACAACTTAATCTGTCAATAGCGACGACAAAATTGAATTTGTTCCACCCTCTGTAAAATCATTGATCATTTGTGTGTAAAAATGTTCGTTCAACAGGGACAAACTCACATGCATGAATGTGCACCTATTACCAAACCAACTACTCACATTTAAGCCCAGAGAAATTCAGATTGCAACACAAAGAGGGGGTGTGTTTCTGTTCACTGTTCAGTAGGCTACACAGTTACTCTTCAATGACTTCATGAAGAAAACAGCTTTTAACTGTTCAGAGAACTATTATTCTTGTTTTGGTTTTCTGCCCCCACTCCCCCACAACACAATAGTCACTGATCCTTTTGAAATTACAACAGAAACACAACACAGTGGTCGTAGTAAAAATCAGGTCTTTTATTTTTCCTCAGTCACCCGCTGTTCAGCCCACATTATTAAATCTCTGCTATAAGTTAGATATTTACAATATCATTCAAGGCCCTTCACAAAATGCATCATGATCGTCTTTAGAAAGAAATCTATTTACATTGTACAAAACATTGCATACATGATAATCCATACACCAAACCCTCTTTCCCTTGCAAAAACAAAACATAAAAGGGAGTCACATTTTTTTTGTCCTTTGTTTCATTCCCCACCATAAGTTGTGCATTTCTCACTTGAATCATTCCCCCACCCAACAATCTTGTGTTTTTCTTTCCTTTTCAGACAGGCAGTTACTAAGTCACAGTCAACTGGTCAGCTACTGAAAATAGTCATCCGGACTGTCAGGAAGGCAGACGGGCCACACAGAAGTGCTCTGCCAGTCACATCTCTGTGCTCTTCTTCAGAGCCTAAATCATTGTGTCTGTAGCAGCTGCTGAAAATTCATTCGAGACAACAGCAATCAACAGTAAATGGCAGCCAATCGAAGTTAACTAAATAAAAATACAATGTGCAGGTTTCTTTTACTCATGCTGTGGTTTTGAAAGAATATTCTCTAAGGGATGGACGACTGCTGGTTTAGGTAAACAAACACTCTGGAGCTTCATGTAGGAGGAAACAAGTATTGGTCACTGTTTTCATCTCTGTAGTTTTTTTCTAGGCGTGCCCTGGTCGAGCTTTTGCTGATGCTGTGTGGTCAAACACTTGTTACCCTGTCAGATTAGTTTTTTTTAGGTTTGACCTCGGAGTGTTCCTTCGACAGGGGATACTAAAAATGCTGATCACAGACTCTGGAGTGCAAAAATGAGGGAAACCCAAATACATTTCAATATGTATGAGTCTTGTTAAGCCTGTTTCATATGTGCATACAGGAGTGTTAATTGCCTCGGTTTCTACAGAGGAAAGGCGACATACTTTCACTAACATGCCGACAGCAGCCTGTTGTCTCTTCAAGAAGCAGCTGAGTGAACAGGACAGTGTGTCGTTTCCACAGGTTGATTATTTCCTGGCTCCTTCAACACATCAGCACCACACCACCGAGTCAACAACATTCAAACTTGCGATTTCGATTTTCAAAAGACATGGACATGATTGCTGGTTTCCTGGTATTTTAAACAGATTCTGCTCACCTGAGTTTCCTCCTCCGATATTCCCATTAAATGTTCTTTCTGACATCTATGTTTTAAACATGCTTTTCCAGATTGAAAGCAAGGGTGATGCCAGCCAGAGTATGTACAGTACAAACACCTGGTTAAACACACTGATGACGACGACGTGAATGAATCCTCCACCGAGAGAAAAAGGACTCTTTGGTAAATGAGCTAATCAGTTTGGCTAACAGTTGATTGAAAAAGTCTAATTGGGCCAAGCCTGCTGAATAGTTAGAATTAATATGATTAATTTCAGAAATCAATGTAGTGGTTTAGAAAAGACCTGAGAGCCCAAAAGAACAGATAGAGACGTGGTGTAAACACAAACATCATGAAGGACGAAGACAGAGCCCAACATGTTTCCAGTTCAGTGGACCAGTAACTTCACCCTCCACATCAACAGTTCTTTTGCCATCTGGAGTGTGTGTGTGTGTGTGTGTGTGTGTGTGTGTGTGTGTGTGTGTGTGTGTGTGTGTGTGTGTGTGTGTGTGTGTGCGTGAGGGATGAATCTATGGACTGAAGTTTGACAGAGGCAGATTTTGGCTGGTGCCAGGAGTTTGGGTTGAAGCTGTTAACAGTGGATCCTCTGACACCGTCGTGCTGGAGATGCACCGACAATGACTTGACTTAATAATAGTTTTTCTTCAAAAAAGGACAGTATCGGCTCGACAGACCTGTAAACTTAATAGTATGGATGTGTTTTCTTGGCGTGTTTATCGGTGTGTACGTCCTCATACAGCCACTGTGATCCATTCCCGACTCCTGCTGCTGCTGCGCCGACCCTTCATACAGCCACGATGTTGTTCATCTCCCATTTCTGAGTGGTTTTACTGTTGTCACAGTCTGATAGGAACACTTTGTGGAGCACGTCAGAGCGGTCCAGACATTTCCCTGTTAGGAGAATACGGATGAACATTAGGGCAGGAACACGCTGGATGTATTTGCCTCACAGTTGCGTCACATGATCCACAGATTTGGTCTCTTGTGTCTTGTAATTACTGCTTGTGTATCTTACACAACATGAGCAAACCATAATTTACACAGACCCCAGAGGCCCCGTTGGAGGAAACTGCCATACTTGCAGATCCTATCTGAACTGCTTGGTGACCATGGTAACAAGGATTAGGATTTCAACAGTAAGTAATTGTAGATGACCTGTTCCTGAGTCAATGTGTGTATCCTTACTCAAGACAGGTAGAGCGTTTGACAATAAAAACTCTTTTAACTTCAACTGAACTATTATCTGTCCTCGCTTTCTTCTGTCCACCTCGTTGCCAATGTGTTCTTGAGATATCCCATTTACAAGGCCAAAATCATTTTTTGTTAGGTAAGGTGTTATACCAAACTCACAGTAAATAGAATAGAAAATGGTGAACTCCACAAGAAACGATATTAGTGTCAACAACCATAAAACAAACACAACTATATTCAACTTTACGTTCAGATATGAGTCCAATATAAAAACACCAACCATCATATCAGCAGTAAATGATTATAATCGTTAAGCCTTAAAGCAGCACCTTCACTGGCCCAAGTGCAGCGGCTGCACCTGTGTCCACTCAGCAGTGAACAGGCATCAAACGTAAAAAAAAGGATCTCCTTATGACCCCTTCACACCCACCCCATCCTCCTCCCCTCCGCACTGACTGGCTGATCATCTGTTATAATCCTTCTTCCATTGGTGAAATACTGCCTGTCAGTTATCATGATAATGATCATGATGAAGAAGAATAGATGAGAAGTGTTTTCTGTGGTTTCGGATATTTACCTGTTGGCACATGAGTGAACCGATGGAGATCCTGGATGGACAGAGAAACAGGCTTTTAGGTTAATTTCATCACTATTCGCTGTTAATAAAAACTTTCCAACCACAATTCATTCATTTATTGTATGTATATGTATGTATGTATGTATGTAATGTACGTATGTATGTATGTATGTATGTATGTGTGTGTGTGTGTGATACCTTAAAGTACTTCCAATCAGTGTGCTGGTTCCCGTCACAGTGTGTGATGATGACAGCTGAATTATCCGATCCTCTGGTCAGACACTGGTCGTACTGCATCAACTGGTTGGCTTCATTGAGACGGAATAACTACACACGCACACACACAGTTTAACTTTTTCAACAGCAAACTATTATTACTTGGTCAGACAATAAGAAGCTACACTTGTAAGTACATTGAAAAACATATTTTTTTTGTGTGTGTCCAAAACTTCTATTAACCACAGAGACCAGACCAGGTGGGCCACTGTAGACAAACAGCACACCACCTGAAGTGTTGCATTACCTGGTTTCCCCCCATCCTGTGGCACGGTCCAATTTCCACATTGCCTCCATTGGTGTGTCCCATGCTGTCAATACAGTAACTCGTCTCAAAGCCCCGTATCTACACACACACACACACACAATCTTATGTCACAAAATGTTTGACTACATGGTTATAACGAGTTGTTTGTGTGTGTGTTTGTTTGTGTGCACCTACCTCCCCCCACTCCACATTTTTAGGAGGCAGAGGGTAGTGCAGAGGGATATCGTACGCTATTTCCTCCATGAACCATTTGAAGCTCTTGCATCGATGTTCCTCCCTGACAACAAACAGCAGTTTGATTTGATTAGATTAGATTTATTAGTACATGAGAGAAAGAATATACTATATAAAACAACACGATGAGTTAGACATTTACGAGAGACAGGCTATCTGTCTGTCTGTCTGTTCATCTGTTCAAGCTTGTGCAAAGATTTTAAAGTGACAACATGAATGGAAGTTTTATCAATCTGTAAATGTACTGTATCATCAGTTCACAAGCTTCGGTCACAGCGCTGACGCAGCGGATTTCAAACAGCAGCAATAAGCTCATCATTGTACTCATTGTCTTTTAATGCACTTTTCTACACTGTAGCGGCAGCCGCTTTGTGAAGATTTGGTCCTAAACTGTAAAACTCTGTGTACAGTTGGTGGGAAACAAGAAACTGAAAGATGTAGAAAAGTCTGATGATGAAACACAAATTAAAAGTCTGAGTAGAAACAAGTGTGCATTACTCTGTTGTATGTGTGTTATACCTGAAACGTTTGAGGTCACTGATGTCTCCGTAGGCCAGGGTGAGAGTTTCAGGCCGAGTGGCATAGAAGTAGTCTTTGTAATCATCCCACCATACCTCCACCACACGAACATAGTTCTGTACACACACGCACAGACAGACAGTGTTTTTATAGCTGGCAAAAAAGTGTTGGAAGACTGTGCACATTGGTCTATTTTAGCGTTGGGTGTGAATCCGCTCGTAGCTGCTTCACCTTCAGAGTGGGTGAGGATCCAACATGTGCAGGTGGAGGGTTCCCTTGCCATCCCTGAAGTCTGTAAATATGGCCGACACGAGAGCACGGTGTAAACAGCAGCTGGCCACCACACTGCCAGATCTAGACACACACATATGGAGACAGAGAGAGAGAGAGAGAGAGAGAGACTGAGTGAGTATCGTTCCACAGGATTGTAATGATCTTAATGAAAACTCAGCTTCAATAAAGTGTACTCTACCTTATACGAGATTTCGAAATTCTCTCCGCCCCATATCTGCAGCCCAGGGTCATACAGACCCAGCTCAAAAAAGAAATCTCGCTCTATGGCAAAGAGACCACCTGCCATGGCTGGAGACCTGCAGGTACAGACAGAGATGTAGACACGAGCTCACGCAGCTGCTTCACTGTGTAGCTCAACATTACAGCTGCTCTATCTGTGAAAATATCAACAATGACACCAGCCACACTGGCTTGAAGCACAGTCAGTCTGTCAGTCAGGATTAATGACATTGAGAACTCAAGAGGACACAAGAACAAACCAACATAAAAATAAAAGGCATAAGGAGAAATTCATGAAAAACTGAGGGGAATAAAGATATGATGGATGAAAAAGTGATAGGGGGAAGGTGATGGTGCCCCAGCCCGAACCCGATTCAAACCAGAAGTTCCCCTGTAGATCTGACAGAACTCATGATCCCCACAACCTTTAGAGTAGAGCTCAACCACTGCCCACTGATACCCCTGTGCTTCAGGGGTTTTAAAAGAAAACACAGATTTAGAGAAGCCCCCTCCCAATACAATTGGAAATTTGAGTCAGACTGAGAGTAGAAGACATATCCCATTAAATACAGCAACACTGTAGGGAAACACCAATTAACTCCCACTTATCGAGACATTAGAGCAGCCAATGGACAGGACGACAGTGAGACAGGTTTGGTTTAGTTGGTTAGTTGTGATACAAGGGTTAGACGAGTTTTCCCAAATTTAAATTGTTTTATAATACCTGTTGATACCCATAAACCCCAGACTTCCTGCCAAACATTTCAAAATAGCATTGATCCAGATAAACTGTCTTCCATTGACTCTGTTGTGTACCTATATGGCTCAGTCTGAGTTTTTCTGAGTGTTTTTTCTCTGTCACCCAGAGGTATTCTCTTCCAGAGCATGCTCCAATCCCAGGCTCCTCTAGCAAAGCCGTCGTTGTCTCCTCCACCCTGGGGATCCATGGTGAACACCTGGCCATTGATGGAGTCGATCAGAGGCACCGTGCACACCGTTCTGACAGAATAAGGGTGGGGCCATGCATACAAGATACATGGTGGAGGGGAGGAGGGGGGGTGTACATGAAGGGACAAAAAAACACAAGACAAGACGGAGAGCGGTGCCAGTAAAAACGCAAAGACATGGGGTGGGTGGGGTGTTAAGAGACCGAGACAGAGCGAGACACAGCGGAGGACAGGACAGGTGGGACGAAGGAATGGGAGACAGAGACACAAACAGAACAGAGGGATGAATGTTAGCATGCTAGCTGTGGCGTGTGTACCGGTAGGGCGCAGTAGTGTGTTTTCTCTTGGACTTCTCTCTCTGGCTAAGCGGCACTCTCTTCCAGAGCAGGCTCCAGTCCCATGCTCCTCTGGCCAGGCCGTCCTCATCTCCACCTTGCTGGGGCTCCATAGTGTACTCATTACCATCTATATAGTCTATCAGTGGTACTGTGCATACTGTCCTACACACACACACACAAACAAACGGATGCACGCACGGACACACACACATACACATCTGTGTCTGTATTGCATTATGATGATAATGCCAATAAATGACAGATATAATGTGCATTGTTAACTGTTACAGCCTACCGCTTTATGTTTGCCTTGGATTAACTCACTGTTACTTAGCAAAGTCACAGCTAGGTGATGAACAGGAAGCAAAGTTGGTTTGCATTTCTAGCTGCTGTAACTGAACGACTCTGTGTGTTTCTGTTTTAACACAACACAGAGACTGTGAGAAGAGTAAGGCGTGGATGAAAGGATGTTTTCTGTTCCCTCAAGTTCAGCTACTAGTTAACAACCTGATTCACTGAGCAGGTCAGAGGCTACCAGCAGCTACCGGACACTGTTACAGGTGGAGTATTTTCTTGTACAGCATGTTACTCATAATCTGTGTGTGAATGTGATGTCAATATGACAACTTTGACATTTTCATTTGTTTTGGTGATGATAATAATTGTATGTGTAGATATGTCCACAATCATTATGTCCTGTGCGAGTCACTGCTTAACATATGTTAAGAACAGACAACTCATAAATTGTTTCCACTGCATGAGGACAAATAGGAAAAACATCATTATGCTACATATGTATGGCTTATATCCTGTATTTTAGAATAAAGGTGAAATCACAGACATGAAATTTAACCATCACTGATCATGATGATGCATATTTGCATGTACCAACAGTCAGTTACTCATAAACTGAGCAGAATAAATATGGAGCTATTATTGTTGCAATATTATTTGCAAATGCGTATCTCAATCTGTGTGTGCGTATTCAGATCTGTGTGTGTGTAATATGATCTGTGTGTGTGTATTCAGATCTGTGTGTGCGTATTCAGATCTGTGTGTGTGTATTCAGATCTGTGTGTGCGTATTCAGATCTGTGTGTGTGTGTATTCAGACCTGTGTGTGTGTAAAAAAAATCTGTGTCCGTATTCAGATTTGCAAGTGAAGACAAATCTGCAAGTGCATGCAAAGATCTGTGAATGTGAACACAGATCTGTAAGTGTACATAGATCTGTAAATGTGTAAACCGATCTGTAAATGCGTACTTAGATCTGTAAATGTTTGTCATCACTTACAACTCAGGCAGGAGCTCTCAATTGGCTGTGTTTTTACACGTGAATTTTGCAACACTTCTGCCGCGGCAGATCTGTGATCTGAAAATGTGTAGAAATGAGATTTGTCTGTGACCTCAGTGTTCCTTTGCCCTGAGCTCAGGCTCACAGGCTCACGCTGCCTGGCTGCAGTAGCAGTACCGCGGTCCGTGTACTAAGTATAATTCAATTACGTCGTTCACTTTGTACCATGAGAAATGTCGTTTTTACTGGGGTAAATGGTAATCGTTTAGGAGGCGATTTGTTGTGAATGAAGTATTTAATTTGTTTCGGAGTTTTTCTTCTTCTTTCTTTTAAATTGTCCGTTGCTGTAGCCATCAAAACGCGGCGCTTTTACTTTGAAGGCTGGTTCCGGCTCTCGACTTCCTTTTTCAATTTTCATTGTACAAGTTGGAGAAAGGAACAAGCGGGCACTTCGGTGCGCTGAATTGCGTTGTACGTCTCACGTCAATCAAACAGGAAATACCGGTAAAAACGACATTTCTCATGGTACAAAGTGAACAACGTAATTGAATTATACTTCGTACACGGACCGGGTCGGTACTGCTACTGCAGCCAGGCAGCGTGAGCCTGTGAGCCTGAGCTCAGGGCAAAGGAACACTGAGGTCACAGACAAATCTCATTTCTACACATTTTCAGATCACAGATCTGCCGCGGCAGAAGTGTTGCAAAAGTCACGTGTAAAAACACAGCCAATTGAGAGCTCCTGCCTGAGTTGTAAGTGATGACAGACATTTACAGATCTAAGTACGCATTTACAGATCGGTTTACACATTTACAGATCTATGTACACTTACAGATCTGTGTTCACATTCACAGATCTTTGCATGCACTTGCAGATTTGTCTTCACTTGCAAATCTGAATACAGACACAGATTTTTTTTACACACACACACAGGTCTGAATACACACACACAGATCTGAATACGCACACACAGATCTGAATACACACACACAGATCATATTACACACACACAGATCTGAATACGCACACACAGATTGAGATACGCATTTGCAAATAATATTGCAACAATAATAGCTCCATAAATAAATGTTTAATCCTGTGTTTGTGGGAACATACACCACAATTTGTAGAAAATAAATTCAGATTTAATGAGCTGGCTTCAACTGCATAATAACGGTCTGTCTGACAGCTCTTATGTGTGAGGCTGAACTCTGTGTTTGTGCGTGTGTGTTTGTGTGTGTGTTACCTGTCTTTTGAAATGGGTGCAATCAGTGGAGCATACCAGTTGACTCCAACCTCACAGTGAGCATCCAGGTAGATTAGCACCTAAAAGAAACAAACCGCTGGATGATTCTTTCCCTGTAGTCGCAGTTTAACAACAAATTCACTGACAAATATCCACACACTAGTAACAGTAACAGCCCTTTTCCACTAGTCGCTATCGGCTCGACTTGACTCTACTTGGTTTTGTTTTTCCACTGGCCCCTAGTATCTGGTACCAGGTACTTTTTTGGTAACGCCTATTAAAACGTGACGTCAACCGACTGCCATCCACTGATTGGCCAGAGCATCATCACCGGAAGAGTGGCCAGTGTGACATCTGATACAAGAATCAAACCTGCTAATTTTAAAGGGATAGTTCAACATTTTGGCAAATTGGCCCATTGCCATAATCCCTATAGTCATAGCAGTAGGTTCGTTACCTTTATTTGTCGGTGTAAGCTATTTAGAACGGCGGAGCCAAGCAGCGAGCTGCTCAGAGCTACGCAACGGAGGCTCATGGGATATCTTCCCTCATCAAACTCATCAAATACACAACTCCAAAACGCTCTCGTGGACAAGTTGTGACCTGCACATTCACCACGCTATGAGATAATAACGGAGTGTTACGAGACAAAGTTGTTTTCGAGGCAAATGCAGAGATTGCTTGCTGAAAAACTGTCCCTGACAGGAATGTACATCAGTGGTTTTGCATGAATTTACCTCGAAAATAACTCCATCTCATAATGCTCTGTTATCTTATAGCGTGGTGAAACAGCTTGCACCGGTAATTAAAGGTAACAAACCTACTCCTAAATCTATAGGGATTATGGCAATGGGCCAATTTGCCAAAATGTTGAACTATCCCTTTAAAAACACGCCAGCAACTGTACCTGATCTGTACTGAGACTGATGTTATTCTTTCACATGAGTTAAGTGACTGCTGTGCACAAAACCACACCGTCCTCCGTAATCGAGGTGGAGACGAGTGAGTTTGGAGCTGACGAGAGGATCAGAAAAAGAGAGCAAGACGATCATGCAACTGTAGCAGCCGTGTTATGACGACCTCGCCCACGCTGAGGAGGAACTATGAAGTAATCGGCTGTAATGGAAAAAGACCTGAACCGAGTCGAAGCGAGCAGTGCTGTAACTGTGTAGTGGAAAAGGGGCAAAACACTGTCAGTGACGCAGCAGCACTGAGACACGATACCTGTCCTTTATCGGCCAGCCTGGCTCCGATGCTCCTGGCCTGGATCAGTCCTTCTCTCTTCTCATTCCTGTAGACTTTGACCAGACCGTTCCACTGTTTGATGTACTCCTCCAAACGCTCCTTCAGATGCTCTGCCATGAACATACACACACACAACCACACACAGTCACCACTTCTGTACATTAACTGTAAAACCATGTTTCCTCATCTGTAGCTTAGTGTCCATTTCTCTTTGTGGGTTTAAAACAACTGTCATCATTCCTCACCTGCAGCCGGGTTTAATTACTTTTCACTTTGTACAGACAGTAAGGAAGTACATTTACTTGAGTGTGTTGTTATCTGTATTTTATGGAGAATTATCTTTTTTGGAAACGCCTGACTCCACTACAATATCATATATTTAATATTTAGACAAATATTGTACTCTAACATTGAAGCAGAATAATTTATTTTATTTTATTTTGAAAATACCATAGATAATTCAATATGTACATTACAAGAGGGCAACCAATTAAAAGCCAACTCCTCCACTGTCAGTCCTGTGATTTTGCATTCAACATCATCTTTGATCAAAGCAAACCCACCTTTGTTGCTGAAGTCGTCTATCATGACTATCTCCGCCAGGTATCTCCTGGGAGTCCTCTTGATGACGCTGTGGATAGTTCTCATCAGCGTAGACCAGCCTTCGTTATGGAAGACTATCACCACACTGGAGGTCAGCAGCCTGTCGTCATAATGCCAGTACTTACATCTGGAGGAGAGGAGAGGGGAGGGACAGAGCAGCAAGTACAGGTCAGTTACATTCATGCTGCTGTCGCTAATGTAATGTCACAGCACTGGACAAGAAGCTCACTGGTGGTTGCACAAGCAGAAAGGTTTGAGTTGTGATAGCTGGATCTCCTACGAGGTAAATAAAGGGCCAGCAGGTACGGATGTAACAAGAACCCATAAGGAGTCGATGGATATAAAAGTCTGAAAATGTGAAGCCGCTTGTTGTTCTACAGAGCTGTAGGTGGCATCGGTACTGGAGATGTGCGAGTGACTCATATGCTGTTGTTTAGTGTGTTCATTTCAATTTGACAAAATGATAGAAACACCACAGCAGGTGTCTATAGACTTTTTGTAGCTGGTATGTGTTGTTTTTAGTTTTTACCAGGGTCGGATGGTCTTTCACCTTAGGACTCGGACACTGTTGGATGGGTTTCAAATATCAGTCATCTCTCTCCTTTTTAACTAATAATCAGTATTGGCCACAGAAAATAACCTGTAGCTAAAGGTGACTTTACAAACAACAAGCTGTGTAGCTAGCTATTGAGAAAAGCTCTGATTTGTTATTGTTTACCGTTTCACCACCGTCAGTGATCACAACAATGGACCCACCTACCTGAATCACTGAACAAAGGTGCGATGTGCTACCAGACCAGAATTACAACTGAAACTGTTAAAACTGCTACTGTGTGTAAAGAAATAGGCTGCTAAGTGTGCGAACAGAGCCTCCTCCATTGTGTTTTCTCGTGACGCTGTCGGTTGCTCATTGTGGATAACAATCGCAGTAAAATACACACATACCAGGTGTTGTAGCAAGGTGCCATAAATATAGACACACCCTTAAATACACATCTCCTCTAGACTGATCGTGAATGTGGGGCAGGTCTGAGTTAATGCCTTTTGTGTGTGTGTGTGTGTGTGTGTGTGTGTGCGTGTGTGTGTGTGTGTGTGTGTGTGTGTGTGTGTGTGTTAATATGTGAAGAGGCATCGTGGTCATTTCTAGAATAATTAACTTTCTAAACTTCATAGTAACTTGACAGTATAATCTTCCCTGCAGCCGCATATAACCTATGATACAACAAGCGCACGCACGCACGCACTCACATACACAATGTTCAGTTGATTGTACCGAAGTGCTGCTTGTTGTTTCAACATAGCCACATAGCCATGAAGTGTATTTGTCCTCCAACTGCATCTCTGAGGTTATCCATGAGAGAGAGAGAGACTCACTCCACTCTCTCTCATGCAGAGGCTCATGTCATGTAACATAACATTAAAGAGGAACTATGTAAGTCCGGTCGCTTTTCCGCTGTTTTGCTAACCCTCCTCCCGGCCATGTGCATTTGTTTACAACGAAGCTGGCAAGAAATCAATCAATAGAGCGGTACATAATGTTATATCATATGATGTTACGATGTGTACATTTCTGTCGTTTAAACTGTCATAAACAAGAGATTACGGGTTACGCGGCGTGTTTGTGTCACGGTGTGCAGAGATGAGAGCTGGGACACTGGGGCGGCGGCACTGATCTTACAAGGTTGGTTTTCAGCAAAGAGACGCTAGGTGGAAGGCAGAGAGCCTGAGATAAAAAAGTTAGTTTGTTATTAAGAACACCTATGTATCTGTATCTTGTAATTGCACTAGGGCTGCCCAACTGCAAAAAACATCAAATGTCCAGCTGAAATCACAGTATTGCAGTTGTAACACTGTAAAAACCTACAACGTATCACAGTCAACAGAAGCAACGATATGAATCAGTACGAGCAGCGGCACTCACTCTTCATGACGTATATCACTGATGGTTCTGTCCAGTGAGATCATGTCGCTGGCCACCATGTTGAAGCCAAACTCCTTGATGGACGCCTGGACTGAGTCTTTGTACTCCGGACCCAGGACAAAAGGCTTAGCTCCCTCTCCGGGACCACCGGGGACCCCTTGAGGCTCAGGTTCCTTGGGCTCAAAGTTTCCCAGGATGCCTTTCTTCAGGACGGGGCTGGCGTAGGCATGCGTGTGGGGTTTGAATGTCACATACTGCTGCTGGATGACCTGCTTCTGGTTTGGCTCCTGCGCCTGGGGGTTCTGGGGAAGGTCCTCTCCTTCTGGTCACAACAATATTAAGACAACAACAATATTAAGACATCAAAGGATGACAAAATACCACGACAACATTCAGTAGCAAAGGAAAACGGAAAAGAAGACTCTACTTTGAGACATTTTTACAGTTTTCCTTCTAATGTTTGCACACCCACTTGGCCTGGTAAGCTCTCTCGTTCTTGAGACAGGACACAACTGCATGTGCAGTGGAGAAAATATGCAAAATAGAAAGATTAATAATCATAGTCTATCTGTCCACCAGCAATTATTGTCCCCCAGCAGCCAGGAGCAGTAAATCAGCTGGACCGCTGATCACATCTGTTCTGACATCTGGCATTAAATGTATTTGTTCTATGGCTCAATATGCATTTGTATTATTGCTATGCACTTGTTTGTATTGTGTTGACCCCTCTGGGTCAACATAGGTTTAAGCAGTCACACCTTTTCAGTCAGTCGTTAAAACTTCTTACTAGTGCAGCTAGAATTATGACAAAGTAACATCAGTATCGGGGCAAATGAAGCCACTGTGTTTAGTAGATTCAACAGTCTGCAGAGCTGCTCTAAATGTGTTCACTTGTCTCCATAAAATGAATGAAAAAGTTTTTACTGATCT
Source organism: Trachurus trachurus (assembly GCF_905171665.1). Classification (NCBI taxonomy): domain Eukaryota; kingdom Metazoa; phylum Chordata; class Actinopteri; order Carangiformes; family Carangidae; genus Trachurus; species Trachurus trachurus. The sequence goes on along the minus strand of NC_139891.1, from coordinate 19,911,192 downwards.
CACCATGCTTGAGTCTGATGGAGTTGAGGTCGACCTCGACCCCCTCCACGTGAGGCCAGGGAACCACAGGCTTAAACTGATCTGCAGGGCCTCCTTTGGGCAACAGACTGTCCTCCTGCTGGGAGCCAAACAGGGAGCATCATCAGTAGCAATACATCAGAGAAGACCAGTGGGTGACGGAGCAATGTAGAATAACACAAGAAAACAATTAGGTATGCCACTGGACCAACTTTATATTGAGTGACAGTGAGCTGATAAGAGTCTGTTCCCAACATGCGGGGTGAGTGCAGGCAGCATATCTCTGTTCTGTTGCTTTTTTGGGTCAATGACGTGATGCAACCCAATGTCAAGTGGTGTAACCGGTATTTTTTCATAAATATCCGACTATAAACAGAAAAATAAATCTGGACTCAGATGTGGAATAAATGTAATACACTTTTGCAATGCAACACTATGTATATTCTTGACAAATTTTACATAATTTGTCACACATTATTTAGAAAAAAAAGCGTTGGTTTAGCCTGCTCAGTACTGCCAAAATGCATTACAATTTAAATATAGATATACAGCAAAAAAATCTATTTCAATGTAATGTTTTCAGAAGAATGTACTAAACTTAAATACACTGTAGGTGGATAACATATTCTATATTCATCATTCTTTTTTGGTTACATCATTTGACGTTTTCAGGGTTTTCAGGTTTGTGTGCATCACCTGCCCAAACAAGCTGATCAAGTTTGCTACAGTGTCGCACCTGCGTGTCTCTCATTCAGCTCACTTCAGTGTGGTTCAGTTTGACCCTGGATGGTTGAACAGCATTCGATAAATACCATTAGACAACAGTTAGCTCCAACCAAGTTATTCCATGAGAGCTGATATACAGAACACCACACCTGAGGTAACGTGTAGACAAAGTGAAAGCCAATGAATGAGTAGGTTTACTGCTGCATGATATGCAAAAAAAACAAAACAAACAAACATAACACATGGTGATTATTTTGCCCGAAATTGCAATTTCAGTTGGATATATTGCACTTGGCCATATTAGTTTCAATTAACTGTGCAACTCTACTGGATATCCCTACAGCAAACAATTAAAGGACTAGAAGGAAAGTTTCAGGGTCTTTAATAATTACAAAACATTTTGGTTGTCTTAAAAAACCCCTTTAAAAGGGCTCTGTGAATGGGTCACACAATATTATGCTCCTTCCCAGAACAGATCAAAATGTACTTTTACAGATAATTGTGTTCTCTAACTAATGAGACTGCTTGATCCAAGTAAAACTGATCGATCAGCCATAAAGAGTTAGTGTACCAATCCTATGATAGAAGCTTGATTTCAAGACCATCCTCCAACTTGCTTTGATGTTTCACTGGTTATGAACAGGCTTGGAGCCTTGATGAGTTTGTTTTGTCAACAAGCAGACAGAGTATAACTTCTGGTGTCTATACTGGAAAGTGGGTTTAGTGAAAACTCTGGGTTTCTTAATCCCGAGACAAGGGAAACTCAAACCGAGATCAATTGACCTCTCAACTATTTCTCCCCAAATCCTCTAAACACTATGAAAAGAGATTGAGCTGGGCGGTGACGTGCACCCAAATGCCCCTGCGCTGCAGATCACCAATATCGAGTGTGTTCCCGGCCTTGCAGTGACAATCGGAGAGATTCATATCAAAGGTGCTGCGGTGGTCAAACATTAACCAGCCTCCTTGTGAACTACATTCATCACTCTGTTGTTTATTTAAGGCCAGTTACAAGACGTGATGTGTGAAAGTATGCTACCTACCCAGTTCTATCTCTCACCTCTACTAGACTCTTCTTCTGGAGAGTCTCCTTCACATGCAGTACCCTTGCAGATGGAAAAAGCAGCAGCCACCTGGTCTTAAATCAGCCCAAAACGGCTCATGTCCCTTCACTACTCATCACTACTCATCATCACTGACCTTCACTGACCACCAGGATCAAATTCAAATCACTGATGCTGCTTTCAGAGCGTCATCCCTGCAGTAAAAACCAAATACTGTTTTCTAACACTGTTGTACAAGTTCCCACAGATGAGTCACTGTCAACAACATCAGTCCACTTCATCCCTAATCAGATCCATGTGGTTTAGGTCTGGACTGGCGGCTGTGCTTGTTTTCATTATGTTGTGGATCACTTTGTTGCTGGAGGCTCAAGCTCTGACCAACAACCAGAGGGTTTGTCATCATTGACCTGGAGGAAGTGTTTCATTTACTTCCACAGCTGCAGGTTCACCAGTATCTCCCTCCCTGAAAAAAGGCCTGTTCTCTATCCGACTTACAGGGGAACTCCGTTTTTGGAGAACATGAACTTTAGCGCAGTTTACTGTTTTCTTCTGTGACCGGCCACAACTCCTGAACGGCTGCATGGTGTTCTTTAAAAAACCATTATTCCTACAAAAGGTGTTAATCAATTACTACTATTTGATGAGTAGATGTATTGAGTGAAGATAAAATCAATTTCAAACTTGCAAAACATCCCTAAAAGTTACATTTTTCTTAAGTGTGCTTATGAATCTGTTGCAACTTGAACTGCTGCCTTGTTTTTTATCTTAAAATAATGACATTTAATAACAGGCCTTAATAACTTCCTTGGCTATGTGAAAAACCCCAGGGTGTGCCGCTGTCACATCTATGCAGTCCATGTAGGCTACTATACACAGTAGTCTGTATCCACCACATAGTAGCAATTTCTACATTACTAAACAGACCCCTCTGTAAAGAATGGTTGTGCTTCGGTCTTTTATTGCTTATTAAGACAGGTGCAGGCTATTAAATCCTGCAGCATTTACCTGAACCATTATAAATTGCCATTTAAAAAACATCCTGTCTATATCTACACTGTGGATAGGCTATGTTAATTAAATCCTACATACTTCCATCACTACCCAACAGGTTGTGGTCCCTGCCTTGCAGCATGGTTTTAAATCTATTGTCTTGGTGTTGTTAATGTTTTTACTTTCTGAATGTCTCTTCGTCTATAACATCAACCTGCTAAGGGACAACCGATGGAAATTAATCTGGGTCTACAATCTGGTATATTTACATCCAAATGCCCATGAATAAGCAATGAGTTGTCCCTTCTTTTCTAAATAATATTGAATTAATTTGAATGGTCTAGTGTAGCTTAGCTGTAACCATAAATAATCAAGGTAAAAAAAGAGAAATAAATGTCACCGCTGGCAGTTGGGGGTTTGGGTTGACATACTTTTTTTAAACGGAAGAACTAAACTAAACTAAGTAAACTCGCAGGTAACCAGCAGTTCAGCTCCGCCTCACAGCGACTGACCGAGGGGATGGTGACACACTCACACGGATCTGCATCCTGGTGTGGACCTGTGGTGGCGGAGGTTCACACGGCCGCGACCTCTGGCTCGGCTCGGCACTGCGCCACAAATAAAACACGGTGCCGCTGCTGCTACAAAACAAAACGAAACGAAACGAAACGACGGAGGATGATGCGGTCGATGATCCTCCGTTCACCAGAAGGCAGCTACTGTACGAACCGATCTCCATGACAACCAGTGTAGTAACGTTCGACCTGTAGCTAGGCAGCAGCTACAAGACCGAGACCGTTCATGTGCTGCTGCTGCTGCTGCTGGGTCGCGTGAGCAGCGGCAGCACCGGTCTGTCTGTGTGTCCTGACTTTATTGTCATTCATCAGCCTCACTCCGGTTTCTCACTCCGGTTTCACACACACAAACACACACACATGTCATCATGGTGCATTTCTAAGGAGACCTGCTGTTCCGGTGGGAAGTTGCAGTGTGCTAGCAAGCTCCGGTAGCCGTCAACGCTACACGGCACTTCTTGTTTCGACACTAACGTTACTAGTTCGTATTTTTTTTTAATATTTCTGTAGGGAGCCCACTCACCCGTTTTTCGAAGGGGCTTTCATCACTGGGTTTCGGTGAGAGAGAGGACCAGAGCAGCACCAAGCCAAGAAACGTCCCAACGACGAGCAGGCTCCGCAAAATGAATCCGACTTTCAGCCTCATGTTGGCCGCTCTTCCTGGGCTCTGACCCGGGCTGCTGCTGCTGCTGCTGCCGACGGCTAGGCTAGGTTAGTTAGCTGCTGCTGCTGCTGCTGCTGCTGCTGCTGCTGCTGCTACTGCTGCTCCGAGCAGAGGGAGGGAGAGAGGGAGCTGGGTAACCGGCTGGCAGGTCGTCCAGGCGGCCTCACTACCGGGCAGCTGTCGGTGCGGTGGGTTTAGACACCGAGGATGACCGAGAGTCGACGACAGCCAGGCCCAGGTACTAACTTACTGCTGTGATATCTAGGGGGACTAACATCAGGCTAAGCAGGCTCCTGTCTGTCGCAGGGACTCCTCTCCTCTGCCCGCCTCCTTCTGGATAGTTGAGCCCCAGCTCTGCTGCTTACGGTACTGCTGACAAGGCTCCAGTGGAGCAGCCCCCACCCCCTACCCCAACCAGCCCGCCCCTCCGCCCCGCCCCGCAGTGTGGCCATGAGAGAGCAGCAGGGCAAGGGGGCAAGGCAAGGCAATTTTATTTGTATAGCTCGTTTTTACAAACAGTTTGTCTCAAAGGGCATGGCATCACAACAACATCCTCTGCCCTTAGACCCTCACATCGACTGAGGAAAAACTCCATGGAAAACCCTTTTAACAGGGAAAAACAAAGGGTGAGCAACAGGAGGGATCCCTCACCCAGGGCGGGCAGACGTGCAATAGATAGCTACAAGAAAACAGTTTATAGTTTATGACAGAATGTGGGAAACATGGAAATGTTAACAAGAGTTGATGAAGGCGGCCGCACTGCCTCCATAAACTTAATGGATAAAATAAAATAAAATAAAAAACTAATTCTCACACACATATTATTCCCCTTTTATTCCGTATATTACTATATATTCATATTAAATTAAAATTGTGTACATTTTAAGCTCGTCGTGTCCCACAGGTTTAGTGAGTAAATGAGTTGCAGAGCTCACGGATGTCAAAGCAGGTTTTACCGGGTGTGGGAGATAAATAGCAGGACTGTCACAGAACAGGCTCTTCATTCCTGATGTGCGTGTCAGGTAGGCTACTAAGTGGGCTGTGTGACTGTGTCCATTGTTATGGCCACGTCACAAAGATGGGGGTGCAGGGATATAAAAAAGAGAAAAGAAAGAAAGACAAATGTCCACTCAACTGTGTAAAATACTGAGGAAAGAAATCGGAGAAATTGGAACAAATGTAATGTTAAGTGTGTCAGTTTTAATACAATGGGGGCACCACATGTTTGATAAAGCACACAACTCCATGGCTACAGATGAGACAATACGGTGCCAGTACAAGTGGAAGTTGGTCACATCAGTCAGACTTTTACTTGAGTTCATTCAGATTTACAACAAACTGTTGTTTTGTTCCACCTCATGTCTCACTGAAAGACACCCTACTGGTTGACAAGGACGTGTAGAATAGTAAGACTTCTTCATTCTACTTCATAGAAGTAGTGGCACTATAGTTTTCTTTGAAGTGTGGTAAAGTAAAAGTTATAGCTTTATGAAAAAACGATGCTTAAGTAAGGCAAGAACACTCACAAAACATACCAAAGCAAAGTACCCAATTAAATGTACTTCATTATGCCTCCCTGAGTGTTATAGTAGGCTAAGTTTTCCAATTATTCCTAAGAAATGTTAATTCCTTTTTTGACAATACTCTCTCATCCTTCTACCTGATTTGTATCATTATCAAAATGATGGGGTTCTTTAATATTGAATTAACTTCATTATTCTAAATACTTTTTTTTTAATCCCCAAAAAAATCAACTGAACAAAAAATTGTCCTTTTCGCCAAGAAATAAATTCTCTTATCAAATCAATGAAGTTATTGAACAACAAATATATTAAGTATGTAAAATGTTTTCCTTTTACCTGTGACTGAGTAAGAAGTAGTATTCATAAGAAAAAAAATCATTTTACATTTTCATTAATTTCATTTTTGCCAGTTCTACGTGCCCATTGGTCAATACAAAAAGTCAGTGTCTTGGACTCACATTTAATCCATGTAAATTAATATATTAGGTATACCAGTCACAGCTCCCATTTTTCCAGTACATTTGCGTTTTATTCTGTAAGTAGGCTACATTTTCCTGGTTATTGCTTTACTTTTGTTGAAGTAACATTTTCAACACTTGAGTTTTACCATAATAGCATATTTCAACAGTATGGTATCAGTACTTTTTCAAATGGTTCGGCGTGATCCTGCTCCATGGTTGCCAGAGAGGGCACTAAGGTCATGTCACGCTTCATTTATTGGTGTTTACACATACAGATATGTGAGGGCCAGTGTAAATGAATTCACAGTATTCACAAAACCAACATCTACAATAAAAGTGAGCTCAGAGTCTGGATCTGCTGATGCTACGAGCCAGACAGTCATTCAACGGGGAGACATGTAAAGTCTAACAGAACAGATATTAAACATACACATACAGTGTGAGAGGTATGGCAGCACAAAGGCAATGTGTGGTGCAACAACAGCTGTGATGTACTAGAAAGTACAAACCATGACAACAACATGTTATGAAATGTGATTAACCAGGAGCTTGGCACATCCAAGTTTAAGAAATCTTCCCACTCATGCTCTATGTGTGCTCCAGGTAGTGAGTGAGCAAGGAGGGTAGAGGAAGGTGGGGCAGCTGCTTCAGCCGGGAACGGCCAATGAGATTCCTGATCTGGATACGACACAACTGGCAGAGACTCCTCGGAGAACCTGGAGACAAACAGATTGATTTCCGTTTGAATGTCAAGTGGTTCCCCCACATGGAGAATCACCACCTCGGCACAAGACGTTGTGTTGCAGTGTACCTTCAAATGTCAGTAGCAGATGTTGTGTTTTCCCACCGGAGGGCGCCAACTCCACAGGCCTCTGATTGTTACCGTCTCTGAGGTTGGCGTCAGCTCCGTAGTCCAGCAACAGCGACACCTGATCAGCACTGTCCTGTCTCACAGCTGCATGAAGAGGAGAGTCACCTCTTTTGCCGACATTAACGCTGGCCCCTAGAAAAGGAGAGGAGGAGAGGGCAGAAATCTTTAAATGTAAAATGAGGATGTACCCTTAGAGCAGTGTTTTTCAACCTTGGGGTTGGGACCCCGCGTGGGGTCGCCTGGAATTCAAATGGGGTCACCTGAAATGTCTAGTAGCCTAATTGAAAAAAAAATTACTGATAAGATTTTTTTTTTTTTTTATTCTTTTTTAAATTATAAATGGTCAGATGTCTGTGAAGCATTTTGAGCTCTACTAACCTGCATGAAAAATGCCATGCAAATAAAGTTTGATTGATTGATTGATTGATTGATTGAGAAGCCACAAAATGATAACATTGAAAAAAGAAAAAGTGATCATTTCAGTTGCTCAAATGCTCACTCACTACTGTCACCCCCTCAGACCACTAAAACAACAAGTGTAAGTGTCAGAGGTAAACAGGACACACCTCTGTGCAGCAGGATCTTTGTGCAGGCGGTGTGTTGGTGTAGACAGCTCATGTAGAGAGGCGTGCCCAGGAGGGGCATTTCATTGTCTGGATCTGCTCCATGAGACAGCAGGGACTCTACACACTGACTGCTACCTGCACACACACAAAATGTTGAAACATTCACAAATGTTCAAAGACAAGGTCATGTGTGTCGTAAAATAATTAAAGGGATAGTTCGACATTTTGGCAAATTGGCCCATTTCCATAATCGCTATAGTCATAGCAGTAGGTTTGTCACCTTAAATTGTCGGTGCAAGGTGTTTTTAGAACAGCCGAGCAGAGCCGTGAGCTGCTCAGAGCTACGCTGCAAAGGATAATGGGATTTCTTGGTTTCCCTCATCACACTCATCAAATACACAATCCAACAACTCCAAAATGCTCTCGTGGCCAAGTTGTGACCTGCACATTCACCACGCTATGAGATAATAACGGAACGTTAGGAGATGGAGTTGTTTTAGAGGGAAATTCAAGCAAAACCGCTGATGCACGTTGCCTTCAGGGACAGTTTTTCAGCAAGCAGTCTCTGTATTTAACCGGTGTGTACCCCGCCCTCGCTCTATGACAGCTGTGATTGGCTTCCCACAAACTTGCACAGATAAGTGTTATAGCCACTGGATGGATGGATGATGTCACTAGACGCTTTGAAGTTGGCCTCATCTAAGTAATCCCATAGTTTCTCATTTTTATATTTGAATATCATACAGTTGAAAAGTTACACGCGCCAGTCAGTCCCCAGTCAGTGACTTAAATGTCAACATTTTTTACCTCATAGCTTGAGGGACTGTGATGGACACCAACTGCAGAAGAAGAAGACGTTGATATGTCCCTGTTCTGTGTCCTCACCTCTCTTGCAGGCTTCATGCAGAGCCGAGGGGAAGTGTGTGTGTGCCGTGTGTGTGTGAGCTCCGTTCTGCAGCAGCAGGTCCAAACAGCCGACACTCCCAGAGGCACAACAGTTGTACAGAGGAGTGACACCATCGATGGTAGCAGCATTTACCTAGACACACAGATAAAATGTGAGCAACAAACAAACACACACACACACACACACACACACACACACACACACACACACACACACACACACACACACACACACACACACACACACACACACACACACACGTATCATAACATTACACACCCTTTCTGACAATCCGACAGACTTACATTAGCTCCAGCGTTTATTAGTGCTCGAACACAGGCGACGTGTCCGGACAGGCAGGCTTCATGAAGAGGGGTCACATGATCGATGGTGACAATGTTGGCGTGGTAACCCTAAAAAAGAGTCAAAAGCACCAGTGATAGATATAGATTTCACAGATTACCAGCTCTCAATGACAGTTGCCCGCCTTCTCCTTTTAAATATATTCATAATGACACTTGAAGAAATAACTGCAGCTGCATCTGTTGTGTTATTAGTTATATTATGAGGAGTTTGCATGGTTTCTGTATAGGACCTCCCACCTCTCTCCACTTACTATTAAACTCTGCTATGAGATAACAACAACATTGTGTAGCATGACAGTTCTATACAAAAGTTGTATTTGTCAGTGTTAATTCTATATTTGTTGGTAATGGAGGCTGTTTAAAAATGTTTCCTGAAGTAGCTCGTGGTGGATGTTGAACCTGGCTTTGGATCATGATCTTGTTGTTTCTTTGTCTCAGAGATTTAATTGGAGCTGGCTTTGACAAGGCGCATGTTTGGGTTGGTGGTAGGCCAGCATGGTATGAGGAAATCTTGCAATGTGTGATAACGCTGCCTAATAAAAGGAGGTACTTTGACATGTTATAAAAAAAAACACGACTGGTGTGTGTGCAAATACAGTTTTGCTGAGTGAAACCTAATGAAGAACAAAGTAACCAGCCCATGCTTTCGATTCAGGTTAAAGTGATAGTTGATGTTATTTGATGTACTTTATCAATAGTCAGCCCCCAGTTTTCCTGCGGACCCTGAACACATCATTTAGTTTCTGTCCCAGTGCTCCTGCTGCTTTTCTGGATCTGCTGCAGGTAACACAATGACTATAAGTAACTACGTGCGTGAGAACTTTCTGAGGACGTTTTGGCTGGTTCTCACAACCTGAAAGGGTTTTTATGAGAGTTAGAACTAGATTAGGGTTGAGGTTAAGGGTAAAGGAAATTCATTATCACAACCAAGATAAGTGTGTGTGTGTTCAAGGGCATTACCTGGGCCAGCAGAGTACGCAGGGCAAGCAGTCGACCCTGAGAAGCTGCTTCATGGAGCGGGGAGCGATCTGCCCAGGAACCTGGACACAAGAAATTTGTGTATTTAGTCATTAATATCTTGTCATATTCTCACTGTGAAATGTGAGAAATCCTGACTTGACTGAGTGATAGCAGTAACAACACAGAAATATGACACCCAGAGCTGCATGCTATGCTAAATTTACATGACAGACTGAAATACAAGTTATATATTCATGTTGTATCCATTGCATGTATGTGTGAGCATTGTGTGATCATTGCTCATCTCTATGTGTCAGTCCCCTGCACCCTGCACATATAAGCAGTATAGGTGATGGATAGATAGATCGTTGATTCTCTTCTGTCTGTCTTCTGTCTCTGGTTTGGACCCTACCTTTATCTACAAGACATCTTACTTTTCACCTCAGCCAAATATGCACATCTGCCTATTATAAAGTGGTGCTATAACATCTTCTGTATCTGTATCTTGCAAGTAGCTACTGGCGACGCATGGCAGGTTTACTCAATGAAGTCACGCTTAATTTATACTTAATCTATACTACTTAATCTACAAATTTCATTAAAACTAGCCTAATGTTATGAAAGTGAGTTTCCCAGACATGTGAGTTATGAAAAGTAGCAGCCACATTATTAAAACACTTAACAGGAAGGAGAAACACCTTGGTGCTGCTGGCAAAGTCTTCACCCTAGGAATTCAGCGCGGACCCCCCCTGGAGTTATTTTTAGTGCTCGTGAGCTCTTGCTGAACAACTGTAGCAGCAGTAACTTCACTCACACCACATCAACACACAGTCCTGCCTATACAACATACCCATGTCTCCGTCTCCCCACGGCACATCCAGCCACTGGTATCTGTACGACATCCTGAATGAGGTGGAAATGGAAGGACCTCACCTCCACACCTTTTCTTGTCCCTATGTCAGATTTAAGATCACACATTCAACACTGACAGTGTACTGTAATTACTAAAAATAACTACTAATTAGCTTACGAGCTCACTGAATAACTAGTTGGATAACAAACTGCTTGCTGCTGTAATGGGGAGCGGGACCTCTCACAGTGTTCAGATCAAACAAATTAAGCTAACCCGCCAGATTAACCAGATAACTATCTATTACTGACTGACTCAACCACCTGAGCTGCCAAGAAAACACCTCCTCCTCCTCTCATCTAATCTGCCGAGAGAAGACACGAGCTGCAGAGTTGCAGAATTGCAGAGGCAGGCAGCCATATTTAGACGGTCTGTGAGGTCGTTCATCTCCCTGCCCTCCTCTGGGTGGTACATGCCAGCAGCCATTTTGGAGAGGTCATGAGCAACACTGGGACAGACAGACATAGAGAACACTTAAACACCTCCCTCTTTAAATCACATTTTAACTACCTGTCTGAATATTGCCTTTCCATGTTACTCTCTTTTCCCAGTATGCTTCATTATGTTGATCAGATGGTTCATTTTACATTTTTATGTTGTTAAAGTCTTGGAACGGTACATAACTTTAAAATGGTAATTGAAGGCATCCCAACTGTTTGTGGATGTTGCTTCATTAATGTAAAAAACATTGCTATATATCTCGTTATCAGGCCATCGACTTAAGAATGACCATTAAAGGAGTATTATCGCAAAATTCGGCCACTAGATGGAGCCAGGCGGAGCTTATCAGATATAAACAAGTGGGCAGCTGTCAGAGAGAGAGAGCAGCCTCGTTAAGTCCCCCCCCCGCCCCCCCTCCTTCTCCTCACCAGGCTGAATGAACGTGCGGGAAAAAGAAAACTCGCTAGTGGAAGTGGAAGCGGCAGCTCTACGTCGCGCACAACCACAACAACGACAACAACAACTGAAACGTCCTCCTCCTTAATAACGCTGAGAGGACAGCTGAAGAAAGACACAGGGACTTGGAGACAAAGTGTTCTACCAGCGATTCAGTGACTGTGAGCACCCTAACACTGCTACATTACTTACTGTTGCATATTTGTCCGGTTCGGAGGTCGGATTTGCGAGTTCCGAGTGCATTTTAATGCAGCAAGCGCCGGGCCGGCTTGGATCATAACAAAGACAAATGCTGCATTTGCCCCACGGACACTATACTGTTGGCGATTTTTTTTTGTAAATTTAGTTATGGCTCCCCCCGACCCATCTTTTGCATATTTGAGCTTATTTTATGCTATTACTGCTGTATTTGCGATAATGCTCCTTTAACAAATGTCAGAGTCTGACGTGTGTGCTCTGCACCGATCAGAGAGCTGCAGGGTTTAGATCTCAAACCCATTTTTCCAATAACCAATAACACCTCAACAATTCCTTATTTCCCTCTGCCAGAACTGATCACGATACCTGACCCTTACATACTTCAGCTGCACACACAGCTCCTCCATGTCTAACACTGACTGTGGTGAACTCTTTACAAGGCTCTTCAGGCATCTTACAACGTTATTTAGGTTTTAATGAGACAACAGGAAATGCTGCAGAGAGAGACATGCATCAAAGGTTCTCAGCGGGACTTCCTAAACCAGAGATGCCATAAATCCTCAGGCCACTTCATGAGAGATCTGGCTTCTCCAACGCTGCAACGCTTCTCATTGATTCCATTTCTCTCCCCACAGCGATTTGAGACATATCAAAGATGATCTCTGGGGATTTTCCACCTAAGTGGGTGTTCCTGGGACTCAAAGGAACCCGGTTGAGTTAAAATGGATTGTGTTAAAAATGATAACTTGGTGCGAGCTGGGATATAAACTGGAGAGATCAGGTAGTGTTAAGTTTGAATAAGAAGTGAGAACCCTCTCAAGCCTGCAATGGCAACTTCCAGGTACCAGAAATCAATGCAGCACAGCGCTACAGCTAACTTGTGCAGTGCATAGAGAAAGAACAGAGATGAGACCAAGGCTGGAAACTCTAAAGCTGCTTTCCCATACACCCAACTTGCTTCAAGGATCTATGAGGGCTTTTATAAACTGGACACTGATACTGTGACTGGCCTGCAGGCCTCATATACAGTAAGGGAGTACAGGGAGGAAGAGAAAACCACTTATTTCACTGGCCAGCTTCAAGGTGAGGCGAGGGACCTCACAGGCCAACTGTGAAGAGCTGGAGGGTTGAGGAAGAATAATCTGGGTGTTCTTGGGGTTGAGGAGCAAGAAATAGAAGAAAAGGAGCAAAAACTGAGAGAAAAAAGCATTGTGAGTCAATGACAATGTTAGGTGGCGTGCCCTTTTACAGGGACAGCTACTACAAAAAACCTCATAGTGTTGTCATGTTAACCTTGCACCTACGATACTGGCTGCATGTGCACCCTAACGCATGAAGATAAAGCATCACTACTCTCCTTCTTTTACTCATTCCCAGTGAACACCTCTGCCTCTATCCCCACACGCACACACACAAACACACATCAGGTCTGCGCTGTTCATTAATAATTTGATCGTTGTCACACACGTGAGCTGTAAGCCCTCACAGCAGCGAAGAGAAGAGCTATAATATGTTGGCAAAGCTTTCTGGTTGAGTTATATAATCATTTTTTGTTGTTTTTGGAGCTTTTTTTTTTTTTTTACCTTTAACACATTGAAAGAGATTATTTGTATATATTTGATTCTGTGAGTTGTATGTGTTTTGTTTCATTGATTCTTGATGCTTTGGCAACATAGTTCTCGTAACATTCATGCCAATAAAGAATTCATACCTTTAGCTGCTGCAGTTAGAAACAAAGCCTGAAAGGTACTGTATGTGGTGCTACCAGCCAGTCACCAGGTGCCCATTCCCTGATTTATTCAATGTGCAGCTGAACTGTCTCAGTCCAATGATATTTCAACAACTTTATAGCCTGTGTTACAACAGTTTTAATAAAAATAGATTATTTTTTATATAATTTCACTACTATCAATATAAACACCACTGATAGTATAACAGTTTGCAGCCATTTGCTAAAATCCATCAGGAGACAAGTTCAGTTCAGTTCAGCTGTTTTATGGTGGTGTTGTAATTTAAGTCTCTCTCTCTTTCTCAATCTTGAAAAAATCTAAATGTAGACATGAAGCAGCTCACGCTCCCTTAAACATTCCCTACTGGTCAGTTTGGAGAATTAAATACTATATGGACACAGTCCTCACTCTGATCTGGTCCTCCTGACCTTATACAGCTCTCGTTTACAGCTTTATGTAGGGCCCATTTAAACACACCTTTATTGATGATTATACTCTAACTGGGTCATCGGAAAATGCAGACTTCACATTGCAGCTCACGGAGATACAAACAGAGAGCTGTCATCATGTTGACAAGTTCAGCAGCTGGTGCAGGAACAGTGACACAAGTAGGACATGAAGCAGTATTGCGTCAGTGACCATGCTAATAATGAGTTTTTTCTTGGATAGCTAATTGTAAGTTTGATTTGTTTAGTTAGTTTGTTTTGTCTGTGAACTACATTTAACTTTAAAGGGAAAAGTGATCACAAAGAAGAAGCAATGCTCTGTCTAAAGATCAGATATTTTTATGCAAATGAAAGCTACATGTATGAAATGTCCGTATATCCGACATATGTTTTTATTTATTATGACATAACCAATAACATATGTGAAATGGAACAATTTAAAACAGTTTGTGACATGCAGTTTATGTCTAGCACATGAAATGTGTATATATATATTGTAGACAGGTTATGCACATGTATATTTATGCCAGAGCAAAATATATTATAAATGACATTGAAACTTCAATATAATTTCTTAAGTTAAAATTTGAGAATATGTTGTTTTGAAACGTGCATCTATAGATGCAAGTTTTAAATGATAAATTGTTAAATTATAATTGCTAACATAGCTATATGGTAAAAACATGTTACATCATATACAATATCCATTATAAAATAATGGTTTAAATTTTTATTTGATATTTCTTATGTTATAAACTTTATCTGGATGACAGAGAAATAATATATGCCCTTGATGATAACAAATATGGCAACATCACTCTTGATAAAGGCATGTACATAGGCTACATGTCTTATATATTAGCTGCTGGTGGTCAATTAAACCTTTGCTGAGCTCATGCAGATGTTTGTCACTTCTTTTTTCCAGTCTAGCAACAACATCTTCACAATCTAGGCTAAATGTCATATTCATGAAGAGTTTGTCTACACGCCTGTAGGCTACGCTTTAATAGATAGATAGATAGATAGATAGATAGATAGATAGATAGATAGATAGATAGATAGATAGATAGATAGATAGATAGATAGATAGATAGATAGATAGATAGATAGATAGATTCTGTTTCCCAATAGAAACAGCCTGAGCTTTTAACCTGGGCACAGCAGTGCACCGACCTTGGCTGGTCAGGATGCCCCAACAGGCCTTTTTCCTCTCCGCGCCTTGCTCGGGTAGCGATCCGGGCTCTGCTCCTCTTTTCCGGGACACCTCCGGAGCTCCGGTCGGAACTTGTGGCATGTTCCTGCGTCTTATGTCCTCACTCGCCAGCCGCTCCAACCACACTGGCTGCACCAGCAGCAGCAGGCTGAGGACAGCAGAGCGGACAGGAGGGGGGGTATTTGGAGAGACGTGATTGGCTGAGAGGCTTTGTTGTTGTTGTGTTCAACGCACACGACAGCCTCACATGCACGACCACGTGTCCAGGAGCGAGGCTATTTTTGTCCTTCAAGAGAGGGGTGGGGGGGCAGCCAGCTGAGCAGAGATCTGTGGTTGTGGCGGAGTGAAGGCTCCTCGATCTGACAGATATGAACCTGTGACTCTCACGCTGCACAGAGGATCTCACCGCGGCAGCCATCACATCCGATTGCATTTGGGCTGCCTACACAGACAACAGATAACATGTGGCCAACTGCATGTCCCCATATGAAGACTCATGTTGCCATATGTAGTCTGTTTATAAGATATCGATTTACATAAGGAGATATCGACTTATTATTACATCATGTGGCTGTATGGAAATATAAATTTGTAAATGCAAATCAATTGGTAAATTAAAATATCTTGGTGGTTTAGATATGATATATTTGTTAAGGATATAAAATCTATTTTACACATGTTTTATTTATTTATTTATTTTAACCATATTTTTGTTTTTACAGTAGGCTACTTGTATATTATGTAGCTAGTTTATGATATGTTTATTATTTTTAATTATGGATTTTATGTTGCTGCCGTGATAAATTATTATGATTATGTCATATGTGGTTATTGCTTGTATTTTGTGTTTAAAGGAGCATTATCGCAAATACAGCAGTAATAGCATAAAATAAGCTGAAGTATGCAAAAGATGGGTCGGGGGGAGCCATAACTAAATTTACAAAAAAAATCGCCAACAGTATAGTGTCAGTGGGGCAAATGCAGCATTTGTCTTTGTTATGATCCAAGCCGGCCCAGCGCTTGCTGCGTTCAATTGCACTCGGAACTCGCAAATCCGACCTCCGAACCGGAAAAATGCAACAGTAAATAGTAATGTAGCAGTGTCAGGCTGCTTACAGTCACTGAATCGCTCGGTAGAACACTTTGTCTCCACGTCCCTGTGTCTTTCTTCAGCTGTCCTCTCAGCGTTATTAAAGGTGTACAGAAATGGCCGTTTGTCCTGTTTGTCGCGCGACTCGCGCCGAGTTGTCACGAGCTGCAACACGAGTTTACCCGAGTAAGCAAGGCCGTAGCTACCATTGAGGACACCGAGGTCATGACCTCGGTATTTTTTTCGGCCTAATGAATGAAAAAAAAAAAAAAAGTGCAAAGTATTAGGGAGGACAGATGGAAGGTGACTGAGTGACTCCTCTCTTGTCCAAACAACAATTCCGGTAGGCCTATAATGCTCTTGTTTATTGACGCCCTCACGTACGCTGGTGTTTGTTTACTGGTCGCGGGAAAAAAGGCGATTCATTCGGAAAAAGCGAGTGATACAGCGCGTCGCGGAGCCTGCGTGCATGGAGGAGAAGGCTACTGAGTGAGTTGGCTCTAGATAAACTGCTCTTTCCAACCAGTTGTTAAACTGTAAAAGTTTCGTACATACGTGCACTTGAAGCGCTGTATTATTTCGGGACGGAACCTCATGTATGCGGAGAAAACAGCTGTTTAATAGGGTCAATTCAGCGCCGTTTACTGTCTGTGTCCTGCACTATGCACTAGTTAAGCTAAGTGGGGGAGAGCAGAGACCTCTTTCCTGCAGATACTAAACTGAGGGGGCATCTGCACTGTCCATTCTTCCATCAACTTTATGTGAAAAGCACAGTGACATGATAAATTTTATGTTTACAGACAGGGGCGTCACTAAGTTTTAAGGACAGGGGGGCTTCGCCCCCAGGAGATGCACAAGATGTGAGCATATGTGGTGCACAAGCACAAATATTTCACAAACAAAGACTGTGAAATTGTTTCTAAAAAATGTTGGACAGATTTAACAAAGAGCATACGGTGTAAAGTTTAGGCAACCATTAGTTTTATTTCAGTCTTTTTTATTTATTTATTTATTTAAAGAAAGCTAAGACCGGTGAGATTACTACAGACATGTCTGGAGTAGGCTACAGTAGAAAATGTAAATTTTTCATCTCTGCCTAGTAAGAATACTAACAAAAATCACATTAGAGTAAAATTGATGTAATGTGTAGGCTAACTGTGTAAAAGTAGATGCTAAAAAAATGAACCTGAGCAATTTTGCAGCTGTTTTATTATCAGAGATACGTATGTCCAGGTGGAATTTGACCTTTGGAAAACTAATTAGGCTATATTTCACTAATAGCCTGTGTCATAATATTCACTCCATCCAAATACAACTGTTTTTGGCTCATTTTGATTTCACCTAGACCTCTTCATATTTTCCCATTCAAAGAAGACCATACAACCGAAATGAAGTTTGACACCAATATTTTACTAATAAAAAATATGCATAGAAATGTGAAATACTACATAGCTAAACAAAGTGAATAACCAATTATAACACAAACCAAAATTTGCTGCAACAAGGAGCAGTCAGATGTATGTTTGTGGTAACTATAAGGAAAAGCAAACAAACTTCCTGGGCCTGTTTCAAAGTGAGGAACACAGCTGACGCTCCAGAAGGAAGTCACCCAAAAATAGTAGGCTATAGCTATGGTAAAAAAAAGAGTGCACACTTCACCCTAGAAACCTGTTAATCTTTATGTTAACAACCAGGACCATCACATTGCATTTCAGACTTTTTTTTTCGAGCTGGAATTAAACTTTATAATATAATATTTTTGCTACTCTGTGGCTGCTACGAATGTGAGGACCTAGTCTACTGTTTGTAATAGATGGTGTGTTCTCATCAGAATTCAGTGAAGTTGGGTCTTCTCTGGATGATCACTAGTGATGATAATATCATAAAAAATGGCATTAATCTAATATGATGTGTGTAGTTTTTATCTGTCAAAGTGCACCAGATTGAAGCCTTTTAATATAAAATTGCCCCAAATTTCTGACGCCACCCCCCCGCGCACCACGACTAAATGACCTCGGTATTTCAAAAATCCTGGCTACGGCCCTGCGAGTAAGGAAAACGAATTTGATTGGTCGTTATCAAGCGGGCGGGATATTCAAAGCTTGGGGCGAGACCGAGCTCCGTGTGTGTGCGTGTCTCAGACGTTTGAATGACGGATTACGGATCCAATGTCAGTGGCTGATGAATTGTGTACAGGCTGCCGTATAATCCGTGCGCCTGCATTATCCAATGCGAGAAAAAAAAATACACACTTTCATCCCGGATTTACTCAAAAATAGAATTTTGCACAAAGTTTGGCCTACATCGTCTGATAGATGAGTTAGCCTATTACATTAATTTTATGATCCAGAGTGGGCTCAAATTCAATTTTCTTTTCTGTACACCTTTAAGGAGGAGGAAGTTGCAGTTGCTTTTATTATCAACCTTATTATAATAATGGCAAAATTTCATATTCACAAATGTAAGTTCATTAAAAAAAACCTTCCTTTACTGCTTTTAACAGCTCAAGCAATACATAACCTCCATCAAATTTTCAAACAACCAGAAAGCGATTAAGACTATCAATATATGTGAAAACTTGAAAATTTTGTTGGAAACTTATAAATTCCCCCTGGCGTATAATATAAATGTGCTTTAGTAATTGCATGTTACCATGAAAAACTATTTTTGTACTGTGAAACAAAGTTTTGAATAAAAAAAAAAGAAAAAAAAAAAGACGGTGTTGCTCTTTTTTATTATTAAGTTTTTTCTTTTAATATTGTGAATCCACTTCTTTCTTTGGTCCACGTCCTTGGGGAACGAATGGAAACTGACAGAGCTGTTGAATCTCCCTGACATAGGGCATTCAGGAACACAGCAAAAGCTGTGGTTGCTTGCACTTTGCCTTGGCTGGCACTTCACCTTCTTTTCCCTGTCTTTACTCGACATTTTTCAAACATAAAACATAAAAGCGATAAAAAACATTATACATTACATACAACATAAAAGAGACTATAACGTTATAACTACCTGTAGCAAAAGAACGCGTAGAAGTAGCTGGCTGTGGTCTGTTTGATTTGTTTTTACCGCGCGTTGTGCTTGTCAGAATCTAAGCGGAAGTGGAGTTACCCGGTTTCCGGTTTGGTCATGTGACCCTCGGCATAGAGCCTACTGTTCCAGGAGTGTTTGTTATTCTTCTCTCTTTTCTCTGTCTCTATGCAGGATGTTTTTATTATTATCCCCTTCTCTGTCTCGTTCTACCTAGGTGCAGCTCTCACACAGGCATTTTATATGGGACAGCTGTTATGGTTGCACTTTATTTCTCAAATGAATTGTAATTTATTAATTTAAATCAGGTAAATATAAATTATGTAGCCTAAATAAAATTCACTTTTTATTATTGCCTCTGGTAATCAGACGAATTTCGACCCCTCTGGCTGCCCATACTTGTGGGCCTGTGGTTGTTTTATTTTGAAAATCACAAAAAGGAAATACGTATCATCCTATGACGCTTCCCACTCGAATGGATGTAGTTTGTTAACACTTCCGCTTTGCTCGCCTCGTCCAGCAGTGTGTTGTGTTGTTACAGCAGCGGTCTGTCTCTGTCCATCGCCGCCATGAACACGGTCCTGTCCAGAGCGAACTCCCTGTTCGCCTTCTCCCTCAGCGTCATGGCGGCCCTTACCTTCGGCTGCTTCGTCACCACGGCGTTCAAAGACAGAAGAGTTCCTGTGGACATCCACGTCTCCAAAGTCATGCTGTGAGTAGCACCCGTCGTCCGTAGCAGCTGCTATCACGAAGCCTCCTCGGTCGACGCTTTTCCTAACGTGCACCTGGTCTGTGAACGGCGCTAAACGCTCAAAACACTCGTCTCTCTCTCCTAAAGCTGTTTCCGGGTCTCTGCTCGGTGGTGGGGACTCGAGCCTGCAGCCGCCGGTGCAGCCCTCATTGTGTGTGTGTGAGATGATGTGTGCTCTGCTCTGGGGGTTGACCGTGTTTTCTGACTGAGGTTTAGCAGCTACGGTAGCCTGTGGGGTATCTCAGCTTCACAAGTGCTTTAATGTGTTCATGCAGTACAAACAGTGAGGGAGAAAGACAACACACTAACAGCGGACAGCTTTTGTCTGCTCCACTCACTCTCACTGAGTGATACGACACTGTAGTCAACTTCCGGTGTGAAGGGGAAGTGAGGTCTGTCTGAGCACGAAGCAGCGGTTCTGAAATTATTGATTTACACCAGGTCTATATCTGGACTAGATTTACAAGTACACTCTGGTCAACAATTGAAAACAGACCCAGACTGTCATGTAAACACACTATGGCTCTTGTCAAGATGCTGCTCTAACATGAGTGTCTTACTGACATATTTCCTCATTTTGGTTAATGTATTATCCATTTTATCCACTGTTGTGTTAAAACAATACACCTTATATATCATCATAGCAGATCAAAGCAATCTAAACCAAAATTACAGCATGATATATCTGTAGCTTTTATAATGCCAGAAATAGAGTAAATAGAGTCAACAGATGAACTGTGTGTATGAATAAGGGTGTTTGAACTACAAGCTGTGTTTTGACTTGCACTTTGTAGCATCTTCTCTTTTAGATCTCTCTCTCACCTCATCTCCTCCATTTGTCTCCATGTTTACCTTTGTTTTGTTTTCTCTGTTCAACAGGAAGAATGTTGATGACTTCACAGGACCCAGAGAGCGCAGCGACCTGGGTTTCATTACTTTTGACCTCACGGCTGATATCCTTTTCACTACTGCTACTCAAAGTTACAGAAGAAGAGTTGTGTAGGATAAATCTCAAATGTCTGGTGGTGGAAGAGGAGATTTCAGAGATATCAAACAAAACAAAGACAGTGTGCAAGCAACAGTTTGTCAGTTATTGTAGTTTTAGTGTTAGGAGGTGAAGATACTTAAAAAAAAAAGGGATAGTTTAACATATTGGCAAATTCGCCAATTGCCATAATTTCGGCACCAATATACCAGTATACCAGTACCAATTTAGTACCGGTATACCGAATAAGTCTAGAACCTACTCCTATGACTATAGGGGTTATGGCAATAGGAGAATTTGCCAAAAAATTTTGAACTATCCCTTTATAAAACACTTAAAGCAGATATCAGCTTCACGGCCGTTTCGGCTAATGCTGCGTTCAAGGCAGGTTTTTGAAACCGTAAGTTACAGCTTCAAGTCACAACTACGACTTGGTAGCGTTCCAGGTAACCCGTAGCTCGTGTTTTTACCATCCTGTTGTCTGTGAAAGTTCCCTATAACGGCCACTCGTAACTTCCGACCCGTGAACTCGTACCAGATCGAACTGGTATGACTTCACAGGAAGGAAAAACACAAAGTACGAGTTTCTTTGAACGCACCATGAGTTAGCAGCCCCCGCCCTTGTCAGGCATCAATTGGTCCTCGTGCTACGTCACCACATTCACGCGCATCCCTTGGCTGCACACACAGCCCTTCATGCCTTCTCTCTCCTCATTGGATAACACTTGTATCCCACAAGGAAAATTTTCTCCTCGGGTTACAGCAGAGCAGAGTGACGGAGAGACTCGTGTTTAGGCTGAAATACTTCATGTAAGTGATTGCTGACGGAAAATAGGACTATTTAGGACTTATATTAACAAAAACATTCCACTGATATCTGCTTTAAAGACATTTAAATCTGAGCACACAGACATGATACACATATACAGCAGGAAAAATAAGTATTGAACACATCGTTTTTCTCAGAAAACATATTTCTAGTAGAGCTATTGACATGGAATGTTCACTAGATGTTGGCTACAGCCCAAGTAATGCACACACACAAAGAAATCCAAACATTTATGTCCATAAATTAAGCTATGTGTAATAAAGTGAAATGACACAGGGAATAAGTATTTAACACATGAAGAAAAGGAGGTGCAAAAAGGTATGGTAAGCCAAGAAAGCAGCTAGAGTCTGTCGGTATTTAGAAAGTAATCCTGTCCCTCAGTGCAAAGTAATATCAGCTGGTTTAGTCCAAACTGACGCCGATAAAAAGGTTTCTCATCACCAAGGTGTCACACAAGAGGAATCTCATGATGGGAAAAAAGCAAAGAGCTTCTCAA
This sequence comes from Trachurus trachurus, assembly GCF_905171665.1. Taxonomy (NCBI): domain Eukaryota; kingdom Metazoa; phylum Chordata; class Actinopteri; order Carangiformes; family Carangidae; genus Trachurus; species Trachurus trachurus. The sequence continues at coordinate 19,888,930 of NC_139891.1, read as the reverse complement.
GACCTTCAGAAACGTATGTTGCAGTATACTGATGGCATCGGTTACAGATGTGTCTGAATGCACCGTTTTATCTGGTAGTGCCAATATCCGTAACTGAAAAGAACAACATTTTACCATAAACTGGCCACGACCAGGTCCTCTCAAGATTTCTTCAGAAATCTTAAGAGTTGTCCAAGAGCCAAGGACCACTGACAGGGAGCTTTAGAGAGCAAGTATAGTTATAACATACAAAACAATGAGTAATGCATTTAACCACCATGGCCTCTATGCATGCTCACCATGCAAGTCTATTGACGCGTTCAATACTTATTTTCCCTGCTGTAGTTTGACTAATAATTATCATTTTTTCTGCCTGTTGTAAATTAACCTCTATAAATCTGTTCAAAAAGGTGAGAAAAAAAAGAGAAGAAGTTTTCTCATGGTCTAGCAACAGACGGGCAAAGAAAGAACATGACTCAGGAAATAGCCCACAGCTCAGTCAGTGTTTCCTTGGCAGCAGCACATTTCTGGCTCACGTCACCTAAAGCAGTGAGGAAACAGGAGTGACACCATCAGGATGTTTGTAGGTTTCACTTAAGGCTCACACTAGCCCAATGAGATGGTTCTGATATTCAAACACTGACTCTCCTCTTTCCATCCAATCCATACATTGATTCATTCATACTGTGTGCACGGCTGTCAGTCCTGACTTCATATACACCCTGTTGCTATGGTGCTGACTCTGTGTGAGAGACGGACCTAAACTGGACCAGGGTGAATACGTGTGCTCCTGTTCTTCCTTAACTTGTTCTACATCTGCAGCCGATTTTTGACTGGAACGTTAAACAGCTGTTCCTCTATCTGTCTGCTGAGTACGCCACAAGGAGTAATGTAAGGCTTTTTCAATACACACACACACCTCATTATTCTTTTTCAGTTCAATTTATGGCCTCTTGACAAATAAACTCTGCATGTGCCTCAGTCTCTGAATCAGGTGGTGCTGTGGGATAAAATCGTCCTTCGAGGTGAAAACACCAAACTGAATCTCCGGGACATGAAGTCTAAATACTTCTTCTTTGATGATGGGAATGGTCTCAGGTGAGAGACACACACAGGTTTTGATTTCTTTCAAATGTGGAATGGAAAAGGCTGGCGCCATGATTATAAAGTAGTTTTGCAGAACTTGTATTTAGCTGTTTTGGTTAGATCAAACTACCTGACAGTACTGAAAAATCATGAACATTAAAACTGTAATTATAATTACTAATTGGTCTCAACCTCCCCTGTGGTCCTAAGCCTCATATTGTATTGATTTTCAATCAGAACTTGTGCTTGAGTAAAATAAGACATTCCACCTTAAAAGTGTCTGGTAGGCTCTACGCAGCTCAATACTTTACATTGTTAGGTAGTAAAAGTGAAAAGACTGCATCCTTTCGTTCATTCTTCACTAATTAAGTCAATACAACCTGTATCTGTACAGTGATTGGCTGACTAACTCTAGTGCGTCTCGTCTCCAGAGCCAATAAGAACATCACTATGACGCTGTCCTGGAACGTCGTTCCCAACGCTGGAATCCTGCCTCTAGTGGCCGGAAGTGGACACGTCAGCCTCCCCTTCCCAGAAGCGTACGAGTCCACCAGGAGCTATTAGAATGACAGGTGCACACACTGTTCATCAGACAAGCACAGGCTCAAACTGATGAACAGAGGATACACTGGTTTGTCTTCATATGTGAAAATTGAATTTTTGGTTTGTAATAAAAGTGGAAGATGAAACTGTATCCGTGTCACAAGTTCATCCACATTTAAAAAAAAGCTTATGCTCTCACACTGTTTGCAGACAACTCATGTAAATACCAGATTCAGTCGTATTGTGAACAAAGATCCTGATCCTTTTTCAGTGCTTAAGTTAGAAAACATGACTGTGCCTACATTGTATTATGCATTTGGGCGTTACTAAGATATGAATGGGATGGACAATCACAATGTGGCTGTCTGTCACTGTTGCCGAGCAATAAAATGTCTGATTTAACACTAAAGGTAAGAAAAGCAGAGCTAAAACTGGAAAGACTGCAGGGAGAAGCGGTAAAAGTGAAAACAGACAAACTGATACTGTAGGATAAGGAGAGAGGAGGCCTGGAGAGATTCTGGTGAACCAGAAACCCCATTTCTAACTTCCCTGAGGTTATGTCTGTGAAGGATGTTAACAGAGAGAGAGATGGGGGAAGGGGGTTGGTGTGGATTGAGGAGGGAAGTGGCATGATGGATCCCATGTTGTATAAAGCATGTAATAAGAAGAGTGAGCGAAGGGGAGGTTACTGACTACTGACTTCAAAAATGTTTTTTGTTTGTATGTAAAACTGTAGATGCTGAACAAATGCTTCAAACACAAACTAACAATTCACATTTTATTACATTACAAAAACTGTTCAAGTACAAGTTCGAATACCTGATTGATTTTCAATGTAGGTGATGATGAGAGCACGAGTCGTGATGTCAGACCCCTGAGTGCTCAAGTGGGCGTCTCCAGTAGCGCATTTTCCCATGATACCAAGGTGAGGACAATACCAATCACACTGTCGCAGCTGCTAATAGACACATATTTACATGGAATTCACTGTACACGCAATATTATACCAAACTGCCAGTTTGGTAAAGTTTAGTCGAGTAAACAAACATAGATTCGGGCCGTGTCCACCCCGTTTCAAGTCTATGGAGAGTGAGTGTGGGTCCATACTCTGAAGTAACACTGTGACTCTGTGGAGAACGGGTAGTGGAGGTTGAGAGCCGCCAACGTCCAACAGCTCCAGCGAGGTTACTGTTCACTGTACCAGAGGGACACTGCCAGAGCCGTCCGTCTGATGAGGTTCCACGTTCCTGCATCCGACTGCAGGCTCGCTGCTCGTCACGTTGGTGAGCACAAGACAAACTAAAGGCCGAGAGTATTAAAAAAAAAAAAAAACATAAATCTGTCCGTTTCAGTCCAGGCGCTGGATGAGCTTCTCCTCCATCATACAGTAGAGGGCGACGTGGGAGAGGTCGGAGATGAAGGCGTCACAGGCTCGTCGGCTGATGCCCTGGCAGCCTCTGAGGTCGAGGAGAGTCAGTGAGGAGAGGCGTTTCAGGTAGGACAGACAGCCGTCAGTCAGTTCACTGCAGCCTGGACAGACAGAAGCGAACAGTGATGATCACAGAGTAAATCCATTTGAACCAGAAACCAAAAACTCATTGTCTTTCTAACTTCTGTACATCTTATACTGTACTAATTCATCTACAACAGCCTGGAATTCAATCAAACCAGCACCCACAGCCCCCTGTCAACAACACTCACTGAAGAAATGCAAACCATCGCTGCAGAAAACAAACTCATGGAAGAAATGATTCTGGACACACAAACCAACCTCATCTTCTCAGGCGTGTCTGAAAACCCGTGACAACCCAGCTATATCAATCAAAGTTGTTAAAGGTTGAATATGTAGAATTACCAGAACAACAACAGAAAAAGAATTCCAGCAGTCGATTGCCAGACTGTTGCTAGGTAAAACGGGCCGTTGCTAGAGACTCCGGTCTGATCAGAGGACAGACAGGAGGAGAACTATGCAGGATATTTACCTTATGTTTCATTTTTACCGTCATTAACAGCATTGTAGCTTGTTACAGGGAGTGTGGAGGCTCTCTGCCTTCCACACCGCTGCTGAAAACCAAACCTGCGCTCAGAGCCTCCGATGTCACTGCTCAGTGGCACCGGGGGTCCGCGACAGTAAACGTGTTTATGACAGATAAGACTACACAAATACACCCATCCTAACATGTATATGATAATCCATTGATCCACCGATTGATTATTAAAAAGGCTTGGTTGGAAACAAACGCATACGACCGGGAGGAGGCAGGAAAACAGCGGAGAATTGAGCCACGTGTCGGCTACGGGCAGGTACGAATGTAAACAGAACATGACAGAAAGTCATTGTTGAGCCCATCAAAAAAATGTAAAAATATTAATTCAGACTAAAAAAAAAAAACATTCTGTACCCCTCAAAACGCCCCATGGATGTATTATTTTTGAAAAAATATAGCTTTTAATAAATATTCTACATATTCAACCTTTAAGTTGTGGAAATCATACGTGAATAGATGCTGCAACATTTCAATTTCCCTTTGAGGATCAATAAAGTATCCCATCGATCAGACACCCACCTGACAGTGTCAGCTCAGTGAGGTTGTTGCGGGTGTGAGTCCCAGCTGCTGCCAGCAGGGCGATGGACGAGTCGGTTATGTCTTTGCAGTGAGCCAGGTCCAGCCTCTCCAGCTGAGGCATGTGGCGCTGCAGCAGCCTCAGAGTGGACTCGCTGATGTCCAGGCCGGAGAGACGCAGCGTCACCATGTTCCTAAGTCGGCTGCGGGACAACTCTGAACCTACGGGACGGGCAGAGAGGTGGGGGGGTGGGGGGGCACGGTTACAGATGGAGGCCCCTGCAGCTTTGGACTCAAACCAGATCTGCTGATCTCTTACATAGTCAGTTTTACAGGACTAGTTGGCCAGTTTTCATTAAGGCACAGCGGTCCAATCATGTGGAACACACTCCTCATTTCAGTCTTTCAAAAAAAAAAAAAAAACATCCTGAACAGTTTCTCTAGAAGGAGTACAGTACTATATAACGAGGTATGATAACAGTTGTGTGAAATGTAATGTAATTTTTAATCTATTCCTAACCATTTATTTTACTTAACAAAACGTTGCTGTCTTTTTAGAATTTTAGAATTAGAACGGCTTCTCACTCCCATGTTAAACAAATGGTTTCTCATGGAAGTGACAAATAAAACTGAATTGAATTGAATTGAAAGCAGTACAAATGTGAAAGTAACACAAATGTGTTATTGTTATTTATTTATTTTTCTCTCTTTTGTTCTCCGTGGTATCACTTTCCTTTTTTTCAGATATTTTCAATATATTTATGGCTGTTAACTATAATCTGTAATTTTTTTTTTTTTGCAAATGTATACAGCTGGTTTTTTAATTTCAGTGTTGGGTGTCTTCCTCCCACTTGTGCACCTTTCTTCTTTTGTTGTTGTTCTTTTTCTTTTCTTTTTATAAATCAAACACACAAATAAATAAACTAAACCAGAATCCAGACTCATGCCTCAGTGTAAATTCAGATCTCTCCTCATATTCATACCAAACCAGCGCAGGACAGGAAACTCAGTGCGGCCCAGTAAAATACCAGTTCACTGCTGTGACACCATCACTGAGCGCCACACTGCTCATTTCTGCTGCTACTCACCAGGCGGGATGATGACCTCTTTGATTTGGGCGTCTTTCAGGCCTTCGCACCAGCGCAGGTCGAGCAGCCGCAGGTAGGGAAGAGTTGGAGAGACCAGCGCTGACAGACAGGACCAGGACAGACCGGTCACCCTCAACTCCCTCAGGCCTGAAAACACACATCACACAGGCAGACGAGGAGGACGTATGATGAGACACGTAGAGACAACAAACAGGATCTGTGTGTGAATGCACGTAACTGTGTGGGTACCTGGAAGCCTGGTGAGCAGACAGTTGAGCTGTCTCTTTGCCAGAGGCGTCCAGGACAGGTCCAGAGACTTGGGCTGGCGTTTGATGATGCCTGCCAGGGCCTGGTTACTGAGCGGGCTGCACCGACTCACATCCACATGGTTCCACAGGCGTTTGTCGCAGCTCCTGTTATGAGACAGCGAGACTGCGTCAGACCTCAGCTTCTTGTCCATCGGGGGACAACGAGAGCAAATCAAAAGACACATTTTTGGGTTTGTTTTTGGTTGTGAAGTGAGTGACGTACCACTTGTACCAGGCTTTGCAGACAGTCATACAGGCCAGCAGCTCAGCTCTGCTTAGGTATCTGAACACAGACACCCACACCTCCTTCTCCCCTCCTCTCTCATTACCCACGTCCTTAAAGGACGGCAGAGACAGCAGGGACGGAGGCGACAGGGAGGAGGGCGTAAGAGTGGCGGCTTCGTGTTCCTCTGAAGAAGATGCAGAACGATCTCTAGCACCTCTGTCACTATGGCTACCGCGCAGACGTGGCCTACAAGGAAAGTGACAAGATATAGAATTTGATTTGGATTAATTCTTTCACATGCACATTCACAGAGACTAAACTGGATAAAATGTGGGTATGTTATGAGACAAATGTAAAAACAGTAAACAGTAGGATTCAGTGTCAGCTGGTTGAGATGAATGAATCTGTTCAACTGTCCTAATGTGCGTGACTCTCCTCTCCTTCAATCACATCAGAGCTGATCTTCATAAAAACCTCATTAAATGTGTGATCTTGGATAAGTATTGTTCGTTTCTGCTACTGTGAGCCTGGGTGATTTTGGCCACTGCCTTGATTAAAGTGTGTGTGGGGGGGCTGTTCATATGTAGCGTTTTGCACAAACCCCCCCTATTGAAAGGCAGCTCGCATCTGGAAAGACGACACCTCCGAGATGTAGAATGTGTATTATAGAAGAGAAACACACATTTCAGGACCTCTGACTTGTATCATCAGAACAGACAGGTCCTGTGATTTTCAGCCTCCTTTCATATTGAATAGAGGAGGGACAATACCCGACAGTAATATTCTCAGCTGTCTAATTATACAAGTCAGCAGCAAGTCAGCTTTGCTGAGGACAGAAAAGGTTGACCAATGGTTGAAATATGATCTCTCAGCTCGCTCAGCTCTTTAACTTCCATTGTGATTGTATTTAAATAAGATCGTTTGAAGAACTATGGGTGAATGTAGATCATGTGTTGAGCTCTACCTGCCAGGGCCCCTCGGGGTCATGCCGTCAGCTGTGGAGTCGGCGCCCTTAAGTCGTGAAGGTTTGGACAGTGCCGTCTTCCGCTGGATGAATCCCTGCTGACCACCAGCGCCCACCGCTGCTTCCAGCTTTGGAACGATGGATCCTGAGCAGAAGAAACAAACCTCAGTTTAACTCGTTAATTTCTACTCCAGTGTTCGTGTTTCACACTGTCGATGTCGGGGTCTTACCAGATTGTCTTTTGGCCTTGTGGGGGCGCTGGAGGGTGACGGTCAGGTAGGAGCCACTCAGCAGGTCGTCGTTCAGGTCGGACACCAGGAGGACCGGAGGTTCTGGGTCTGAATCCCAGCGCCCGTCCTCTTCCATCTCCTCCTCCTCCTCTTCCTCCTCTTCGTCTTCCATAGTATCCATCCCCTCCTCTTCCGGGTCAAACTCCTGCCCCTCGCTGTCCTCGTCTTCGTCTTCATCGTTGTCGGTCCTGCGCCTCCTCCTGTGTTGACGATGTCGTCGCTCTTTGTCTCCGTCCTCGCTGTCCTCCTCCTCCTCCCCTTCTTCTTCGTCATCGTCGTCATCGTCATCGTCGTCGGACTCTTCCGACTCGTCTCCTCTTCGCTGCATCCTCGAGCCTCCCCGTAACCTCACCCCCCGCCCCCTCCGTCCAGTCTCCCTCATGCCTATTCCTCGCTTTAGCTTGAGCATGGAGGAGGAGCCATGAGCCATGAGCCCCCCTCTGTTTCCTCTCTGGGCTGAGCTTCCTCTCAACAGGCCTCTCCTGTTGGAACCAAACCCCCTCCTCGCTGCGTGGCTCCCCCCTCGAGCATGGAGCGCCATCTTTCTTCTCTGAGAGCCTGCGGGGACAGAGATAGAGGAAACAGACCATCATGAAAAAAAAAGTATTTTTTCGTTATAATCCATTAATACACAACAACTTGTCATCCAGTAGCACTGGATAACCGCTTCAGATTAGGTGTTTAACCTTCATCATCGTCATCACTAGCAGAGTCATCGCCGTCACGGCTGTGTCTCTGCCGCCGGTAAATCTTTGCCATACGAGCATCCAGGAGGGTGGAGGATTTGCGTTTCTGGAGATGCAGTGGAGGAGGGAAAATGGAAAAAGGGGTAAGAAGAAGAAGAAAAAAAATTGATAAAAAGGAAGAAGATAGAAAATGATGACAGTATGTCACAAAGAGGGAAGTTGAGTCTGAGGTGCATTTAGAAATAATCATAATCATCATCAACATGTAGAGACACATGTAGAAGTCCACTAAAACAAACAAACACTCACCACTGGGTGGCCGTCACCTCTGTCGTTTTTTGCCTGCTGGAAGAAGAGGAAACAAAATATCAGAAGTGACTTAAACTCAGACAATTTATGTTATGTTGTGCTGATGCTCAATAACATTCACTCTGATCATTTACTCAAAATGTCCTTTGCCCTTATGATTAACTAAGGTGATATCTGTCAAACAGTACTCTGTCAAAGAGTACGCATAAATATTGTCATAGTTGCACAGCGAGCCACAAAGTAATGGAAAGAACATGAAGAATGTCCATCATCATCCTCATTATCATGCTCATAGAGAGCCTAAGCAGAAGCAAAGAGAAGCTCGCCATGGGACCTCAATTTGGAAAAAATCTCCATGTAAGTGAATGGGAGTCAAAATGTTATTTCATGATCCAATTGAATTGTGTCATGAGAAAAATATATTACCTCTACCTATTTAAAACGTCGCATTTTATGCCAAAAAATCAGCAGTTTGTCGTAAAGCGGCAACAGAAGAATTTATTTTGTGTGAGGACCGCTCTACGGACTACAGTAACAGGCAGTGGAGTATCTGACACGGGAAAGGGCGGCACGTTCGCGGCCTGTAGTCTTTCTGGTTACGCATTTTCTGAATTTTATTTTATAACAGTTTTATCAGTCAATCATGTGGCAGCAGTGTATGAAATCTTGCAGATCCAGGTGCCAGGTTCAGCTAAGAGGAGCATCCAGTGAGCAGCAGCTCCGTGCCGATAAGAGACGTCAGAGGAGAGTGGACAGACTCTTTGGAGCTGAGTCCAACCTTGAGGCGGGTGGACTACAAAAACCGAAGATCACATTGGGTTCCCCTTCATGCCTCCAAGGCGTCACACTCGGGGCAAAAGCGGTTGTTCATGGCCAACAGCAACACTCAAAGAGTTCACCAAACTTCAGTAGGCTCCAGGGTTGAATCCTGTAGATCAAGATCGCCCTCAGGATGTGGTAGGACAGGAGATTGGCAGCAGAACATGAAGCTGACAGATCAGCAGAGATGATAAGTGGCATCATGTTAAAATGAAGCAATGAGTCAGAGGAAAGACTCTGAGGTTTGGTAGCTCAATGACAAGAAGAACTGAGAAACCACCAACCAGTGCTAATGAAAAGCTCACCGAGTGCATCATTTACTGCTCAGGACCAATTCTGGTTGTTGCAGTTGTGCCTTATGCCCTTAGTGCTCTTCCTCACAGAGCTTGTCACCCTGCTCCCAATACAAAATGGAGACAGTTATTTGAAAACAGATAGTCAACGAGTCAACAAGTCACTGCAGCAATGGAAGAAGCAACAGGGAGGATGGTGTCACAACAGCAACTCAGCCACGGACTCAAAATAACAGCTGAGTGAAGCGACAACTGAATGACATCAGCTGAAGTGCAGGCTGATCTGTCAGGTAGTACACCGTTGAGATTGGCAACTTAAGCGCAAACCGAGTACAAAAGTGACTAAAGTGATCTTGTTGTGACTAAACTGATCAGTCTGTGCCTTTACACCAATGCAGACAGAACCGCTTTACCCAAAAACTCCCAGTTCAGGGATTCAAACATTATATGACAGATGCCCATTTGGTTTCTGAAGATTTGTGAAAAATCCTTCTTTCTTTTCTTTTCCCCCCAGCAACACTGGGAGAGAGTCACCAGGAGTAAACTGAGCTTCACTGCAGCTTCCTTCAGCTTCTTGGGGTGGCAGTCTTCAGCAGGTGGACCAGTCAAGGATGTCCACCTCTCCACCCTGAAAATCTCCAGTTGTTTTGGTCGTATGTTAGGGATCAACAGTCACACTCACAGCAGAGTTAAGAGCTACTTTTTTTTTGCCCAGCTGGTGGGCTCCACTACAGAGAGCTGAGCCGTCCATCAGTTACAGTTTCTTTGGTAACTTCAGATCCAGTCGTCTGATGACTAAAATCCTTATCTGGTTCAAATATGTAGTTGAAAATCACCAGGGTGTAATAAATAAATCTTAACAATGCGAGTTAAAACTAGGGATGTGCACGGTTACCCGGGTACTCGAGTACTCGAGTAGCAATCTGCTACTCGGTTATGAATTTATTACTCGGGTACCCGAGGATTAAAAAAAACGGCACGTCAGAGCGCAATCTAGTGTCGGATCAGACTACATTATCATGCCCTGGTTCGGCTTTTTGTAGTGTTAAACAGTTTCGGATCAAGCAACGTGATTTTCTGCTGTGTAAAAGCGTTTTTGGATCGAGCCTCGGACTTTCAAACCTTTTACAATAATTCTCCCTCCCTCCCTCGGCGACGTACGCCGTCGGGAGGGAGACGACAGGTCTCAAGTCTGGTAGAAAATATACTTTCACTTTACAAACACTCTGAAACCTTCCCTGTTATTTCCTGAAACGATGCGAGGCAGAGAGGACCGAAGGCACCAACATGTGTAGTGTGGACTAATAAATAAGCACCGCTAATGATTTAAAAAAGAAAAGAAAAAAAAAGTTTTCTCCTCCGTGGCAGCCGCGGCATAAATGCGCTGCGCTCAGCACTCAGAGCGCATGCAGCGCATTTATTCCCCGGCATAAAGATGCACATCTGCCTCGTATGTGCATCTTAAACTCCAGTCTCTACTCTTATTATCCACCTGACATTGTGTGTGACGACGCTGTGTGTCAGTAATGCGGACTGTCTGACGGACAGAGCGCATTTATGCACCGGCTGCGCTCTGTCCGTCAGACATGACGTCATTTTATTTTTTATTACAGTACTCGATTACCCGATTAGTACCAGCTTCGGTTACACGATTAGTAAATTAGTCGAAATGCCCATCCCTAGTTAAAACTGGATAAAAGCCAATGTTCTGTCAAACAAACACAACACTGACACATGATCAGAGAGGATATGATGTAACTGACAGGCAACCAATGAAACAAGCGTTACCATAATTAAAATCACAGATTTCGCTGGTTTGAATTTAAGAACAGCCTCAGATGCGTGTAAAAGTTACAGATTATAACCCAAACAGGGGCAACATCTGCTCCTGAACGCACTCAAATTAAAGCACGTTAGAACACTTTAATGCTGTATATATTATTATTTTATCACAAACTAGACGTGAAGCCAAGAGACCAAAGAACAAACAAAACAAAAAGTGTTCAAATACTCAGAGTGTGGACTGTTTGCAGTGAGAAAATGAGAGGGTGGGTTTGTCAGGGCTACACAATTTCCACTATGATGAGCTGAGACACTGAGCTGAGAACAGCTGTGAGAGAAGAGTCACGGCTCTGTCACCGACTATGGAAACAGAACTCTTGAACAGGACGTCGTTCTCTGTTGGTAACACCATCGTATGGGTGGTTACATTTACACCAAGAGTTGTGTCTCTTCTCTTGAAAAAGATGGGAAGGAGAAAAAAAAAAGAGAAAAAAAGAAAAGAAAAGAAACGTGGTGGAGTGCACGCGACAGACAGGTGCATGTACGCAGAGTAGGCGGCACCCCTCACCAGTCTCGAGCTGATTGGCTGAGAAGGCAGAGGGGCCGCCACCAATAGAAGTGATGCTGAGGAGGAGGAGCAGGAAGGAAGAGGAGGAGGGAAGAAGCCACAGCGAACCACTTCCCCATCCTGCTGGGAGCCCACAGGACCCCCTATGGTGGCAGAGGGTCCAGGGCCCAGCCTGAGGACCAGGGGGCCGTGGGGACGGATGTGCTGCTGGTGGCCGGCAGCCAACGATTCATCGCTGCCTGATGACTGACGGAGTTCAAATTAAAATTTAAAAAGGAAATTAAATTAAATTAAAGTAACCAAAAAAATAAATAAATAAATAAAAATAAATAAAATAATGGAAACAAACACACAGGAGATACACAACACTCATTAGAGACACTACAACCGAGTGTGTGAACGCCGGGCTGATTGACTCAGAAGACTGTGTGAGACACTGGTGTGTTACAAATGCAAAAAGGTAGGAAACCCTGTGTGTGTTTGTGTTTTGACGAGACATTGTGTACCTCTGGGTCAGTGATTCCTTGGACACACTTGGGGCACTCCCAACAACTGGGCAGGTCTTTGTTCACCTCTCCTTCACCTTGAACCTGCAGAGGCAAAACCAACGACAGGACACATTATAAATGTAGAAAAATAAATAATAGTACTTTTAAAGCTTCAAACAGGCTCTGCCACACTTTCAGTCCTGTAAACTTCACTCCTCTGTGTTGAACATTAATGGAAGTCTACATGTATAGACAGCTGGTATCAGATAATGTGCAGTATGAACACCAGTATGTACCGTAACTAAAAATATTTCCTCATTCCTTTTAGCCCATCAGCACTAACCTGTATGAAACATACTATACAGTATGATTGATTGTTAACACAATGAGGAGAAATTAACTGAAACAGTCCACACTTTGTTGCGACCTGTTTAATTTTAGTTTTGCCTTTGTGTCAAACTGTCATTTTATTTTAGTTTTAGTCACTTTCATACTCTTTTTTGTATAGTCAAGTTTCAGTCCACTAAAAGTCTGAGCATTTTAGTCTTATTTTAGTCAGAATAACCCATGACTATTTTTGTCTAGTATTAGTCGACGGAAACTGATTACATTTTAGTCCAGTTTTAGTCAATGAAAATTGTATTTTAATCTCTTTATAGTAATGTGATGTGATTATCATTGTTGAAAGGCCTGGTTCGTGGTTAAACCCTTTGTAAAACATAAATGAATAGACTACATCAAAAAGACATTAAACTTTCTTTTATTGTCTAATTTGACAGTCAGACAACTAAATAAAAGAAATATAAATCTCGGAATAAATAATTGATTTTAAAAACTGCCTAAATTCAGCCACAGAGTGTGTTTTCACACATACTGGTGGTGATAGATAGTTTTATTTTTCAGCTTGTACACACGTTTGTTTTCACTCTGGTCCAAACACAGCGCTACTGGCAGAGCGTCATGTTTCCATGACGACTGACCGCAAAAAGACGCGCACGCGACGTCATGTTTACGCATACAAAGTCCCATATATCTATGACAAGTCCCTAAGTTAACGCTAAACTTTAACAACAGAGACACACATACGCAGTATACACAGGTTATTTGTAGCGCTGCTTAATTGGTTCAATAAACGGACCGCTCCAGTTCGACTGAAGCCGCGCTAACTGAGCTAATCGCGCCAACGGAGCTAATCGCGCAAACTAAGCTAACGGCGCTAACGGAGCTAACAGAGCTAACAGAGCTAACAGGTAAACAGATACACGTGGTATCGGATCGGTGCCCGGACTACAGTACTCTTCGATACCGATGCCGGCATTTTCCGCAGTATCTGGGGCATTTCTATACTAGTCTGGCATCTAACAACTCTAATTACCGCTAACTCACCGCAGCTGCATCCTCTATGCCGCAAGTGGGGACAGAAAGTGACGTCGCCTGCGTCTGCGCCTATGATGCGACCTCACGCACAGCCTAGGAAGGCTAAACATTATAACATTATAACATTATTTTGGTCTACGAAAATGAAGAGACATTTTAGTAGAGTTTTTATTTTGTAAACCACAAGTCTCGTTTCTATTCGTCAACAATATTGCATTATATATTTAATTATCGTCACATGACCACCATTTACGTTGCGTCTCGTCTCGTTTTAGTCAGGTGATAAAGATTGTTGACCACGATTTTTAAATCATAATTTTCGTTGACGAAAACACCACCAGTTCAATTGTGATTCAATAAAACTAACTAAAAACAGTCCAGGGCATAGGAAATAACTCTGTGTGTGTCTGTGTGGTACCGTGAGGCAGGCTGGATGGACTATCTGTGCACAGTTGGAGCACTCCATCAGGGTTAGGGAAGGGTCTCCACTCTCCTCCTGATTGGGCTCTTTGCAGATCTCACACACTGCAGACAGGGGCAGCCCCGGCTGGAGGGAACAGAGGGTGCGTTATAAAAACAATCAAAACAAGACAGGGGCTGAACAATTACTGAAATATTATCAAAACCAACACATGGACAAGTAAAATGTCTAAATCACAGTGGTGGCCTTTTTCATACAGGTCAAGTGTGTCACCATGATTGATGACCAATCAATCGGGCAATCCTGGGTCACAAATCATATTCTCCAAATGTAAAGGAAAACGTTTCTTTGACACCAACATCACATCTTTCTTTTTATATTTTTTTCAATGATGGGAGGAAATAAAGGTGAGAAAAATGAAATTGCACATTCATTTCACTTACTACGGAAGGCACCACTGCTTGTCATGTCTTATGGTGGCCAATATATATTCAATTTGTATTCATCAGTAAATTAAGACTTACAGAAAGACATTGCCGTAGCACACAGGTCTGTTTGAGCTTCCCCGGCCCTCCGAACTTCTTCATGTCTCTGCAGAAGTTACAGTCTCCACACTCTGGTCTCATACAGGCTTCACAGCGCTTACACCTGCAGAGATGGGAAACAGTTAATAAAGCACTCATGAGTAGAAGAATTACAAAAGTTTCCAAACTGCTGACATTTTGAGCTGAATCGATAACAAGCCTGAAAACGGCACACGCAAAACCACACACACACACACACACACACACGCCTTCTCACCTGACCCTACGCCGCCTCAGTACAGACATGGAGGAGGCTGGTTTCTGTGGTCGTGGGATGATTGGGGTGGTGGCCAGTTTAGGACGGGGAGGAGGTGGTGGAGGAGGAGGAGGCTGGTACCATGAGGGCTGGTGGAGGAGAGCAGAGAGGTGAAGAATAAAAATAAATAAACACATTTATAATACAGACAAGGACATGATCATGACCACTGGGTATAAATATAACAGTCCATGTGATAAATGATTGATGATGACTGTAACAAGAAAAGTAGTATTTTCACACCTATAACAAAATACATAATGTGACTCTGCCTTAAGAAAAGGAATAAGAAATAAAGTACCGTAATAGAAATACTTTATTGATCCTTGGCAGGAAATATGTTGTTACAGCAGCAGCACGTAGAAAAGGCTTTTGATGTGATCACAACATCCCAAACAAAGATGAATAAAGTTTCCTTTGACTTCTCACTTCTAACTATAAGACTACCATCATTACCAATGTGCAGCATGTGTAAAAGCGAGGAAGGCTCACCCTCTTTGGCCACTTGACAATGGGTTTTCCTGAGTAGGACAGTTTGGGGGCGTCATTAGCGTGTTCTTTCAGTAGTGCCTACAGGACAGGAGAGATGAGAGAAACCCTTGTTATCATGACAAAAATAAACAGAAAATTGTTTTATTACATGAAGCAAACCAGTCCTACCTTAATGTGTGTTATGAGTGCCGGGGCATTGTGTATCCCTGCTGGGACGCACTTCTTGTTGGAGGGCAACGCCTCTAGTTTACCCAGCAGGTTACACAGCCCCTCCAACTCAAGCGGAGTCAGATAGACTTTAGCTGTGGACTGCTGCTCTGAAGCCTCATCAGAACTACCTTCATCCTCCTCCTCCTCCTCCTTCACCTGCACACTCGCTGCATCTGCCCCGGGCGGCTTCTTCAGACCTGACAGAAGGAATGAGTTCCATCAACAACCAGATGACCATGACAAAAAAAAAAAAACGTAATCTGCCCACTGTGTGCATTTTAGTTCGTACCGATGCCCAGTGAGTGTTTCTGAAACTCTGGCGTGAGGTAGGAGGTCTTGGTGATGCTGAAGACGTAACGCTCCAACACATACCAGCACATCTCGTAGTAGAAGGGGTAACGAAACTTCCCCGGGACCTGCAGTGGACGTGACAGAAAACATCTGAGTCTCCCGCTGCCCCGTCAATCACGGCCTCCAGCATCTGAGCGTCTGTACCTACCCGTGTTCGGTCCTCTATATTACAGATGTTAAGTTGCATGGGGATGTTGAAGCTGTGCAGGAAATTCCCTCCAAACACCATGGAGTCGACGGGAGTGTAGACAGCATGAATCCAGCCTGAGTGGGAATAGGGTAGGTTATTATTGATGGGAAAAAATAAGTTCTACATGTTTTTTTTGGTATCAACACAACTGTTTTATTATCTCTATTTTCTTTATTATCTACTATAAACTATAAAAAAAACTATAACTAGTGTTTCTAACGTGTCTCCATATTTGAGGTCTGAGATAAACTGGTGTGTGAGACCTGAGGGTATGATGAAGGTGCTGCCCTGCTTCAGTTCAATCCTTTGGCACTCAGTTGCTCGGTCCCCGAGGAAAACGTCTCCCTGTTTCCCCGATAGCACCCAGTTTTCATAGAGCTCCAGGTTCTGAGGGGTGGGCGGGATGAGCCAGAACACCTGGAAACACACACACATCTGTGGTTATCATATGTGCACTGGTCAAGAGCATAACATCACATTCATGCCCTCTTGTTCAGCACTGTTCACTTAGTCTTTTATGTTATCACTTCGTCTCCCACTTCCCCACCTTGCTGCCTCTCAGTATGTGATACCACACCGAGGTCCCTCCAAAGTCGATGTGGAAGTCCGTGTAGCAGCCTTCAACACTCATCAGACAGTATCTGCACATGGGAATATCATTAATTATTTATTTGGAGATCAAATTGATTAGAGAAAACAGTGAATCATTATCCTGTCACATCCTGAACACAGGAACTTACTTTTGTACTTTAGGGTACTGCATGTCAGTGATGGCATTTGTCGAGTCTCTCTGTCTCTCTTTCAGGTGACGAGGCCACATGTTGTCCACCCAGTCTATCAGATCCACCTACACACACACACACACACACACACGAGGGAAAAGACAGACAGAAACAAACTCTTGAGAAATAGAGACATCTACTGAATCTACTAAAATCCTTCTTCTGTTTGCACTGGTTAAGTTCATACTGTAATGTAAAAAGAAAAAATGCTACTGTTGTGGAGTGTGTGGACATACTATGTTGGGTCTCTTGACCAGGTTCTCCAGCTTGGTGTGGCTGAACTCCAGGCTGATGACGTTATAGAGCTTATCTCTTTGAGGCGGGGGGGTCTCGTAGTAACGTGTCCACTGGGCCATGGACATCTCTGTCCCCTTCTGGGTGCTCACGTCCATCACGTCAATCATCCGTCTGCTGCCTAAGAGAGTTTTTGTTCCACTGGTTAGTCAGAGTGTCAGAAATCTTAAAATGACAACTTCACATCAGTTATGTCATTTAGTGATTATTTAGTATGGAGCACAGTGGGATCAGACAGTTAGATTTGCTGAAGGAACATTGTTTGGATTAATCAACTGATAGTTAAAAAAAGAAAAAGTTAACTGATTAAATTTGATGTGATTTTGAAGTTTGAAGTTGCAGCCCCACTAATTCTTTTTTTTTTTTTTTCCCCCAATAAATGACTCTTTTAAGGGTATTTTGGATGGGACACACACACACACATTTGAACCTGAGACCTAAAGTTGATGTGTGAAGTCTTACCTACAAACATCTTGACGTCATTGACGCTGAAGTCAGCGTCGGGCATCCTAGACAACAACAGGAACAAAAGGTAACTCAGCATAATATTTGTTATTTAAGGATGGCCTTCACACTTTACAACGGCTGCAGAGGAGCACTTCTTCATGGACTGAATCCTGAACTGGGAACACAGCTGTCATCATTTGACATTTGTTCTACATTCAGTCATAGATAGAGAAGAGATTATTCAGCTATGGACAAAAACATTCATTTTTTTATGAGGCCACAGTGACCTTTGGCTATCAAAGTTCATGTTAATGAGTCCGAGTGATTTGATACTCAATGACCCTGTTCACAGTAGTGAGTCGTATGTAGTAAAAAATTAGATGCCTACTTGATGCCCAGTCCTTCAGGCCTCTCAAACATTATTGGCTCAGTGATACCACTTTTCTGGACGAACTCATAGGTGAAGTCTAAAAGGAAAAAAACAGAAAAGAGACAATCTTTCAATCCATTTTATTTCTATTTATTTTAAAATGACAAAACCTAAACCGGTAGTTTTGACAGACAGCGACACTTTAGGTGATGATGGTATGTGGCACATTTCAATCTCTGTTCATAACACTGCATGGTGGTCTGTGTGTGTCAGCCATGGGGAGTTAAGATATCAATATCTCACTGCTGTCATCAGGCAGCTGGTCGAGTCAAAGTATCATAGCTTTCTTAATAAGAAACTGCTTTCAGTGTTAAACCTCCCCGTTTGTGCGTGCTCACCTTTTCCCTCCATGCGAAGGACTCGGTCAGAGCTGAATCTCTGACTACTGACTTTCTCCTCCAGGTCAAACGTCCTCCTTCCATCAATCTCCTCATCTGAGATGCCATCGTCATGGTAGCGTCGGCGGGTACCAGCCCTCTGAGGAAGGGAACAAATGGGTGGGTGGGAGATAAAAGATAGGCCACGGTAGGATAAACAGGTGGGTGGAGGGATTCTCATATTAGGACCAGGCGCACATATGTCAATTAATTACAGATTTTACAGCCAACTGGACATTAGACAGCTTTAACCTCTGAAAACCACGTATTTATAACTAGTGGTGGCATCTCAACCTGAGCAGGCTCCATAAGCAAACTTGTTTTTTACTAGTGATCTACTTCTACTTCAGATGCTGAGTGTGGGGCATTAAGATCCATTCACAGAGACCTCACTGGGGTGTGTCTGAGCTACAATATTATTTTGGAGGGGTGAACGCAAATGTCTCCTAGGCCACACTGAAGAAACAACTGCTCTGCTGTGTGAGCAGATCTAATACAAGCCAAACAAATCATATCTGGATACATGGATGGTTTATTGGAATATGTGATTCTGGACAGATCAGATCTTGCCAGTGTTTTATATGTTGCCATTGTTACTAAAATATCTGTATGTACATGCACCATGTAACCATCGTCAACAGACACTGTATCCATTTCTTCGACACAATAGTTTACTGTTTGGTGACTTAAGTCAATGAAAACCATGTTTACAGCCAACAAATATGACCAGTGCGGGCGCTTTCCCTTTAAACTTACCAGTCTTTTGCTGTACCGAGGCTTTGAATCATCCATAGTCATCGGAAAACTGAGCTTCCTCCAACCAAGTCTATCAGTATTACCAGCAACGCGTATTGTTAAGGCGGTGGACCCATCAGGAACAAAACACTAAGCCGCGCCTGAGCGCCACATGGCTCCAGTGAATAGTAAACAAGCTGTAGTAAAGGTGTGTGGTCAGGGGGTTTCCCGGTAAGACCACATAAGCCGGGTTACAACAGTGACTAACATACGAGTGAGCTGTTAAACTACGGTGATCCGAGATGACAACACGCTCCCTGTTGTCTTTAAAGAGCCACAAAACTTCATCCACACTCACTGTTGACACATCTTTAAAGAGCTCACTGAAAATGACCAATTAGTGTACGATCCCGACTAGCAACCAGTCCTACGCTGATTTTAAGTAAACAATTACACCAAGTAATCATCATTATCATAATCGCTTCTCTGAGTAACGTTACTCG
Source organism: Trachurus trachurus (assembly GCF_905171665.1). Lineage (NCBI taxonomy): Eukaryota > Metazoa > Chordata > Actinopteri > Carangiformes > Carangidae > Trachurus > Trachurus trachurus. Next base: position 19,869,488 of record NC_139891.1, on the reverse strand, counting down.
AGCTTTGTTCCGAGCTTTCTCTGTCTCTCTACACCAAATCGTGTCGTTTCTCTACACCAAAAGTTTTCTGAAAAGCGTCCGGCTCGCCGCTACAGCAGACTCAACACGACCTTAAGGCCCACATTCAGGTATTTCTTGTAACCTGCGAGTAAATTGTGTATATTGTTGCTGCTCGTAACACTAAAGAACTGTGTAAAGTTAATGCGGTCTCTGAACAGCCGCCATTTTCCATCCCATCACAAAACACAAGAGAGTCCCGCCCACAAACGAGCATCGGACCAATCACGTCGACGTCTGCGACGCGTTCATTGGACAGCGAGCGGCGTCACTCACGTGAAAGGGTTCTAGAACGCGATTGGGCACAAACAGCCAATGGGAGAGCAAGGGAGCTGGCAAACGACCAATAACAGCTCAAATTCAAAACGACCTCATCCCTTATTGGCTTACATGTCTGAATGCCGTTAATTAGAGGACAAGCACGGGATCATTCAAGAGAAACAGCCAATCACGCCGAGACATAAACACGGTAACCGCCACCCTCACGCTACCCAATGTAACAAGTCATCCCTCTGTAATATTTAGGGTTGTTTAAATAATAGCTTGATTCACGGTCCTTACCCCCATATTCACACAGGTCCGTCCGCTTCTAGCCGCCTGCAATGATCCGAGGCGTGTGACGTCCTCTGGCTGCCGCGTTTCCCCCCGCAGCAGGCTTACATCGCGGGGACACGTTTTGTTGCCTTCACCTCAATGAGGAAGTGGCTGCAGGACCATAAATGGAAGTGCACTCTGAGCAACCGGTCGTGGATTGGCTGTAAAATGTTGCAAGGCTGCGATGATTGGTGCCGGTGGCTTGTCTTTCAACCACGCACTGCTAGACTACGGCGAGAGAGAGAAGGACATTCCCTTATGTGACGCGCACAACGGAACGGAGAAAAGATTAATTATCACAAAACATAGGCAATACATCTCATCTCTTTATTTTCGTCATCAATAGGACAGAGCTACAAAAGACGTGGCTACAGAAGACATTTCCCTTGTAAATTGCTAGAAAGTGACTAACATGCAGAAAGAGAAGGACACACACAATCACGCTAAATATAATTAGGCCTACTAAGAGTCACACGAACTAACAAGTGGCCACTCTGATTGAACCATGGCTGGCCAGTCCAATTTCCAATCTGCCCCCACTGATATCACATTTTACACCCAGAGTATAATTGAGGTGGAGAGCTGGCAGTGCAGTCCTTCTTCATGCGGACAAGCACAGGTAATCCAGCAACCCAGACTGTAAGTGGAGAGATGTTTAGGGTATGCTTTATTTGGGACTTACATTTTATCCATTTAATTTTGCCAACCCTGAGCTGTGGACTCAGGCTCAGCTCTCCAAGAAAAAGGGGTGGCCTAAAACTTTAGAAGATAATATCAGTCAGTATCAGCCCACACCTGCAGTGTGAGAGGATGGATGCAAATGTCAAAGACCAACCAGAGTCAAGCCATGGCAAGAAACAAGAACAGCCTCTTTGAAAGTACAGCTGTAGTCTTTTTTAAAAAAAGAAAAGAAAAAGAAAAAGTGGGAAAAATGCACACGTTAAAAATGAAAGCAATCTTTGTAATAAATACACAAACAGTTAAGACCTGAAGCAGTAAAACACCCCCAAGGCAGTGTCAGTGTAATTAAATAAAGCAGGGGTGTGTTTATTTTACATTTCTAATATGACACCTTCAGAATTTACCTCTATTATCAGGTCACACAGCATCTATCAATAACCTGTCAATAATCAGTTCAACATCAACATTTCAATACAAGATTCTTTAAGTAAAGTCACTCCCTTCCTTCTTTCATTAAATTCAAACATGATTAGAGCAAAGGCCCACAATGGAGTCACAGCAGGAGCTTATCCACGACATGATATGGATTGGATCGTTAGATGCAGTCGATAGCATAAGTATTGGCACAGTGGTACAGTTTCCACATCACAGCACTAATGAAAGACAATCAAATGTACAAAAGGGTAAAGACAGCTGTCTCAATACTTACGATACTGACTTCATGGAGATGCATCAAGATGACAGGCAATGTGTGGTAGCCATGCATCCCTGCTACAGGGTTCAGCTTTCACCTCACTCACATGCCAACGGCCACTGCTATTCACTCCTGACTCGTTACAGTAATAACACACTTCATGTGTGAGGTGTTGCGTTTAACTGCACAGCACTAAAAAATATTTCCAATATTTTGTTTAATTTTACGTCCATGAATGCTGACCGTATGAGGTGGACCAGTAGAAACTATTCAGACATAACCGAGAATGAATGCAAACACGTAAAATCTCTATTTCTATTGTGAATGAGTTGAAACGACAGTAAACTGGGCCCAAGCTCTGCTTTGCTCTGCTCCGCTCTGCCCCATCCTCTGCTGTGTGGACTCAGACGGTGGGCGGTCTCCTGCAGGTTCTCTATTTGATGAAGCTGTAGAGGAACGAGCCGAGGATGAGGGACAGAATCACACAGCAGCAGAAGATCATCATTTGTTTCTGGAAGCAGAGAAAAAACAGTAAGAGAGTTGTAAAATAACTTTCCGCCACCACTTTGATCTTTCTAGCACTAAAAAATTAATCCTAGAATTTTTAAAATAAGGGTTTGTGTTGTGACATCACAAAGTCACGGATGTCCTGACCGCTTGTTTCAGGTTTCTGAATACGGACTGTGTGCATCTATCTGTGGACTGAGGCTTTGATACTTTAATATAGAACCTGGACCTGCTTTATAATCAAACTTAACATGGACCATCATCTACCTTCATACAGCATTGACCTTTAAAAATGTTTCAGCAGGTCATTGCATTCCTGTTGCTGCTGAATCCACTCACCCTGCGTGCTTCCTGCTGGTATTTGGCTGCTTTCTTGGTGTCGGCCACGGCTCTCTCTACGAAGCCCACTGACTGGTCCATGTTGCTCTCGATCCTGTCAATCATGCCCCCCTGGAGGGGTGGACAACAAGGTGGAGTCACGTAAGAGACAAGAATAGAGATGTATGTCTGACGCTGATATAGTGCAGCATTTGCATAATTTAATTACATGCTAAACATTCACTTGTTATTAGTACATTTCTCCATTGTGTGTGTGTGTATGTGTGTGTACCTGGTTCTCCACCAGCATGGCAATATCGACAAACATGTCATGAAGTTCTTTGATGCTGCTTTCCAGCCTCATGATGTCTTTGTGACGAGCCTCAATCTCGTTCAGGGCCTGCTGGTTGATCTTAGACTCTGTGATCTGTGTATGTGTGTGTGTAGAAGAAAAACAACAACAACAACAATATATATTAAGATGATATTAACATGAAAGTAAGGCAAAGCAACAGAAAAAAAAAATCATGATTGTGAAGAATAGAACAATTCTTATTATCAGTATCACAGATCATGACTCAAATATTCACACATGCGATGGTAAAACAGTGGAGGTTCAGTAGAGGCTCAACACAACAGACACACAAGCTGCTCACTTGAATGCATAATGGATAAACACAGATTGTCCAGTGACCACACCTGACCTCAGGGAGCACCGAACCTGTCTGTCTGTGTTTACGATCCAGGACAATTCTTGAAAATAACGTCAAAATCATAATCAGCCAACTAAAAACAACAACTAAAGAGACAAATTAAATGTGAGTTAACTGAGTCATTCAATAGCACTTCAGTTGCTATTATAATTATACGTTTTGAGATGTTACTTCCTGGCAGCTGTGATAATGGAGTTTTCCCACTACAAACACACACATTTATACTGAAGCCTGAACATCTGTACAGGTTGTTGTTTTACAAAAGTACAGGGTAGGCCTTTTGGACCTTGGTTGCCATGGTTAGAATAAGACATGCACACTACTGACAACGATGTGCATCTCCTTGTTACTATAATATCGACTGTTGTCATGGGATTAAGGTTAGGAAACTACATAAATGGCTACTTTTTCAGATATTGCCTAGCAACAAAACCTAAGCTGCTGCACAGATGACCTTTTTTTTTTTTTTTTTACTGGTCTCATTGATTTCCTGCCTCTGAGACCTTCTCTATACACTGTCATTCTCACCCCGGCAGTGAAGACAGCTGCGTTGCCTCCCTCCAGCATCTCCTCCAGCTCCTCATCAGTTGTCGCTTTCCCCGCTGTGATGGACAGAGAGGTTGGTTATGGTTGGTTTGAAATCAACATCTCTCAACAGCTGGTTAAATTGAAGTTAAAATAGGGACTTAGGTCTGAAAACAAGATGGACAAAGCACCTCTATACCTGACTGACATAAAAGTAGGAGTGGGAGGATTGAGCCCAAAATATTTATGTTTATTTTATTTGATATGGACATCACAAATACATTGAGGCTGTTCCAGTGGACAGACCGATGCTTTGCTTGGGTGTGTTTAGCACACTTGCTAATTTTCAACACTAGTCCATATAGGCGGATATCAATATCAATACTATTCATATCATGTTTTGTTTAAAAAGATTAGGAAGTCGGTTTCATATCAGAGAGGCAGACTGCTGCAAATCTGTTGTCACCTCAAACAGGAACAAATATCACGTGACGTGAGCATGTAAAACATAGCTTTACTCACATAACATAAATAAGTGGAAAACACAGGACATCTGTGTTTGTGTTTCATCAACTTGTCTGAGATTCTATGTTGTGCATGACTGTGATGGAAATGTTGTAATCAATATCCAAACACTTCCAGTCAATGGCTCCCACCCTCATGGACACTATTGGTAGATTGAAAATGTTCCCTGAATGCCTCACGTGCATGGAAATCAGTATGCACTTGCTACAGCTCCACTTAGGGAGGTACTGGGGCTGCATTTCTAGTGTCTTTAAGGGAGGTTTAAGGGGTTTATAGCTGTCATTCTGAAATGTAAACCTATACGCCTCTGCTTTCAATAGACTAAAAGTATGAGACAACTACGCACCCTTGTCCCAAACTATGATCTATGTATCGTAATGATTATTGTGGTGTTTAACACACACACACACACACACACACACACACACACACACACACACACACACACACACACACACACACACACACACACACACACACACACACACACACACACACACACACACACACACACACACACACACACACACACACACAAACATAATTATGATATCTGACATCAACAATGGACAGTGGTGATAATAACCATGTCATGGTCATGTCATGTCAGAGTAATCAGAGTAAGTAATCGGAGAAATAACTCCCTCTGTGACTTTGTGTGACTGTGACGTGTGTCAAGTGTTAGTGTAGTAATTCAGCTGTAGCTCACTGATCTCCAGCTGTCGGGCGATTCGTCCTTTGCTCTTATCTCTGAAGTCCATTTGAGCCTCATTGTACTTTGTCATCACCTCCACAAACTTCTTGGCGAGGATTGCATGCTGGGTAAAAAGGAAAATGCAGATGCTCTGTTTACTGAATGCAAATGTTTTGCTCAGTTAAATCAATATTCATTTCAGTGCTCTGCTCTCTGTACAGTGAAGCTTGACGTGTAGGAAATAAAAAAGATTACAATAATATAACAATAATTAATGTTAAACACTCCTCTCGGGACAGTTAACTCTGCGTTAAGTCCTCACACCTTGTTCCTGCCTGAATCTGATCCAGCCATCCAATCTTATGAAGGTTAAGAGTCATTTGAATTTAGTTTGTGAAATGTTTATGGCAAGAGCTGCTAAGAACTTCACTGTGTCACCAGTAACTCACGAGCTGCTGTCCATGATGCTGAACAATATCACAAATACACTGACAGAGCGTCTAGTTCCTTTTACAGTAATATGACACCTTGTAGATTTAACACTCCATATATGTGTTTAACTTTGAGCACTGATCCATAAGAAGATATATTTATGATTTTAAGAATCAAAAATCGTCTCAGTGTAGTTTTACATCTTCTCTCTCAGGCTGCTCTGGAGCTTTAGCAACAACAGGTGAGTGATCAAAGGAGAGCTTTCTGAATGATACAGTAACACAGCTCAACATCCCCTGTCTGCTTCTCCTCTCATCCTAGTATGGTTTAGTTTTCTTTGCAAACTGATTAAGTCCCACTTTATTTCACAGATTGCACCAGAGAGCAATGTGCGACCTCTCCACCCTTTGACTCCCACACACTCAAGTGTTCAGGTCAGACAAACTTGTCGTGTGATGTTGTATTGTCTGACCTGTGATTTACGTATCCTGAGATCAGCTGAGGCTCTCTCATCTGTGTTCGACTCAAGCTGACGCTCAATACCTGCAGATAAATACAGAGAGAGAGAGAGAGAGAGAGAGAGAGAGAGAGAGAGAGAGAGAGAGAGAGAGAGAGAGAGAGAGAGAATGATCAAAACGACAGAGCTTCAAATTAGTCTTTTCCAGAAATTCACAGAAACGTGTAAACACACCACAGTGCAACAGAAACAAAACTGGATTAAAACTATGGGCACGTGTAGATTGCATGTATCGTGAGAGAGACAGTGAGACAGACAGTGAAAGTGAAAAGACGAGACACTGACTTTTGAGTTTGTTTCTGGCATTGTTGGCCGACTTCTTGATCTCATTCGTGAGAGCCTCAACATCATCTTGTGTCTCTGGAGGAGATAGAGTGAGAGTGAGAGTTTACAGCAAGTACACTTTGTTAAGTAAAACTAAAGCTATAAAATGATGTTAATAATTATGTGTGTTATTAAGATGTGTGTGTTTGTGTCAGTCACTCGGGTCAGGCGTGGGGGCCGACAAGATGGTGGAGTAGAGTTTTTTTATTTCTGTGACGCTCTCATCAATCTTGTCGATACTCGTGCGGATATCTTCAATCTGGAACACACAAATACACACGCACACAGATCAACAATGATGAAATGTATAGTCTTATAGACATGTGAGGAGCAGACACAGAGGGACTGAATACCTGAGCAAAGAAGTCGTCCATAAAGGCCTCATTCTCCACAGGAACCTGAATGTCGTCACCTGGAGCATCACTCTTCTGTTAGACACACACACACACACACACACTGTACATTTGGTGTCATACTCTAGCAGCGCTGATATAAAAAAAAAAGTACAATAATCTCTCTGAATCTATTTTAACCTTCATTTTACCAGATCAGCCACTTCTTAGGTTTCATGGGTCAGTTGTGACACTTCCAACTTCCTCAACCAGGAGCAATTAAAAAAGCTCCTGATTCACTTTGCACACGAGTAGGCTAGTTATTGTGAGGAAGCAGCTTATAATAATGCAACATATTATGTGTTGCATTATCAAGTATTGGTCCCTTGTGTCCTATAATATCACATTTCACCTCAGTGTGTGTTATAATTGACTTGGAATAGCTAGGTGGTCATTGTAACATTTCAGGACCACAGACACATTTTGTTTGTGTTACAAAGATATCAGCTGTAGTTTGTAATTTCACTGTCAGTCCCAGTAGTGATAAATAATTAAACTGAATAAAAAGTGCAAATGTTCAGATGCTACAACAGTTGAACATTTGTGTGTCTGTAAGTGTTTCTGTGTGAATGTTGTGTTGTTACAACTAATGAAGACTCTTCATTAGCAGGCATTCATTTACAACTAACAGCCAAAACGCTAGCACTGACAACAATGAACAATACCTACACTGAATCACAGTGATCATAAGATTGAAGAATTATACAGCAAAGCAGCCTGATGTCACAAAATAAAGTTATAATATACTTTTTACATCAAAATGTATTTTTTCAGTCTAAAATAGTCTACTGTCTGTCACAGGCTGCTGGAATAAGGACTACAGAGACCAGCTGATTCCTAACTTGTTTCTGATTGGAGTGTTACAGCTGACCCATGTTTCAACCATCCCCAATCTCCACTCACAATAATAATGAATACAATTGATTAAATAATGATAAACAATTGATTACACTGAATTATATAAAATAAAACATACTCATATCTTACACAATGTTTGGGTGCATATTTTACGGAAGAACATTAGCACCATGTGATTTTTTCCCCCTCTGAATTCTGACTTTAAACTCACTTAAAAAAAAAGTAAAAATAACTTTTTTCACATGTGGTCCTTCTCCTGTATAGAATTTGAAATATATAGATGTCAATATCTATTGAAATACACAGATTTTATGATGTTGTAGGCTAACCCTGGCACAGAAACCATGCAGACCCAAACCCAGCCTACCTCCTTCAGCTGTGCCAGTCGGTCCTTCATCCTGAGGAGGAGGAGGAGGAGGAGGAGGAGGAGGAGAAGGAGGAAGAGTTGCTACCTCAGGTATAAACGTATAAACTTGAAGATAGCAAGCACAAAGTCCCACAGACGTTGCAGCCACTCTCTGTAGCCCTACAGCGGCCTCTAAGTAGAGTAAGATGGCCTCCAAAGTGTGCCCAGTAGAAATCCAGTCCAGAACTCCAGGAGACTGGACACGAGGGAGAGAGAGAGAGAGAGAGAGAGAGAGACAGACAGAGAGAGAGAGAGAGAGAGAGGTTGATTTCAGATTAGGAGAAAAATAATCAAAGTGGGGTCTCACAAGAGGTCTTGGTTTCTCTCCCGGTCCTCTGAGAGCTAATATTTATGGTCAACCTAACCTGAGGCTCCACTAAGCCTCTCTTCTCTAAAACCGGATTAGGACAGTAGTACTCAGGACGATAAACCTCCCCCCACCTCACCCCTCCTCCCACCTTCAACAGTGCACGCAGGCCTATAGGTTTTACCCTCAGTCTATAACATGCAAACCTGATTTTTCTCATTCATTTGAACAGCATTGTTGAAAGTAGAATATATTATATTCTAATATATAGATATATAATTTTTTTTCACATTAACTGAAAAGTACTTGAATCTGCTTTTCAGTCATTTTTTAAATTATTGTAAGATGTTCAGCACAAGTGGCTCCTGATGAGACCTCGTGCTGCAGGTGAGTAATCAGAGTCTCGTGGTCTCTAGGGGGCGCTGTTGAATTATAATCAGCTACAACATGTGCATGACTATACAGCATTTGAAAAAGTCTAAAATCACTTTGGATATAAGTGAACAATAAAACAGGGGAGGCTAAAAATAGCCATAAGTTAACAGTAATATTATGGTAATCATGTACTTAATTTTACTTACCTTCAACTTTTGGTCTGTTTTTTTCAGAATAAGGTGTATTGTGACAGATGGCCAAGTCCTTAGCCACCGCCCTCATCCCTGATTATATCTGAGGCCTGTTCTGAAATATTGAGAGGAACCTCTCTGTTAGTAACCTCTCCCTAACTGACAACAGGCACCAAACTCTAATTTAAGATCAGGTTCATTCAGTTTCAGACTACTGAATATCCAATATGAACAAAATCTATTTTGTGTCAGGTATTTTTATTCTATAATATGTAAGTGTATATATGTTTTTTTTTAATGGAACATGTCCTGTGTATGAATGTCATCAAGTTCCTGAGGAGGAATAATTTTATGTCTTGTTTTGTGAAAACAAAAAAAGAGAAAAGTTCATGAACATGTCTTGGGCATCTTAAAATGTATGTCATGCGCAAAAAAAAGAAGAAGCAAAAAAGCCTTCATTCAGTCATCTACAATGCTGACTCAGTGCCTCCCCCTCTCTTCTAATACAATTACTGTGACTTCTGCCTTTGGTCACATGAAGGAGGATAGCTTTCATGGGTTTGTCATTATACTTTCCCCCCAAATCTCTTCCTGTCCACCACAACAGTCTGCAACAGAAGTTACCGGGGTCTCTACTCGATGCAGACACCGAAGGAATAAACTAACTAAACTAAAATCTATATTCATTTATCCCTGGTTCCTGCCGACAGACAGTAAGTGATAGTCGTTGGAGCTTTTGGACAAAGTCTCATCCGGTTTAGCTGTATGCCGCTATAGGGACCACCACCTTGTCCTTCAGGTGGTTGTCATGGGAGCACTGCTGCGAAGCGAAGAGGTGTGTCTGGTCCAGATCTTCCTGCAGTCTGGATCAGCCTACAACTGTGTGAGCGAGCTGGGAGAACTGGGACTGCTGGAGTTCAGAGATGTGAGTGACTGACAACAACATACTTGTATTTTGACACCACAAACAGACATCATTAAGCTCCGACATTAAATACTGAATGTTGTTTCATTTTACAGAAAACAAGGTGTTTGGACATGGTTGCCCATAAACTCTGAATGTTTTTTAAGTGTGTTGCTGAAACTAAGATCATCAAGTCAAGAGTTTTATTTGCGTCCATCTGTTTTCCTCCCTGTGGCTCAGCTCAACCCTGATGTGAACTTGTTCCAGAGGAAGTTTGTGAACGAGATCAGGAGGTGTGAGGAGATGGAGAAGACATTTGGTGAGTTATAACCGAGACACCAGCAATGACTCTTCAGGTTAAAGGTTAGGGTGAACAGTGACAAAATACATTTACTTGAGTCCTGTACTTAAATATATTAGCCTATTAGGTTTTAAGCATTTGTTCTTTACTTGAGTTTTACTTCACTACACTTAAAATACAAATATTGTACTTTTGACTCTACTACATTTCTGTAAGTACTCTTTGAAGCAGATTCTAGTCAGTGAATGCATTTTCTTTTATTTTGAAAATGTGATTGATGATACACTATGTCCCTCACAGGAGAAAATTCATGTTCAAATCATGTTGTGCTGCATTATGTTTGAACTGCTCAGTTTAAACTTGGAAAAGATTGCTTGAAACTTTGGAAATGAAGAAATAGTCCTTTAGTTTTGAATCTTTGCTGTGTTTACTTGTTTTTAATGACCACTGCATAAAAACGGCAGAAATAAGAAAACAACAACAGCACCTCAGTTGTGTTTTTATGGCTATTCTTCTTAGGTTTGTGTTATATTCTACTAATTTATCAATGAATATACATTCTTCACAAATATGTTATGGCATACAAAACTCATCATTAATATATTTTTTGAACAGTATGGATACAAATTTGACTATATACTTTTATACATGTTTTTAACATTTATCTTCATACATTATGTCCAGAAGATGAAAATATGTGATAATGATTTGGCTTGGCTCCGGCCCTCCTGTGATGCTGCATGGCTAAGATAGATGATGCACTGAATATCTTTTCTCTGCAGCTTCCTCCTGTGTCTCAGGCTTATATAACTCCTCCATCATGCTATTTTGTCTCCTCTTCCTCGGTGTCCAGCCTTCCTGGAGCAGGAGGTTGGTTGCTCCTGGTCTCCTCCTCTGACTGAGCTGCTCAGTCCGGCCCTGTCAGCTCCTCAGCCCAGGGAGCTGTTAATGATCGAAGAAGAGAGTGAACGACTGGCCGGAGAATTACAAGAGGTGCTGACACACAAACTTGCACTTGTATCTTTGTGAGGATCTCCAACATAATGAATCACATCTAAACTATACCTTCTGAAACACACACACACACCGACTCACACCGTTTGTCCCTATGCCTGATCCTTATTCACATTTATGTCCACGAGTCTTTCCATTGATCTTGTCAGTGTCCTTGTTTCCAGCTCTTGACCTTTGACCTTGTCCTCCGCTCCCAGGTGTTAAAAAACAGGAACAGTCTGAGGACTCAGCTGATCCAGCTCCGTCAGTATCGTGCCGTCCTGACTCTCACGCACTCACTCACTGAGTCACAGGTACAGAGTGAGTGTGGTTGTGATGTTTCCATTTCTCCTCCGATTGTTTCACTGGGATGTGTTCGTGTATGTGCACTTTCAGTTCACACGTCCTCTTCCTCCATCTCTGGACACCATGGAGTGTGGTCAGGATATGCACCTCAGGTCAGTACACACTCTCCCTCCCTCTCTCTCTCTCTCTCTCTCTCTCTCTCTCTCTCTCTCTCTCTCTCTCTCTCTCTCTCTCCGTCTCTCTCCCTGAGTGTTGTACAAGTCCGTCCTCTGTCTGGCCTCCTTACAGTTTTGTCGTGGGGGTGGTCCATTCATGGCGAGTGTTGGCCTTTGAGCGGCTCCTGTGGAGAGCTTGTCGAGGATACATCATTGCTGATTTCCAGGAGATGGAGGAAAGGCTGGAGACACCTGAGACGGTAGAGACGACCTGATTTGGTTTTATAGAGCAGGTCCTTCTCCTTTCTCACATCAGGTCCACTTTAAACTAATCAGAGAGTGAGCAGTCAAGTTATTTTAATAGAGAAAATGTGCATCGGTTATTATTATTCCTCTCATACTGGTCATGAAATTATCTATTGCTTCTTTCAGAGGCTGCATTTGATCAACAGCAGTCCGACTACTAGATAGATAACTAGACAGATATTTATCCCCAAAGAGAAATTCAGATTTCCGATAATTCGTTAGTAATGATAATAATTGTAAAACAATTCTCACATTGTCCTATAAGTGACATCTGAGTAACATTAAAGGACTTGTTTCGATCTCTTCCTCTACTCCCAGGGTGAAATGGTGAAGTGGACGGTCTTTCTCATCTCATACTGGGGCGACACCATCGGTCACAGAGTCCAGAAAATCTGTGACTGGTTAGTTTGAGATTTTTCCTCCCAGTTAGATGATCTGATGGGTGATGGGCTGAGAGAGCTTGTGTTGTTGTGTTTTTATTTCATGGTGTTGTGCTCTTATTTTGTGTAGTTTCCATACCAACACGTTTAAATACCCAGAGAGTGAAGAGGAGAGACAGGAAATCCTGGGAGATGTGTACACCAGGATAGAGGATATCACACTGGTACGGCATGATTTTGTTTTTGTTTTCAATGAGATTTCAGACCTGTGATAGAGCAGCAGTGTTTTTCTGTCAGCAGCAGTGACTCCAGGTTTGTCCCTGTCCCGTCCAGGTGCTGTCCAAGACTGAGAGTTACCTGCAGCAGCTGCTGTGTCATTGTGAATCCGCTCTGCCACAGTGGAAGGTACCAACTCCTGCCTCCTCTGAACAACTTCATGTTGACTCCTGTTCAGTTTTGCCTCTGAACAGGTTGCTCAATTTAGTTTGCCCTTTTCTCAGTTTCTCCTGCGTCTCTTGTGGGAAGCTGTTTGTCATGTCCTGTCATGTCTGTACTTTGAAGACACTTCGAGTAGAAACTGTTTCAACTATATGATCAATTGTAGACTGTAAAGTCTCATGCACTGAACATAATCTGGCCGTTGGAGTTATGTATGTGTATTATCATCTGTGTTTGTTCCCCCTACTTCCCATTGATGCCTAAACACCGGTCGATGCACAATACAGTAATTCATCAAAATGTACGACAGCCGATTAATGCATCTTTCGGTCAACAACAACCAGCAATGATGTGTGATAGCACTACGCACTAATACGTTTCTTTGTGTTGCCTTCAGGTGCGTGTGGGGAAGTGCAAGTCTGTCCATACAGTCCTGAACCTGTGCAGTCCCTCTGTTACCGACAAATGTCTGATAGCAGAAGCCTGGTGCCCAGTGAGGAAGCTGCTTCTGCTGCAGAGCGCTCTCATCGAGGGCACGGTGAGTGTGCACGATGTCAGGGGAAGGTGTTGATTGTTTTTCCTCCTACACTATGAATCAAGCTCAACACACCCAGGGTAACTTTTTGTTATCTGACTTAATTTAACCTGTTTGTCCTCCTCACCTGAACTTTGAACCTGTTATGAACTGACTCCATGGGTTTATTATTATTATTAGTTATCGGGGCACTAAGGTGCAGGTAAGATGTTCAGCAGCAGCTACCATGGTGAACCCAGAGGGCCTCTGGTGTTGAACTGTGAGTCCACTGATGATACAGAAAGCTGATGTCTGCAAACCCTCACAGTTTTCTCTCCCTCTGTTTTTTTTCTATCAGAGGAGAAGTGGCAGTGCTGTGGACTCCTTCTACAACCGTCTCCCCTCCTCCTCCTACTCTTCTCCCCCTCCCACCCTGTTCATCACCAACTCTTTCACAGCTGCTTTTCAAAGCATCGTGGAGGCCTATGGAGTGGCCAGATACAGGGAGGTCAACCCAGGTAATGTGCACACACCGTACAGGGTTACTGCTAATGTCACGTTTAATCACCTTCACAATGAGTATGTATTACTTTTATTACTTTAAATATATTTTAACAAAGAAAAATCCAGGTTTATAAGCCAAATAACATGTGTATGATATTTGTTTGTTAAACAGCTGTCTACACCATAGTGACATTCCCCTTCCTGTTTGCGGTGATGTTTGGCGATATGGGTCATGGTCTGCTGATGTGTGCGGCCGCTCTCTGGATGATCCTGCAGGAGGACAAGAACACACACACTGGGAGTGAGGTGGTGATCCACACACAACAGAGCTGTTTTAAAAATACTTGGGGGTAGACACTGGGACAGAAATTGAGCCTTGAACTGATCCAGTTGACCAGGGGCCGTACCCTTTCGGGATCGACCCAGTATGAGTCCTGAGCTCGTCCTCCCTCTGCCACTCTGTCTCCCTCACCCTGAAACCTGAATGTTTTTGTCTGTTTAGCTGAAGAACGAGGCAATTATGGAAGTTTACTTTTCCCTGATTGACTTGATAAGAATCAATTCAATTGTATATCCAAAGGTCAGCTTCACGATGACTTCATGAAGTTCTGAAAACATACTCAAGGTCTTTATTCAACGTGAAGTAGGGGTTGCACAGACTAGTCGACTAATCGACTAGTCGACTTTACTGCTCCACAATGACGTTTTGAGCTTGACGTCGACTAGTCGCTGATCATGTAACAGTAGGCTACAAGAGTAGCGGCTTGAAACAACAGCTGAGTGCGCTGAATGAAAAAAATACGAGCGCCGTCAAGCTGGATGGAACGAGCGCGTACCAGACAGGAAGTCGGGCACAGAAAAGGCGAGAGAATCCGGTCGATTTTCAAAATAAAATAAATGATGATTAAGTTTGCTTGTCCGCCTAGATATTTGTCAGTTGCGTCTGCACACAAGACACACATCCATACACACAGCGCTAGAGACAGACCTGTAGCCTACAGACGGGTCGATGTTTGACCGGAGCGGAGAGAGCAGGAGAAGCTGCTGCCTGTGAGACGCCAAGCGCCTGTGAGGCGCTGCGCTTCCGCGGCCAGTGTGTCGGGCTGTCGGCAATTTAAAAAAAAAAAAAAAAAAACTCCGCTCATATCGACAGCTTTACGTCGCGCACAACGACAACCAACAACAGCAACAACCAACCAGAAAAACTGTGAAAAAAAAAACTGTGAGTGAAACTGTGAGTGAGCAGGACTGTGATGGTGACGAGGCCTGCGTGTCGTTTTCCTCCCTAATTGTTTAACGGACAGTAGCTACATTATTATCTTTTGCACTTGTATAGGAGTGCATGTTACAGAAAAACAAACTGATTTACAGCTTGTTGTTTATAGGCTAAAGCTGCTGTTCTGTGGACTAATTTCTGTGCATGAGCGTCTGTCAGTGAATAATCTACAGATTGTTGCCAAGCATTTCCCTCCTCCTGTAATTTTTGATGGGAAAAATATGAATGACGTCATCAGCGACTAGTCGACGTCGACTCGACTTTCATAACATTAGAGTCGACTTTTAAAAATCTGAAGTCGTGCAACCCCTAACGTGAAGTATTATGATGAACAACAAGTCACAATCACAATCGTTTTCATGGAGTGTGTGTATCTGTGTGTGTGTAGATGTGGAGGATGGTGTACACCAGTCGCTACATGATCTTACTAATGGGCCTGTTCTCGGTCTACACCGGAGCCATCTATAACGACTGTTTCAGCAGAGGCCTCAGCCTCTTCACCTCAGGATGGCATCTGAGACCCATGAACTGGAGGTGACACACACACACACACACACACACACACACACACACACACACACACACACACACACACACACACACACGCATGTTGTGTGTCTAATGATATTACTAATCATTACACTGTAATCATTGTGTCTGCAGTGATGAAATCCTCAGAGGGAGCCAGTATCTCAGCCTGGACCCCAACATCACTGGAGTCTTCCAGGGGCCGTACCCTTTCGGGATCGACCCAGTATGAGTCCTGAGCTCGTCCTCCCTCTGCCACTCTGTCTCCCTCACCCTGTCTTTTTCCTCTTGTCCCCTCAGGTTGTGTCAAAAAGCTGTTTTCCTCTTTGACTGCATGTTTCACTGAGTGATTGTTGTCTACCATGTCTACCATTTCTCCACTATGATAGCAACTATAGTTGTCAGTTATAACAATATACACAGAGACTGTACCAAGAGTGATGTGCCTACCTTCACAGCTGTGATTACTATAAAAACAGTAATATACACAAAGAGCCAACACTCGTGCGGGTCAAACAACTTCTTAAC
The DNA here is from genome assembly GCF_905171665.1 of Trachurus trachurus. Classification (NCBI taxonomy): domain Eukaryota; kingdom Metazoa; phylum Chordata; class Actinopteri; order Carangiformes; family Carangidae; genus Trachurus; species Trachurus trachurus. Next base: position 19,853,245 of record NC_139891.1, on the reverse strand, counting down.
CTTTTTAATCCAGGCAGCAGTGGGCTAGTCTACAACATGCGCATTTCAGCAAGAAGCTTTGAAGAAAGCTCGACCCGCATGAGTGCTGGTTGTTTGTGTTTCTCTCTGAGCCTCTTTTGCCGTACACCTGTAAACAGTTTTTTTTTTTCCAAATCGATATTGAGTGTGCTCACTTTTTATACAAACTTTTATGGCTTGATTACAATCAGGAAAGGACTGTGATTTGGGTTAAAATAGCTATAATTCCTCCAAATTAGATGATCCTTGTCGTCATGATTGCAATAATAACAACAAAACCGTCATTGATAGCAGAGATACCATCAACTGCTTAAGTCACATAGGAATCCAACATGGCTGCTGTGTGTCCTTTTCACATCCGTCCATTCACCACAACCTCCTCCTGAAGTGGACAGTTAGTTTCCCCTCCTGATAACCTGCTGCACAGCTTACAAACCCGATTTTGTTACAGGAGGATAATACATGAGTCACTAAAGCACATTATACTGTCATTGTGCATATTGTCAGTTGGAAGAAGAAATTAGTGTTGAGGGTCGAGATGCTTTTACTTCTCTCCTTTTCTCCCTCTGTCATTCATTGGCCTCCACTCTGTCTTCAATTTTATTATTATGCTGTTTTGTTGCATAATAATTTGTATTCCTCATCATCTTATCCTTTTTTTTCATTTTAATTTTTAATTTTTTTGTCTCTTTTGTTTCTTAATTGATCATTTTCTCTTCTTCGTCATCATCTCCTACAGATCTGGCATCTTGCTAGCAACCACTTATCATTTCTGAATTCCTATAAGATGAAGATGTCCATAATAATAGGAGTTGTTCACATGACCTTTGGAGTCTGTCTGTCATACCTCAACTACAGGTACTGAAACACACAATACTCTCTGTGGGTGCACAATTTAAAAAAAAATTATTTTGATTGTTGAAAAACAATTCTTGATTTACCTTGTGGTTATATATACTAATATATCATGATACATTTTGTATGTATATATGAAGGGAGGATAAGACAGATGTGTAGTGCTATTTGTTTGAGTATTGGGACGCACCCGTGATGTGCACACACAAGTTTCAGGTGATTTCTAACAAGTTGTATCCTTTAATTTGTTTTTAGTGGCTCTGTACATGACAAAGTCCCCACTGACTATCAGATCTTACAGTAAAAGTGTATAGTTGCAGATGTCGTGACATGATAAAATCTGAAATGCATCGTGAAGGAAGAAGCAGGTGGAAATTAGCTCAAGAGCTAAATCTGACATTTTTACCACAGGTTTTTGTATGTTCATGAATATGCAGTCCCATTACAAATAAACAACAACAACAAAAAACATATACCTTTATGTTTTCCACCACTTACAAAACACATTTCACATGTAAAGGAGACACCAGTACCGCACCATTTATAGGAATAGCTAAACTTCTTTCAAGAAGAATATTCATAATTTGTTTGATTTATGAATTTATTTTAAATCAGTATAGAATCACATCTCTACTGGATGACGATGGACGGCAGTATGTACGACACGTGGGACATGTTCACAGCGTCTCCTCTCTCTCTGCAGACACCGAGGGCAGCGGGTTATGGTGTTTCTGGTTCTGCTCCCACAGCTGGTCTTCATGCTGAGTCTGTTTGGCTATCTGGTGTTTCTGATCGTTTACAAGTGGCTGGCCTACGGGCCGGGCCAGTCGGACCGAGCTCCCAGCATCCTCCTGCACTTCATCAACATGCTCCTCTTCACCGACAGCGAGGACGTCCTGCCGCTGCACCCGGGCCAGGTGAGTCAGAGTCACTCACACCTCTGTTTGAGGCAACAACGACTCACCGCTCATACCGCTCCCACCGCCTCCACTCTGTCTCCTCCTGCAGAGGATAATCCAGAGAGCAGTGGTCGTCGTGGCTCTGGCATCAGTTCCTGTATTGTTGCTAGGGAAACCTCTCTACCTGTGGTACCATCACAGTGGTCGACCCACAACAGTAAGCATTTAAATCCTCCATGTTGCTCTATAATGTGGTCACCTGTCCGATGACACAGTGGTCTTCTCTTCACAGTGGAGATCACAAGTTCACCTGCAGGTAAAGGGCACTCATTTACTGTGTGTGTGTGTGTGTGTGTGTGTGTGTGTGTGTGTGTGTGTGTGTGTGTGTGTGTGTGTGTGTGTGTGTGTGTGTGTGTGTGTGTGTGTGTGTGTGTGTGTGTGTGTGTGTGTGTGTGTGTGTGTGCGTGTGTGTGCGTGTGTGTGTCAGGAAAGAAAGCAGTCAACAGTGACGGACACCAGTTCTATCAACGCCCTGATGGGAGACCTGGAGGGAGGCAGTAGGGAGGAGGAGGAAGAGGAGGAGAAGGTGAGGAAAATAGATTCAGGTTCAGATTCAGATTCAGATGTGGACTCAGTCGCTGTTGGGAAGTTAATGATCTGTCCTCACACCATAGCAGAGGTCTGAGGTCTGGGAAAGTCTGAGCGTGTCTGAACTAACAGCTCTTATTGATTTGAGGCTCTCACCGCTGCACTCACCAGGTTGTGTCATCTAGCTCGTATATGAATCTGTTTTTGAACCTATGAATCGTCTTTTTGTTGCTGTAGGAGTTTGATGCATTTGAGGTGTTAATGAACCAGAGCATTCACACCATAGAGTACTGTCTGGGGTGCATCTCCAACACGGCCTCCTACCTCAGACTGTGGGCCCTCAGCCTTGCACATGCACGTAAGTAAACCTAAAACACACGCACTCACAAACACACACATGTGACACAGGCCAGTTTTGACACATTAAATTAACTCAACCACTGATCCAAAAGATATTTCTTTCAGTTGTATTGTAAAGGGCACCTGGTGTGTGTGTGTGTGTGTGTGTTGTGTGTTGTGCTTCCCCGCCAGAGCTGTCAGATTTGCTGTGGATGATGGTACTGCGTGTTTCCCTTTCTTGGCGAGGGATGCTGGGATCTGTAGTTCTGGTTGTCATATTCTGCTTCTTTGCTACACTCACTGTTTCCATCCTCCTGGTGATGGAGGGGATGTCAGCGTTCCTACATGCCCTCCGCCTGCACTGGTAAGACACACACACACACACACACACACACACACACACACACACACACACACACACACACACACACACACACACACACACACACACACACACACACACACACACACACACACACACACACACACACACACACACACACACACACACACGTATCATAACATTACATCCTTTCTGACAAACCTATTTCTCTGATCCTCCACTGTTCTGAGCTCTGTCTCCATGTGTTTCTTCAGGGTTGAGTTTCAGAGTAAGTTCTACAGTGGGACCGGATACAAGTTCAGCCCATTCTCCTTCTCCAATATCATCCACTCCCTCTAAGCCAGACAAGCCTCTCGGCTAGTTCGGCTCCATGGCTGAGCTATAATTGACAGTGTCAGTGGTCACAGCGCCCCACCAGTTTTAATTTCTCTGTGCACTTTCGCTTAATCTTTCCAGAGCCTTCAGCTGGTTCCTGTATTCCAAATTGAAAACACAATAATCATATCAATAATAATATTTTTGCACATCACAATATACAATCTTTATATCCTACAGTTTCTACAGTCAGTCAGTCAGTCAGTCAGTCAGCGCTTGTGATGGAAAAATACTGAGTGTTCATTCAGCCATGTTGATCATTATGTCCTGTCTTGCATGAAGGTTTTGTGAAGACCTGTATAGTTTTAATTACAAAGCCGCCTTGAAGATAGTGGAGGTATGCAAACGGCTTTGAGAGGCAAAGTTTCTAAAACATCTTCCTTGCAATGTAAGAGATAACTTAACCGTTGCTAGGCAGTACAGTACTCTGCAATGTGTTTAAATACTGATAACTTTTTCTGTTCGAGGAGCTCCTCTCTCATGACTCTGCTGTGGGAGATTCTGTGCACAACTTGAATAAAGAGACATTGACCTCAAGATCCTGAGCGTGGTGACTCTTTTTCACCCACAGCTTGTGTTGTTATGGTTCAGCAGGACCAGGATGGCTTCACCAGTCCACAGATGTATACGGTTTAAAGGCTGATTATGATATTGGACAGCTGATCAACTTTCATTTTATGATGCCAATAGATCTTTGTTGGAGAAAAAAAAAACTGTATGTGACCTCTTCACAAAACGGCTGACTTTGTGTTTTGTTTTGGCAGCTCTGTGCTGCCCTCTGCTGCACAACATGTAGGCTAATTACTGTAATAAACACTTCACTCACGAAAAACAGAGTACTGAGTTCATACAGTCAGAATACTAATAGGCTACTCAACATGTGTTCCTCATTAGTTCTGACACAGTTTATGCAGATGCATAAAAAAAACTACAACAATTTGTAATTTGTTCACTTTATTTCTTTTTTACTTTTACTTTAAGGTCCCATATGCATGTGTCCAAATGTTCTTTGATTATAAACAGAGTCAACCGAGAAAGGAGACCGTCCACTTCCAGTTATTTCCTGCGCCTTTGTGTCACGTGGGTTTCTCCACCTCCCTCTCCCTTCAGGCAACTATCGGTCTGACTCTGTTCACTCCAACAGGAGAAATGAACGTGAAGTGAATCTCAATGAAATAAATGCTAGATCCATTTTTCACAAGCTACAGATCTTCACAGTGTTGAAATGTTAACATGACATTTTTCAGACAGATGATGGAACAAACTCTCGTGAGGTCTCACAACACAGATTTCTTCTCTCAGTCATTTGTGGTTTTGGTTTCCTGTTGTGGACGACACTCCATGCTCAGATCTTTTGAGGGACTTAAATGTGAAACCATGACTTAATAGTCTAAACTGAAATAAAATTAGTAGTATTTCTCTGCTTATAAATAATACTGTTACTGTTACTATTGTTGAACTATTAGACTGATATGATTTTGATCCGATCTTACATAAGCTGCGACATCAGTCACAAATTCATACAGTATCTTTATCTTCTGTGTACATTATCTTATAGTTTCCACATATACACCTTCACACCATTGCTGGTAGACACAGTGTAGAGTCAAACAGACAAAAAACAAAAAGATGCTTGACATTTAGTCGGTATTATGTTACACAATTGAAGACATGTGTGGACATGGCCACTCCCACACCCACTCACCCCATTTGCACTCCAGCAGGAGGTTTGTCTGCAGCAGCAGCGTCACGCTAACATTCAAGCTGGAAACTGAGGAGTTTCCTTCATAGATAAACATGATTATATAAGTAAATTGTATGTAAACAGACTTTGGATAAAGTATGTATGGACATCAGACGCAGTTGCACAGGTTACTTGCATTACAATAGTCATGAATATGAGGTAATGTAGATTAAATGATCTGCTGATGAAGTCATGATCGTTGATTCCAAAACAACTGCAGCAGTGAGTGAAGTTTAGCTGCTTCAAGAACCTGTTAATAAAATAAAGAGGTAACACTGCAGTTGTTGCAAAGCTACTTCATTCAGTCAGCTCATCTACTGTTTGCATAAGAATTATAAAGCCTGATGGCTGAATGTACATAGGATCTTCTTTATGTATTGTGAGACTGTTGCACTGATATAAGTCTTAGAAACACAATGTTTTTGTATGTATAATTTCACATCTTTCTACTAGTCACTTCCTGTCTTGATTATTATAAACTGTTCCTGCTGTTTTCACGGCACTTCGGTGTAACTGATGACAATGTTTTCTTGAAGTGCAGCGTGTGTTTTCAATTACACACCCTGACGTAGTTATTAGAAAGTTTCTCTGGAAGAAAATGCATGAAATTTCATCTCCCCCTGCTATGTTTCACAATTGAAGGTGTGACAAAACGGCCACTCCATAGCTCAGAGGTCTACAGCAGTGTGTCTCTGACAATAAAGCTGCCAAACTGGTTTCAACAGGGCAGTTCTACATCTCCTCTTTGCTGGTGGGCAGGGCGATAATAGTTAGACAACTGCTACTAGACACAGTCTTATCATCTCACTGACTGTGTTGGGCATCCAATGGCAAATCAACCTTCCTGCCACTGGATGCCATGCAGGGTATTAGTTAAACATGTATAAAAAGTATTTAACTGAGTCTATTAGACAAAATAACACTAAAGCACAATTTATAATAATGAAAAATAAACTGCAATAATACGGCGGTCCTATCTAAAAAGAGACAACAACAGCACAACAAGCAATGAACAAGCCTTTACAGAAGAAATATCTGAAAGTATTTCAAACACATCACAAAAATAGTCACATACTGTATGCTGTCATTGTGTCACTTATATAAGCTAGGGTATAATATCGCTCATCTAATTTGTATGGCGTTTGACATAATGTAAATGTAAATTGCATAATGGCAACGCCTGTTTCCAATGAACGGCTGGTGACATTTAGAACTGGGTTCAGTGAACAGCTCTCAATAAATGCCACTTGGCATTCAACAATGCCTGCAGGTGAATTAGTCATTAAACTCTGCCCTGTGGTTTCCAAAGAACACCCCCATCAGTGAGGAGGTGCAGACAACCCCAATCCACCACTGAGCTCCACTGAGGATGTCCCAAGTAGGCTTAGTGTTATTAAACTTTGACAGTTATCTATTTAAATGACTGTTTGATTAACTAGTTATATTAGACATTTAACAGTAATGGATTTAAGAAACATAATGCATTCAATAATGTACATAGGAGATGACAGCAGGAGGCTGGCAACGGTGCTCCAATGGTTGCAAAATAGACATGAGAGAAGGATTATTGGCAACCCTCCCTTGGTTTGTGAAGGGCCATTTTTAACAAAGTTCGTCTTCTCCTGATTTGTCTGTCTGGAAATTGGCCATTTTTGAGTCAAAATGTTCAGAAGACAATGTGGCTTGTGAAATATGAGTCCATTAGTCATTTCGGTGACTATGGGTCGAAAGAATCGACCATAATCTGTGTTCATGTTCATTTCTCCCATTGGAGTCAATATGCAGGATCTGCTGGCTGCCAAAGGGCCAGAAAAAAATTGGGACGAGAGGGTGGAGCTGAGGAGGAGTGAAGGCCGAGTCATACCTGTGTCTTTAATTTATCCAACTACAATGGCAAACAAACAAAAGGCTCAAGGCTCATTGCTGAACCGAGTGAAAACGCACCTGTGAGAATCAACTCAAGGTCAACGTTACAGATGACCTTTAAAGTATAGTCTCAGAAGCTATATCACGTGTGTCCACATTTAGCAGCAATATTTAGAGGATTGCATACAAGATACAGTGACCAAAATACCGTAAATAACGGATTGGTCCTTTAGGATTTTAAAAAATGTGGCCTGGCCTATCAAACAGTAAAGAACATCAGTGTTTGATTGCTGCCTGATTTTTTCCCCCTAAAAAGCAGGGCTTTATGTGTCTGTGCGTGCAACGATCAGGAAGAATCAGTTTCAGACACTTTTGAAAATTGGTGTTGAAACAATCCAGTATCTTTTTAAATGTTTGTTTTATTTATAATATTCAGTTCATCATCCCGTGAAATCAACACTTTCCTGTGGCATTACATATTTTCAGCCGCCTACTGTTCTCATGCAGGGATAGGCTACTTTAATCCATCATGATTTGTTGTTATGACACCAAAGTCTGTCTATTGAGGAACTACTTAACTTAAAGGCCTCAAGAAATGAAGTGTATTTTCCCAGCTTCAATCCTGTATTAAACTGTTCATTTATCTTGATAAATAGCCTACCAAATTCATGTCAATGAGTTTTTCTTTTCTTTTTTTTCTGTTTCACTGTATTTTCTCTTGTTTGGTGACTCATCCTCTTGTTGGTGGTCCTAATTTTCCATCCAGTCAAAATCAATTTCTTGAATGTTTGATGTTCTTGAATTTTGGTGACTCTTTCTCCAATTTGAAATTGAACATAGTAAGACCCGAGGCTAGCCCCATGATGCTGTCAGAAATTGTGGTCCCTTTATTAGACATAATGGATGCATCTCTGTCAATGAATGCTCCAGAAATCCTCCACAACAGAGTGCAGTTGAGATGTCGGTTACTGACAATACCACAGGTGGTTCTCAACATAAATTATACACTATTAGCTGCTGTAAATCTTAATCAATATCTGTGGCGAGTCACACCCTACCAGCTTGTTTTTACTGGAAATACAACAATGAGGAATGAATGGCGTTTTGAGAGCTGTTTTACGGTGTGTTTAACCTCACTAAGTCGTGACTGCTTTCGTGGCAACCACAGCAACAAAAGTACACATTTGTTCACTCCACAGTTTTACTACTGAGAACTGCCAAGCTTCAGAAGACGCTGCTACTGTGAGACTATAGGCATGGGTGCAGACGGGGGGGACGGGGGGGGACATGTTGCCTGATTTTTTCCCCCTTCATTGATAATGTGCTTACACTTTAATTGGCTAACCACAGGACTTTTTTTTTCTTCTCAACAGCTTCATTTAAAAGGAGTTGACATAAATACAAATAGTATACAGGGAACAGTATACAAGGAAAATACAGAGAACATGTGGGTGATGTTCATTATACAAGGTTATAGGCTACATATTACAAAAGTCTATGGTTTTAATAGCTTTTTCATTTGCTTCTTTGGTTCAGAAGTTCCATTTCTTTTTGAAAAACACAAAAGCAATGGGTTTACTTGGAAATTTTACTTTTATGACTATGACATTTTGCAAGAAATAAAAACAGATTTATTAAAAAGTAACATTTTCCTTTTTTCTTAGGGTAATTATGGAAACCAAAAACAACATTTTCCCAAAGTAAAATAAAATCTATAGTGAGAGAGTCAATAATAGCCTACATTTGCTAAGGTCTGCCCATAGTTTTTTCATGTAAGAGCAAAGCCAGAACAAAACCACAGGACTTAGTTCAATGCAACAATGTTAATTTACACATAGATCTAAACGATCTAAACGTCAGGCCTACCACAAATGATGTAAAAATGGGATTAGCTATGGGCCATTTATTCTGGCTCTCCATACAAACACAGATTGACGGAGGAGTTGGAGGTTTTACACAAAAGAAAATAGAATGAATTTCACTCAAAGCTGATTAAGCCTTTGTGCAACATTTGTAGCTGAAGAAGCAAAAGTTTTTAAAGAGTTTCCAAAAGGAAAAAAAATGCACATTACAATACAGATATCCTAATGAAAACGAGCATAGCCTACACCCAGTTCTAAAGTAAATTTAGGCTACTTTCTGTCCGACCGTGTCCACAACATATCAGCGCCCTTTGTCAAGTGATAATCATGTTTCCGTTCCGACGCTCCTTGAAGGCAGCACTGCTCGGCTGCTGCTGCTCCACCCTCCACCCTCTACCCTCCGGCTTCACTAAACACAAGAGGGTTTTTAGAAACAGCGGAGTTATCCCAGTCTAACCCGAGCGGAGCCCCAAAGATGAAACACGCGGTAAGTGTCCGGCGACCAAAGGCTGCAGGTGGGAACCAGATAATTGGATGGGGAGGGTCTTGACAAGGCGCGTTACATTTTGTTCCCAAACGTCCACCGTGTGGGGCTGCTAGTGAGAGAGAGGGGTGGGTGGGTGTGTGTCTGCTTGGAGACGGAGGTCCGGGAGGGTCCTGCCTGGAGCAGACACCGCTGTGGCACCGAGCGGAGCCGCCCTCCTGCGGGCCCCAGAGAGACCACCTCACCCCTGGAGCTTGGTGAAGGAGGGTTTAACAAAGGCACAGACGCTTTTCTCCGGCTTTTCTTTGTGCTATAATTGCACAGATGTGACTTATTTTTTGAAATACATTTTCTTTGCAGTGTTTTTTTTTTTTTTTTTTTTTTATTGCCTCGCTGCAGCTTCGTGTGAAGCCGCTGGTTTGTGCAGGCCGAGAGATTTCCACCCCTTTGTTGTCTTCTTGTGCATCTGACATGCCATCAGGTCTCCTAGGGAGGGGACATCAACCCCACCTCTTCCTCTCATGGCTGCTACTTGTGAGGCTTTCAAGTGCGGTCGGAAATGCCAGCTGGCTTAGTGCCAATTTTACATTTTAAAGGGCTAGTCCGTTTTTTGGTTGGTTGGTGCTTAGACATATTGAGACGACAGGAAGCACCAGCAGAGCTTCATGTGTCTGTGCGTGCAACGATCAGGAAGAATCAGTTTCAGACACTTTTGAAAATTGGTGTTGAAACAATCCAGTATCTTTTTAAATGTTTGTTTTATTTATAATATTCAGTTCATCATCCCGTGAAATCAACACTTTCCTGTGGCATTACATATTTTCAGCCGCCTACTGTTCTCATGCAGGGATAGGCTACTTTAATCCATCATGATTTGTTGTTATGACACCAAAGTCTGTCTATTGAGGAACTACTTAACTTAAAGGCCTCAAGAAATGAAGTGTATTTTCCCAGCTTCAATCCTGTATTAAACTGTTCATTTATCTTGATAAATAGCCTACCAAATTCATGTCAATGAGTTTTTCTTTTCTTTTTTTTCTGTTTCACTGTATTTTCTCTTGTTTGGTGACTCATCCTCTTGTTGGTGGTCCTAATTTTCCATCCAGTCAAAATCAATTTCTTGAATGTTTGATGTTCTTGAATTTTGGTGACTCTTTCTCCAATTTGAAATTGAACATAGTAAGACCCGAGGCTAGCCCCATGATGCTGTCAGAAATTGTGGTCCCTTTATTAGACATAATGGATGCATCTCTGTCAATGAATGCTCCAGAAATCCTCCACAACAGAGTGCAGTTGAGATGTCGGTTACTGACAATACCACAGGTGGTTCTCAACATAAATTATACACTATTAGCTGCTGTAAATCTTAATCAATATCTGTGGCGAGTCACACCCTACCAGCTTGTTTTTACTGGAAATACAACAATGAGGAATGAATGGCGTTTTGAGAGCTGTTTTACGGTGTGTTTAACCTCACTAAGTCGTGACTGCTTTCGTGGCAACCACAGCAACAAAAGTACACATTTGTTGGTTCACTCCACAGTTTTACTACTGAGAACTGCCAAGCTTCAGAAGACGCTGCTACTGTGAGACTATAGGCTATTAGTTGCTCAGGCAGTCGTTACAGGCAGGCACACATCCTGGTAGCCTGATGGTCGACTTGATCAATGATAAGTGAGCAAGCAGCAGTGAGTGAATGGACCTCTTTCATCCGTTTGCTTTTGATAATGGATCAACGATAATAGTAATGTCTGGCACTTTATGCGAGTGAGTACATCTGGGAGCCTGGGATGGAGTCAGACTCACCATCCCAGCCCTGTCTGTCTGTGATTCATCTCCTAGGGTGGTTTTCTGTTCTTCTCACTGTCAAATGTGTTACTGGTATTTGATTTAGAGGTGCGATATCTTCTTACACTGTCCCTGTAATGCATGTGTCCAGTAGTGAACATTAACACAAAATTGAGTCAACATTTGTGACAAGAGCTGAATGAAATCATGATTTCATAGAGATATAATTAGTTAAATGATTGAGTGATCAGATGATGATTGATTAAATACTTTACATTTTAGAGTTTTAAGTTTTAAGACAAGAGGCTCTGGGCCACTTGGGACAATAAAGGCATCCAGCTTGGCTCTGATTGGCTCACTGCTTTCTGAGCAATCCCAAATACAGCAGCAACCAACATGGACTATGGCTCAGTGCAATGACGGATTTGTTATTCAAAGAAGCCCTGACGGCTGGTTTTAAGACTTAGTTTTTAAATACAGGTTGTGAGGCTTGAATACTTAGTGTTAATATACAAACAAGACTCTACCCTTAACCTTAAAGGAGGTTCAGGTTATTGCATGTATACCTCAATCTTCTCTGTCACTGACAATAGCTGACATGTTTTCAAAGAACTTCACTCTCGCTTCCTCCCCATGAATTCACCAGGAGGGGGAAAAAAAATGTGATTTCCGACTGGGCTTCCCGTTGACGTCAGTAAGAAGCCGAGGAGGGGCCATAGGGGAAAACACAAGGGGGAAGTTGTGGGTTCTACAAGTGAAGACCACTTCCGCGTTCAAAAAGCTGCAATTCCTGTCCGGCCTCTGGGGGCTGGTACCGGAAGTGAGCAACTCTCCATTGACCGCCATGTTAAAATAGCCGACTTTACAGCTTAAAAAAACATATTTACAGCCTGGTGCCTTTTATTTTTTTGGTCTCTACCGATAGTTTCCACCTCCGTGAACACTGGGGGGGGGGGGGGGGGGGGTGTTTCGTAAATGGGGGGGTGGTTACATTGAGTGACAGGTTCGCAGACAGTTACTGGCTGCTAATTGGTTGCTTCGAGTTCAGCGGGCGAGTTCTCGGCTGGAAAACCACCGCACCTCTCCAAATATGGAAAGTAGCCTAGGCTATACTCCCACTAAAATCCAAGATGGCACAGTTCAAATCCCCGTAGTAGAGGCACAAAACAGACTCCCCCAAACCAATGGGTGACGTAACGGGTGCTACGTCAATTCTTTTTACAGTCTATGGGAAAACCACGCCCACGCCGTTCATGGCAACCGGCAGCGGTAGTTGTGAAACTTATTTCCTGCTGTAGTGCTGTTATTATGTCACTTTATTAAGTTTTAATATTTTTTCATGCGAGAAAGTTTGGATCCACAATGTGATCGGCCGGCCAGCCTGCCTTGTCATCTCGGGGGAGAAAACAATTGCTAATTAACTTACCTGCAGGCTTTTAGAGGTTTATTTAAATTCTTTTTAGGAGATAAATGCTGGTCTAATTGGTGAAATGTAACAACTGTGGCAGTTGCATCAGTTTGTTTGAATGAAAAGTGAAGCTTCATGTGTGTATTGGACAGAGGAGCAGTGCTGCCTCGGGACTCTATAGCCTACCGTCCCAAGTTTCCAGAGGACAAGATCGCCTATTTGTCTCGCAAGAGCAAAATTGGGTACTCAAATAGGGCTAAATCGAGGTGAATGTTGCATATTATTTCTCAAAAATGCGCATTTAAGACCCCTTCAACACCTGAAACAGATATAAATACCAGGTGATGGATCCTTTAACACGAACACATGGACATCTAATATTGATATTTCTACTGTATTTAAATTATCAGCCTCAAAAAGAATTATTTGTACATGACTGCCAACAAATTATCTGTAACAACAACAAATTGTTGCAGCTCTAAACTGTGCAGAGCAGCATAGCTGGAGAAATGTTATTGGTGCAGCTCTGCTAAATTAAGGCACAGCGCTGCCTCAGAATAGAAAGGGAGCAGCTGAAAGGCACTAAGGCAGACAGGTGCAGACTGTGTGGACTGACGGCACTGAAGGCGAGTCGTCTTCCTCAGGCCCCACAAGATCGGTTTTTTTTCTTCTACTGACAGTAAATACGGAGAAATTTGACTGAGGTGAATGTGAGCAGTTGGTACTTTGGATCAACCTTAAACGCCTTCACTGACTTACTTTGGATTTGACTAATCTGAATTCAGTCTTCATCTCATACCTCTCAACAAAAGCGATTCATAATCCTGTTTAATGCTGCTGCAGTCAGTGATGATTTTTTTAAGTAAAAAAATTTGAATTCTATGTTTTCACTGGTCAGAGCTTTGAAGGTTGCTGCAGCAAGGAATTGTGGGACAGATATTCCCGTTGTTTCATTAGGCAGCTCAAGTAAAGGAGAGAAGATAGGAAGCAGTGAAGCTTATTTTCTCATGTAGAGAAGTGGACCAGCTCTCATGGCTGCTGATCAGATACTAAGTTTGAACCTTATGAAAGCCTGTGTCAGCCTGTGTCAGCCTGTGTGTTTTGGGAGTGTAGTGCATTCAGCCAGAGATAGTTTAGTATTTTTCCTGAGGGTTAAACATCGCAGAGTCACGGGTCACGTCACATTTAAACAGCCATCGGCTATCCTGCATTAATGAATAGTTTTATTATTATTAAATAGTTTATTAATACAGGACAGTGTACAATACCATTAATCACTTTTAAAATAGAGAAGAGATGGTTGTACCATATTTAGCCACTAGGGCTAATTTCCATCTGTAGTCCCAACATAAAACTCACAATAAAATACAGATCGCAGAAAAATACAGATCACAGTAAAATACAGGAGAAATAAAGACATAGAACGACACAGGTGAACTCTTGGACGGCACAGAGGCAACACACACACCACCGCACAAGTAGCCACATGGACAACAGGGGGACAACATTGAAAACACAGACGTACATCTCCTCATTCAGAATGGAGGAACACAGAACACCAAAAAAGAAATTGTAGGCAAAGTGCAAAGTGCTTATAGCAGCCATCAGTGCAATTAAGTTGCGGTTGGATGCCCGGTAGGGATGAGGCTACCCACAAGGGTAGTCTCATCCCTACAGGTACCTACTGGTATCCTATGCACAGAGGTCCCTGACTCAATGCTGGCATGACTGCTGGCTCTGAATCCAGTTTCTAACCTTATGAGTGAAACAAAGGTAATCTGTGGTAACCATTTATTTCACCAAATTTCAAGCTGTGATGACCCAAGAGCCTCATGAATCAAATGAGAGGACAAGCAGACGCTCTCTACTTTAACCCCACACACAGGTTATCTCTGAATGGCACGTGTGAATGTTTGAACAGGAAAGTTTATCAGTGACCTGTGAGAGTGGAGGTTGAGCTGCAGCAGTAGCAGCAGTTCACACGATTACATCAAAACTGACGGACTGGACTGATGGACACTATTGTACCAGGATACTAGTGTATTCACTGATAGTGTCTTATCAGTGAATCCAGGTAATATTGACCCCAAACCCTTTTGACTTGTTGGTCTCTGTAAAGTGTGTGCACAGCGGCAGCAGTGTCTCACTCTGATAGAAGTTCACCAGGCTGTTAGTTCCTCACTGCCTCCATATTTATTAATTTTATGGCTTAAACTGAATGTGATAAAGATTAAATCTCTCGACGTCATCATCATCAAAATCATCTTTCTTCCTCACCACATTGTCATTATGTGTTCATTATACTGTAGGCTTAATCTTCAGGGGTATTCATTGTCATTTGAGTTAAAATTATCTACAATAAATCATCTTGATTTATTTTTTCCTTTTCCAAATCAAATGTTGAGTTGCATTATGCAGTCACTTCATGCAGCTTAAAATAATTTGTAAGTAAAAGCCTAAAGAAGATGATATGAGTACAAACTGTCTATTTACACATCCCATGAGGCCAGTTAATGAAAGAGAAATAATTTTACAAACATAATGAAAATAAATTTCATAGATTACAATTTTTCTTTAAAGACCCACTCCCGTGAAAATCGTGTTTTTTGAGCTTTTCACATGTTCCTGTGGCATTTTTCTTGTGTTAGAGCACATATCAGCAGAAAAGGAAGTGCAAAATTGCATTTCTGAGTTTTTCTGCCTTCAAACTGCTGTGAACCAATGGCAGATGCAAACTGGCAGTTTCAGGGAGACTGGAGCTGACGTGTCACAGCTCCAGGGGAGGGCACTAGTGCTACAAGCTCCCGCCCCGCTTGCATCTGGCTCAGAGGTGAAAGGCTTCACAGCTCAGTGTAGCTGTCAAGGTATAACAGGTATAGCTCACCTGGTAGAGCAGCTTGCACCATGAGCAAGGACTATGTTCCAGTCTGCGATCAAATCCCAGTGTGGAGTTTTACGCTAAACGCGCTGAATCTGTAATTGTACAATGTCCAGCTGTCAGCGAGCGGGGGGTGGGGTGCGAGGAGGTGGCTGGGCTGGTGCAGAACAGCGCAGCCTCCGCCCACCCTCCAGAGGTGCATTGCTAATGTGCATTGCTAATGAGCTGGTTTTAAAATGGCTGAAAAGGGTCGCGGGAGTGGGACTTTAAAGAGGGGATTATGTGACCGATGCAAGATTCACCCAGCCACACTGGCACATATGTTTTGGTCGTGCCCAAAGTTGTCACAGTATTGGACTTCTATATTCAAGACTCTGTCAGACTGCTTTGGGCATGTACTTGACCCTGACCCGGTGTTGGCCATTTTTGGGGTTGCAGGGGAGAACAGCCCCCTGAGGGGGTCTAATAAAGTTGTGGCCAGGTTCACAACTTTATTAGCCCGCAGACTCATTCTGCTCAACTGGAAACAGGCAAACCCACCATCTTTTGTTTGTTATATGAGTGTCTTATGTGGGATAAAATAAAAAAAGAATTGTAAATAAAGAGGGGAACAGAAAATGTTCTATGATGAACCCACCATTTTTTTTATTGTATTGCTCTGAGCTTCAAATCACTCCTCAGAAAATCATGCGTGACATCACAGAATTGCTTCTGGTACAGATCTGAAATGATATGGATCAAGATATATTTAGTTTCAAAATGAAAATATTGTATTGTAGATGCAGCCTCATGCCTTACATTGTGGAAGGTATAACAGGGCGCTGGGTTTCATCTCTAATCAACTCTCCTTCCTGTCTACAGATGTTGTGGTGTGTTGTAGTCCTGCTGGCTGCTGCCCTCAGTGTGGGTGAGTATCATCTCATTCAGACTCTGTAACTGAACACAGACATGTAGTGTAAACTGTAAACTGTTTTCTTGTATGTAACAACTAATTGCACGTCTGTCCGTCCTGAGTGAGGGATCCCTCCTCTGTTGCTCACCCTGAGGTTTCTCCGATTTTTCCCTGTTAAAAGGGTTTTCCATGGAGTTTTTCCTCAGTCGATGTGAGGGTCTAAGGGCAGAGGATGTTGTTACGATGCCATGTAAAGCCCTTTGAGACAAACTGTTTGTAAAAACGGGCTATACAAATACAATTGCCTTGCCTTGCCTTGCCTTGCCTTGCCTTGCCTTGCCTTGCCTTGCCTTGCCTTGCCTTGCCTTGCCTTGCCTAGCCTAGTGTAGTATAGGTTGATACACAAACTGAGAATGGTAAACTCTTAACACGTGAGAAAGTAAAAAAACAACAGATTTTTCAACAGTACTATAGTGCAAGTGCAACTCTTTGCCATTACCGGTTTCATAAAAGCCAGTGGTGAAATGTGATGTGTAGAGATGTGACGCTTGCACACACATGCGTCAACTGCATTCCACCAAGGTGAACCAGGTCTCACCTTATGTGTCTCTTGTTCTGTGCATGCAAAAAATCTGGTTTAACAACTTTTCATTTAGCTTAAAGCAGAAGTGAGTGATCCGGTCGTTTTCGCTAATGCTGCGTTCCAGGCAGGCTTTTGAAATCGTAAATTACAGCTTCAAGTCACAACTTACGACTTTGTAGCGTTCCAGGCAACCCACTTGTGTTTTTCCGACCTGTTTTACCGGTGAAAGTCACTATAACGGCCACTCGTAACTTCCGACCGGTGAACTCGTACCAGATCGAACTGGTACCACTTCACGGTCGGAAAAATACGAGTTTCCTTGAACGCACCATAACAGTCCTCGTCGCTACGTCACCACATTCACAGCGTTCCTTGGCTGCACACACAGCCCTGCATGCCGTTCTCTCTCCTCATTGGATAAAAACTGTAGGATACGATAAATGTTTTCTCTTCGGCTCAGAGCAGAGCAGAGGGACTGAGAGACCCGTGTTTCAGTCCAAACACTCTATGTAAGTGATTGCTGTCGGAAGATATAACTATTTAAGACTTATATTAACACAAATATATCACTCACTTCTGCTTTAAGTGATAAAGACATGATGTGTCTATACAGGATCAACGTTGCATTTTGTAATAGCTGTTGTTGCAAGACCCAGAATAATGCTGCTGTAAAGGAGCCATTAGCCGAGGGCCCTCCCCAGCAAACATGTCCAGCTGTGGGCAGCCCACTGTGGGCCACATACTGTAGCACCACCAAGGCCCACACAATTGAGCCCAGGTGGCGTCCCAAAGTGCACTTTCTGAAGTTTTGGCTGAGAGGATTTGGCCCCTTGGAGCCCTACCAAGGGTTTTTGAAAACCCTCAATAGGGCTCTGAGTGGAAAAACTGCTGCGGGCCCCATAAAGGCTAAAACAGGAGGCCCATGATGGCTCTGTGGGTAAGAACATGTTGGGTTGTCCACAGAAAACCTTCAGTGAGTCCCAAAAGGGCAAAACTGCTGTGAGCACCGTGTGGACAAACCTGTGTGGGGCCCACATGGGATTAGTGTACGCTGTCCCACAGTAAACCCACAACTACCGACAGTGGGGCCCGTACAGGCGTGTTTGTTTGGTCATTTAGTTTCTGCTCCTGCATTTTGTCACAGAGTCCTATCCAACCCGTGACAGTGAGCGTTTAGCCCATGGTCGCCAGCTGAAGATCTACCTGTCCAGGAATGCGGAGAAGCTGGAGTTCATCCCAGCATATGAGCCCAACAAGGTGCTTGTGTACTGGGAGAAAGGCAAAAGCCATAGGTGAGAAACACTCGGGGACACATCACGCTGCATTTGTGGACAGAACTTATTTCCAGTGCTGTTGTAACTGATGCACTGATCTGTCCTCCCCAGGCTGCTCAAAGGCAGGGTTTCGGGCTCAGGAAATGACCGACGCTGGTATATGGACCAGGTAACCAGATACATTTGTTTTGTTTTTCTGTACATACAATCACTTGATGAATTGCGCAGGAAAAAGATGGTGCTTGATGTGAAAGTGTTGCACTTCTGTCCTTCCCCATTCATTTCTATCAGTTGTCCAAAGCTGAACACATCTTACATGATCCTGGTCCTCACAGTGTATTTGTGGGGTTTTAACAGGTGACCTATGAGGACCAGGGGACCTACATTGAGAGAGACTTCTGGAGGAATGAGGTTTCTGCTTTTCAAGTGGCTGTCACACGTGAGTAACAACGAGGTCGATTAGCCTTGGATACTAAGAACTGTAGGTTCTGTAGAGGAGCTAACGTTGTGAGTTCAGCATCAAACTTCCTCCCTTGACTCACCAACAGTTGTTAACCAGCTAGTCCCAATCCAGCTAGATCGTGTCATCACTTCCTATAAATTACCGTAGCCTCCAGTCCTGCTCATGGGACGTATTCTCACCTTGTCTATTGTAAGCTGCAATGGTGGGTAAAGCTTAAGGCGAGCAACTATCATCACCTGCCTGCAGGAAACCACGTTCAGCAACAGAGTATAGTTGCATATGGCCACAACATCTGCTGAATACCAGCCAGTGACAGTATAATGGTAGGTGTTGAAAACAGTAGCACGAGGAGAGCAGGGTCATAAAGTCCATTAAATGACTCTGTAATGTCACCGACACAGCAGTATCCAGTTTGGAGCCTGTGAATATTCTCATTCATCCAGGTCATAGTTATCGCAAGGAAATTTCAATCAAACACAACTGGACTTGGTTATTTGTCTTAGAAGACGTTTCACCTCTCATCCAAGAGGTTTCATCAGTTCATGTCCAGTCCCAGCCTGGTCAGATGCGAGCGATTGGAATTTCCTTGAGACATCTATAGTTTGCCAACATTAGCTAAAATCATCTACCACAAGCTGCTTTCAGATCAGGAACGCTTTACTAGAAAACCTGCATCATGTCAAGCCAAGCTTACCCAGGTTTTCAAGTTTTCATGTGTAGTGTTGTAGTTTGTAGTGTAGTGTAGCCTAGTTGTCAAAATTTGCAAAAAAAACAGTCTGCCATGATTTGAGGGAAAGACACATAGGACCCAAATGCAAAGAACACAAGGTGACGGGAAAAAAAAGGAAATCTATGAAAACAAAAAAGGGGCAAGACCAAAAGATTTCTGAACACACAAGTAGCTACAACCAAAAATCAGAAAATCCAAAGTAAATCAGAAGAACTAGAAAAGAAACACAGCTGGGAACTCACGAGGATCAGGAAACAGAGGAGAACCACGGAGGATGAGATGAACTGGCAACAGGAGCGTAGAACAGAGAGTAATAAATACACGGATAAAGGGAAGACAATGAAACACAGGTGCAACATATTAGGGCCGAGCAGGTGCTGATTAAAGGCGGGAAACACAAGAGTGCAGGAAGAGAAAGGATTTTCAAAATAAAACAGGGAAACTTAAACCAACACTAAGGAACTTTTCAACCTTCATAGAATATTTTCATAACTTTTGTGATGGTACATCAACTTACAACAGGTTGAATGACACCTCTGTCATGGTCTGAGGGGGTCTGTATCGCCTTCACTGGCACTAAGCAGCTTTGAGGAGCATGGCAGGAACCCGGCTCTCACTTAAGTTTCACTTTCACTTTCGCGAGTCACGACGAGGAGGGAGCAGCAATGCGGTACCTTTCCGTCGGATTGTGTATGTGTGTTTACTGTGAAATGATCCGCTGGTAACAGAAACTTAGTTTGGACGTCTTCTGTTAATTTCCATGCACCGGGAGATCAGGATGTTTACGCCGCTACTAGGGCCGCGTTCAGACTGCAGGCAAATCTGATTCAAATCTGATTCCTTCTCATATCCGATTTTTAGGGCTGACTGTCCACACTGTTTTTAGCAAGTGTCCAAATCGCATTTGGCTCTGTTCAGACTGGGCCACATTATTGACCCATCTGACGTCGGAGCGGAGGCTACGCCGTATGTGACAGACGATGCCTCGCGGACGCGGCGGTCTCGCTGCAGCACGGTGATCTGCCCGGTGCTGCAGCCGCACTACCCCGCTAGTTTCAACCTCAGCCCGCCTGGTGTGTGTGTGTGTGTGTGTGTGTGTGTGTGTGTGTACGTGTACGTGTACCAGAGACTGGTGTGTGTGTGGCCACAGAGACAGGAAACTCCAGCACCCCAGAGCTGGGAGCGAGACGTCGCCGTCACGGACAGTCAAAACCGATCTGAGTGTTTGGAGCTGTTCAGACTGAAACGCATCTGTCCAAATGCGATCTGAAACTACCTCCTGGAGGTGGTTTCGATCCGTTTTGCAAAAATCGGATTTCATGTGATTTGGGACTGTTCAGATTTAAAAAGAGCTATCCGGTTCCAATCTGGATGGGCTAAAAATCGGATTTTGGCTGGCAGTCTGAACGCGGCGCTACGCGCTAGTGCTCATGGGAAATGGAGTCTTCCTTCAGGCAAAACACTACCGCTTTGGGCCACTGGCACCGCCAAACTCAACCAAAACTTAAAGTTCTTTAGTACTGCTTTAAACTAAATAGGGGAACATGTGGAAGATAGTTAGCTTAGAGAAAATCATTTTTCTCTTATTTGTGGATGCTGAGTCTGTACTTGGACATCAGAACACCTGCTGACAACCTCAGTCAGAGATCCACTCCTCTCAGACTACAGGGCTTTTCCTCTATTGAATCCTCTTCATCTGCCTTCGTCTTTCCTTAACTCTACCTGGTTACTGCAGTGTGGCAACATTGCAAAAAAAAAAAAAAAATCATTCTCTCTCTCTTTTTCTCTTTTCCAGCCAGACATAACTATGTGAAGTGTGTAGCAGGAGAGACTCTCTACATCTCACTGGAGGGCATTCAACTGGCCGACGCTGGCCTCGTCTTCGCCACACCAACTTCTAACATCACACTGGTGAGAAAGAGAATGATGGATGGATATGATAATTAATAGACACCGTGTTTACACCTGGTATTTAAACATGATCTAAAATCAGATTATACAGGTTCTGTGCTTATCTTCTGTGCTTACATCCAATATCTCAGTTATTCTCAT
This sequence comes from Trachurus trachurus, assembly GCF_905171665.1. NCBI lineage: Eukaryota > Metazoa > Chordata > Actinopteri > Carangiformes > Carangidae > Trachurus > Trachurus trachurus. Next base: position 19,831,804 of record NC_139891.1, on the reverse strand, counting down.
TAAGATCCCGGCTACTTAGAGCTGCTGGCACGTTTACACCTGTTTCCAGGCACAATGCAAGTCAGACTTCTTACAGCAGACATGATCAAATATATTGCATTTTAACAAGGTTCTTTGTCTTTATCTCTTTGTCCTTAGGTGCGGGATGGTTCTCTGGTATCCCAGGACCTTCCCGAATACTTTGACCGGGTTCATGCCAGGTCACAAATTGAGATCATGAACGTTAACACCAGTGATGAGGGACATTACTACCTGACGGACAGAAAGGGTCGGTTGGTGTCCGATACCAGGATGGACCTGACAGGTGAGTCCCCGTTTCGATCTCTTGATTTATTTTTCATTCCTTTGAAGGATCAGCTTCAGTTTGGTCCATAATATGTTTGTGTGTCTATCAGTGAGCAGGAGGAGAGCTGATTGCACAGATAAACTCTTCTTTTTCTTTGGACAACAAAAACACGATGTATATTCATAATGGACAGATCATACACTGTAAACTTAAAGAGACATACAAATGAAGAGAATATGATGTCTACAGTGTCTATATGTATAATGATGTGTGTATATTAGGAAATTTGACATTTGACGTGATATTAGAGACCAGATTATCACGGTTATCGATATTATTGTACATTATATTGACATTTTAGTAGAACACCATACAATCCAGTGTAAGCATATCCAAACATGATTCAAATGTATATATTAAGTCAACAAAATATGTGAACAAATGACAGGAATAAAGCTTATTAATCAGGAAAAGGTCCTGTGGTGCAAGTTTAAATGAACAAACAAGCAAACTTGACCATTTCATTTCATGTCTGTATGAGAACACGAGTGTATGTTCCTGTGTGCGTTAGCTTTTTATTTTTTTTCCTTGAGCTAAAGTTACAGAAATCAACTCTTTTTCTTTTCTTTTTTTTTATATAAATATACTATATATCTGTCAGATGCTTGTATATTGACCCTGAGAGCAGACAGGCCGGTGACCTCATTCCTTTTGAACACTGATTGATTGGTATTAGGAAAGTGAAGTTAAGTAACTACTTTTACACATCAGCTTATCTTGCTGCCATCGAAACGAAATCCACCACGGCTGAGAGCTGAAGGTTCCCACGTGGGCTATTCCCAATATATGACTGGCTTTTCCACTGGGATCTATGAAGGCAATGCTGATGCCGGAGCATTACATATTATTATTACTTAATACATACTGCAAGTAAAGGCACATGAAACATTTTTACTGAGTTCAGCTATTGGGCCATAAATCGATGTCCAATAAGTGTCTCAGCGTCATAATGTACATTTTTATTCAAAAGGTGATTCTGGCCTATTTTCCCACCCTTTTGTTTTCCCTTTTCCCTCTGCAGACAAGCATGATACTGTCAAGGCAAACCCTCTCATGGCTCTGCTCCTGCTGCTGGGTATCCCAGCTGGAATTTGCTGCTGCTGTCGGAAAAAGATTTTCAAGAAGAACAAAGCCAGCACCACTGCAACACTACAGGTACTAACCGTTGGTCCAGACCCCCAAGTCTCCATCTGGACAAAAACACAAATACATCTGAAGCATAAATCAAAAGACATGGTTTGAATGGATTACAGACATGCCAGAAAATGAAAAAATGTTAGTCTCTTGTTTCCCTGAGTCTGGGCACCAAACCTTAATATTTCACATTCACAGAGCTTAAAGGACAACTCCAGGCAAATTTAACCTGGGGCTTTAGTTTCCTAATATTTTAGGTCTAAAAGAATGAATCTGAAGATTTTCTTTTTAATTGCTCCTGTTCTGCAGTAGTTCTGTCTGTCCCTGCATCGCCACAGCAGCGTATAATGGGAGCGGACGGATCTTAGGCTGTTTACATCCCACAGAACCGCAATTTTTTTCACAGACAACGTCAGATGGCTATTCAAACATACACTGAGGTGTTTGTTTGCTTCAAGAATGCTGACATGTTTGTAAACTAAGCTGTTATACAAAGTCTCGCGCGATGCAGGTTAAACTGGGATGGTTGTTTCCTGTGCGTCTGTTCCTCCATTGCTTTTGCAACATCATCAGTGTCTAATATCATTGTAAATGAGTAAACATCTTTAATCAAAGAAAATAATCAACCCCTTATCAGTCTTCTGTGTGGTTGTCTGTCTCTCTGTTTCTCTGCAGTCTTCCCCAGGAGTAGTCCACACACCCCCCAGTGGTCCTGTTGGTCCCTTACCTCCCTACAGCTCTCCTGGACAGCCAGGGGCGGTGAGACCCTCCTCCTCCTCGTTTCTCTTATTTATTGTCCATGTGTCGTGTGAATGTGAGAGAATTTGCACTTGATCTGTTACTAAATGAAATCCTATTTGTGTTGTGTGTCATTTGCAGGCTTACTTCCACGGCCCCGACCCGTCCATGGTACAGAACACACTGCGACACACACACACACACACACACACACACACACACACACACACACACACACACACACACACACACACACACACACACACACACACACACACACACACACACACACACACACACACACACACACTTCCTCCATTACAACTTACTGACCATGTAGCTGGTCAGTGTGCAGTAGTGCATGTGTGTCACTGTTTTCCTAGACTGTACAATGTGTAAGTGTTTTTTTTTGTCTTGTGTACACTGTGTGTGTCTGTGTGTGTATGTAGGGTCCCGCAGTCCATCCACCTCCTGCAGCCACAGGCCCAGCCCCCTGGAATGGCCCCCCACCCTCCCCAGTAAGTATCACTACAAGCCTCCTTTCCTGAATATAAGTGGAGTCAAGGATTTGTGTTTTTCTGGACTCAGCATGTTCTGGTTCCCTGTCTGCCCCTGCAGGGTTTTAATCCAGCCTACCCACCCCAGAACCCCACCTACCCCCCAGCTGGTCCAGCCATGATGCCCCCCGCGGGCCCGCAGTGGAACGGTCCACCACCGGGCCAGTACCCACCCGGACCTGGAGCTCCAATGGTATAACCTTTAACCGAGAGGAATCTTCTAGAGGAATGCTGGGGTCATTTCACCTTTTGACCTTTCAGCTGCTTCAGCTCAGAGTCTCAGAGACTTCGGAGGTTGTGTGTCTGAAAGAAAGCTGACACTTCTGCAGCAAACACCGTGAAAATGTGTGTTTCCCGTACATCCAAGACTTGTTCTGACTCGTTCTCCTCAGCACCACTGCCCAAATCAGTCGGGCATGAAAAATATAAACATATTGTAAATATAGATGAGTATTTGCTCTGATGCCCGTGTCTTTATACTAGCCCCAGTTGCCTTTGTACACATGCTCACATTTCTTGTTTGTATAAGTAAATGAGCTGCATTATTCAAAGCATTTTACTTTACCAGTCACAACACACACATTCATACTCTGCTTTTTCCTATACAGAGCGCTTTTTTTCTAGAACACACATTCACAGACCAATGATTCAGTAGGTTGGGTTCAGTAGTAACTTTAACATGACTGGACGAGGTTTGAACCACTGACCCTCTGATTAGTCGACAACCCACTCCCACTCTATGTCTTCATCCACAGCCACCTGTGTGTATATACAGTTATGTATAGTGTTAAATTTTGCCAGATTTGGTGACTGTCACCTAAATCGTGTGTGTGTGTGTGTGTGTGTGTGTGTGTGTGTGTGTGTGTGTGTGTGTGTCTGTGTAGGGTTATGCTCCAGTCATGTACAGCAGTCCTCCACCCGCAGCAGGTGAACCTGTTAAAGAGGAAATGAAGATGGAGAACATGGCTCCCTCACCTGCCGACCCCCTGCTGAATGCCGCACCAGAGGTAGGTAACACAAACACACACACACACACTAGAGTTTAGATTCTCAGCCCGAGCCCGAACCCGGCCCGGGGCCGACATTTCACATCAATATCCGAGCCGGCATGCCCAGCCTTTGATCAAGCATTTGTGTGTTGATTTTTTTCATGACTTTATTAGCCCAATGAGGTGGGCAGAAAACTATACCATAATCAGCAATATATAATAAAGCCTGCACGTAATGGAAGTGTGCCATGTTGCACACAGTTAAAAAAAAAAAAAGCATCACGTCTCCTTCACGTGCAGCAGCGGTGCGCACGCCACACACTGACTGCATGCATCACCGGTCTGCTCGTGCAGCAGCAGCTGAGCAACATGGAGTTCGAGAAAGTCAGGAGAATTAGGTTTGAGCACCTTTGATGGAAAGTGGGAGGTGTGGAGGGTGCAGCAGCTGCTGGCAGAGATGTGCTGCATGACTGAGGACCCTGGACAGTGCCGCCGTCGAATTTTAACAGCCCACGAATTTAAAAAAGATAAAAAAATGTCGGGTTTAAATCGGGCTCGGGCTCATAATTACAGTTAATGTGTCGGGCCGGGCCGGTCTCGGACACAACGTGCACGGGCTCGGTATGAGTCGGGCTTGATTATTTGGGCCCGATCTAAGCTCTAACACACACACACACACTGCAGGGATGGGGTGGGTGAAAAGCTAGCTCCCTACAGGCAGACCTTCTCCTCTTTTCACACATCCAGCTGAAAGGACACCAGTCTGACAGGACACACATAAATGAACCATTAAAGCCTTAATGAAATGTTGCTGCAGAGAACCTAAACCTCGCTCCGCAGCCGTCATGTTCAGCTGATTATCTGGAGTCGGTTCAGCACTGCTTTGCAGATCAAACTCTCAATCTCGTAGTCAGTTGCTGGTGACAGTCTGTGCGCCACCTGTTGCTCTTTCTATAACAGTTGGAGGCATGTGAGCTCAGCTGAGAGCCGAGCATTGAGCGCTTTATTCAAAACTTACAGTCGTGGATTATAGTCAGGTTTCATACACTAATGAAACGCACATCGCTTTTCACTAACACAACACACTCTGACATATGACCCAACTGTGAGTCAACAACTTGATTGTAGGAGTCAGCCATGATACATTCAGACTAGTTGTGTTTTCACTTAAAGGGATAGTTCAACATTTTGGCAAATTGGCCCATTGCCATAATCGCTATAGTCATAGCAGTAGGTTTGTTACCTTTAATTGTCGGTGTAAGCTATTTTTAGAACGGCGGAGAGGAGCGGCAGGCTGCTCAGAGCTATGCTACGGAGGCTAAAACTCATCAAATACAAAAACTCCAAAACGCTTGTGACCTGCACAATCACCACGCTATGAAATAATAATGGAACGTTATGAGACAGAGTTGTTTTCGAGGTAAATACAGAGACTGCTTGCTGAAAACTGTCCCTGACACGCATCAGCGGTTTTGCATGAATTTACTTCTAAAACAACTCTGCCTCATAACGTTACGCTTTTATCTCATAGTGTGGTGAATGTGCAGGTCACAACTTGTCCACGAGAGCGTTTTGGAGTTGTTGGATTGTGTATTTGATGAGTTTGATGAGGGAAACCAAGAAATCCCATGAGCCTCCGTAGCGTAGCTCTGAGCAGCCCGCCGCTCTGCTCTGCCGTTCTAAAAATAGCTTGCACCGACAATTAAAGGTAATGAACCTACTGCTATGACTATAGCGATTATGGCAATGGGCCAATTTGCCAAAATGTTGAACTATCCCTTTAATTAAAAAGCTGAAATTTAGTTCTCTTTGGTGTTTCTCTCTGGTGGTCTCCCTCTCACTGACACACTCCCCTGCCCACCCAGAAAACTTCCCTGGATGAGTGTGTGTGACGTGGGGGAGGGGGATGTGTTTTGTATCTGGAGAGGAAGGAACCAGAGAGACAGACATCAGTAAAGAATCGTGTTTCCTGTCTGCTGATTGGCTGCTGACTTCCTCTGTCCCTGTCTCTGCTGTCCTCAGGCTGCTGCTCCCACTGCTGCTCCCACTGGGCCCCCCAACTCCTCAAGCTACCAGTTCAACGTCGAAGGAGCATCCGCCCCCAACTTCTTGTAGGGACACTGACCTCTGGAGCAGCTCCCTCTCTCCCCCCATTGATGTTAGACTGCCCCATTACCCCTCTGTCAGGGTTTCCACTATCTAAAGCACAGAGCAAATTAGAGACGCAAAACTGTGCTAAGTGGGAACAAAGGCGAACATTTGGACATTAGATTCTTTTCTTTGCCTCCTTCCCTTGTTGGAAACAATGAGTTATTAGTCTGAACAAACGGATCAGTGGTGTGGCCCTCAGTGAGTAGGAGTCAGTTATTTGGAGACCAATAACCCACTTCCATAGGCGAGGAGACAAAGGACAGTGTTGATCAGAGAAATGATTAGTAAATCTCAACGACAGGGCTGACTCGACTTTACTAGTTTCAGTTTTTACAGATTTCATTAACACATGGTTGTGTTTTTCAGTCCAGGAGTCCAATCGCGTTATGTCTTTTTTTCTATTATTCTTTTTTGTTTTTATTGTTTTACACTAGTAAGAGCTGACTTTTGACGTACTGTGCCAGGAAACTGAGGAACCCAGAAAAAAAGTACTTGACATTTCCCCAAAAGTCAGAGTTTTGGAGCACCAAAAGGAAACCAGGAGGCAACTAAAAGCCGCTCAGTCAGTAGTAACGGCCAGCAGACGGAAGAGAGAGAGATATATTCACAGACAAATTAGGAGCCCTGAGGTGTGTTCAGCCTAAACACAGAGGAAATATTTGTCTCAAATTTGGCAGGTGAAGTGTTTTCATGGTCTTTGCATTGTAAACAGTCCATAGACTTGACCAGAGGTTGCAGATGGGTAGAAACAGGGGCTGTGCTGAGCAATAGCTTTGGTTATTACTTACCTCTTACAGCCTGTGAATTGACACACAGCTTTAATGGTATATAGGACTATTTAGTAGCGTCTGCATACAGTCCAGTCATAGACTGTAAATAAAGATGAATGTAGCCTCTGATGTCACGCACAGGTTTCTGAAGAGTATGTGGCGGCATATGAGGCCACACCCTCAATTATACGTAACTTGAAGCCTTAATAAAATTTAAATGGTTATATATAAGTTATATAAGAAAAATAACAACATACACAGGGACAACTGGTATTGGCTAAATGGTAGAAGCCCTCCCATATCTTTGCAAAAAAGTTGTTAAATTATAGTCACATGGTAGCTCTGGTTGATGAATGTCTAATTTTAATCCAGTGGAGAATTTTTCTGAGCTTTGTCAGTTCTATTTGTTCAAGTTTTTCGATGGCCAGTTAACTGGTTTTCGTGCAAACAGATAAATCGCTGAACTGTTGATGAGTATTAAGTATTGTTAGTCCACCCACCCGATATCAGCACCGCCCATAATTACCCATACAGTTCTCATGAAGAAGTAAATTAGCAATAGAGACCAAAACTGTTGACATGACATTTTAACATGGGAGTCTATGAGCAACGACTCACAGTTAGAGACAAACTCTAGTGGTCATTAGACAAACTGGAGTTTTGGCTTCATGTTCAGTCCTAGAGGCAACTCCAGCCCAAATATGGCAACTATATTTATATATGATTACGTCATTAGGGGGACTCGGCATAAGAGCTGACGAACAGCTCTTTTTTGGAAAAATAAAGACACATGGTGGGAAATATAATTTAGTTTTATTGAATATGATAACATGAGCTTACTCTAGACTGTAGCTGAATTGTGTGACTATGTTCTGTCTGCTTTGTGTTGTTGAGCCATCTTGACAGGGTATATATCCACGTTGGTTTTATATTCAGTTTGAACACACCTCCTGGTCTCTGGTCTCACCAGAATAATAATAATTAAAGCAACTGTAGTGACAGTGACAGAGGCAAAGACCGCCCAGCATCACCAGTGACATAGCTGTTCTGGGTCTAAGCTTTCCTGAGAGGTCAGTACGGCCTTCAGCAGAGGAGCTGTATGACAGATAACAGCTGAAAACAATGGCTACCTCACTTTTGGATTACGTGCCTCTTCACAAGTCAACACTGTCAAGGCAGGTTGTACGAATCTGTTCGTCAGTGTCATTGTGGACTCACTAAATCCTCTGATAAGGATACTGGCCTTCCATCAAATGAACTGGGTTCGGTGCTAAGTGTGGTAGTACATGCACAGCACTAGCCATTCACAGTGGCCTCATTCCCTCTACTTCTATTATTGTTACTATTACTATTAACAGAAAACATACACATAACTCCTCACACACCTGTAGCCTTTGATGTTTATTATGGAGAACATGTAGCCTTGTGGTATAAATGTACAGATATTCAGACAGATGCTATATTAGACAGACCAAGTGCCACCATACCAACACCAACACTCAGCTGTGGTGTGTTTTTATTCAATGTAGCTGTTCACTCGATATTAGCCTGTTGAGTGACACTGCCATGCCATCCTTAAACCACCATCAGGCACTGAGTCTGCACTCATCTGTAAATACCACCACAGATTCTCATCTCTGCTCAAGTCCTGTTGTCTTGTGTCTGAGCTTTTCATATTACTTGTTGGGGTGAGTTCATTCATTCATTAAACCTTGATGATGTCATCTCCACAGGTCGTGTAGACCAGTTGTTACAGATGTGCTTCATCTGTTGGATTATAGTTTTCTCAAACCTGTGGACTACCCTATTGTCAGCTGATCACATAAGAGACAAGCAGCATCTGAGAGTTTAGTGAAGTGGCTGTAAATTTACCTCATACAATTTTTCCTGAACTAAGCTGGTCACATACTCTGAACATAGTGAGTGCCTTTTCATCTCTCAGTAAGAAGCTGACTGTCTCTCTTCTCTCTCGCTTTCGTGTCTGGGTGGATTTTCACATGAAGAGCAGGATGACTGTATGTTCAGACCTAAGGCTCCGGGTGTCCTGTTGACACTCTGCATGTTTGTTATGACAAACTTTACACCACAAGTGGTAAGTTACATGACATTTTTTTTAAACTAGCAATGTAAATTTTACCAATTGACTTGTCAATCAACATCAAATTTACCAAGCACTTTTCATACTATGACACGATGAAATTCCCTCCCATTTTCACATAATAGATTAAAGGCTGAGCTTCAGTTCGCCTGTCTTTGACCAGAAATCCAATTTTTATCAAGCAATGGGCTCACGTTGGAAAAGATGTCGAGACCCACCACTATATTTGGGGTGAACATCGACATCTTTGTGTTCACTTATGTTCTTTAGAGTAGGGCAGTTCTCGAATCTGATTGGCTGCAGCAAAACAGGCAAAATACGAAGTTGCCTGGATTTCTTTCTGACTGTGCAGGATGTTAATGACTGACTGACTTCATGTCACTTTGACGTACCTCTGATCTGAACATACAGTTAGGTCTGTGTTTTTTACCTCCATGTCCTAGATCTGACATTCCTAAAAACTAAATATCGATTTTATTTTCATTTTGAGTGTGTGCCCACGTATGCGTGTCTGTGTGTGTGTGGACCCCCAAATCTTGAATGACTTGTCTGAGGACTAAGACTTGGTTTTAGGGTTTGGCAATCGATCAAGTACAGTGCGACGGGAATGCACTGTGTCAACAATAGGTCCCCACATAGTAAACACGTATGCAAGTGTGTATATGTGTTAATGTAAAAAAAAAAACATTATTAACCAAATGTTGGTAGTTGTAATTCATATTATCCCATGTTGGCAGAGTCTGAGACCCCTTTTGTGGTGCTCTGGTCTCTCCAGATCCAAGTGTACCTCCATATTTTACACCACTGACCTCCGACACTAACCTCCTACAGAACTTCACATTTTATATCTCTTCATACCCTACATGTCTGTGCAAATAAAGTGTGTGAAATGTACTATGCATGAATAAAGTGACATTCTGGAGTTCGGATTTTCTTTTTTCAACTAACCTCAACAAGCCTCATTCTCTATCACTATAGTATTTACAATACTATTTATACTGTTCATCATCTGTTGATATCATTATTAGGAATTACATAGGGAACATACCTAAGGGACATGGTCACAGTCTCTCCTTCCTTAGCTCCACTGCTGAGTCTTGAACAGAGTTTACATTATGATGTGACAGCTGACCTTTTTATTTTATCTGGTTAAACACTAGAGTTAAATTGTGTAATAATTAGTGAGAAAACTCTTAGTTACGGCCCAAAAATATGTTTTGTGAGGCCATTGTGACATTGACCTTTGACCACTTAATTATAATCAGTTCATCCTGGAGTTGTAGTGAAAGTCTGTGACATCTGAAGAAGCGCTGCCCAGGTGTTCCTGAGGGCGATAAAGCCATAAACCCTGGCTGCTGGCGTACGGACATAGAAATATGATTTTTTTTTTAAAGACTCACGTCACGTCCTTGTGAAGTATTTATACAGGAAGACCTGCACATCGGTGCTTCCATGAGAAAGGAAGTAAGTCTACTAGATATAAATATTACAAAATTAGACACATAACAAAGCTGTGAAATTGTCACAATATGTAAGTAATATTTTAATATCTGCAAAAGAGGGTACATGTGGTGCAGAGACGCCCGTACATTTGTCAGTCAAGAGACTACAGCTTTAATTATGAAGTACATAACCTTCTAATAAAATGTAAACAGGTAAGTTACATAATAAGTTGTCATTAGAAGAGGAAAGTAGCTGCAGAGACCAGTATTACTGGTTGTAAACCTGTTTATTTCTGCTGCCAGGTTGGACATCAGCATGTGAATCTACAGGGATTGACTCACTGTTAGTGTCACACTCTAGTGGTCAGTGGAGGTATTGCAGATTGTATCATTTAATCTTTCATCGCGGGTGATTTGCCACTCGAGCTCTACACTGATGTCTACAGAAGCTCACAAAATACCTACATGCTGAGATGGACATACACTCAAGAGTGGTGGAGGGAGAACTGCAAGCATAAGGGGACAAACTAAGGTCAGTCTATTAGCTGCAAATTGGCTCATACTCCAAATCCAGTCTTTTATAACTGGACCCCATCATAACATCTGTGAAATATTATTGATTTTATTAGGATACGGAAACAGCATTTGTCCCAGCACGCATTCATCTGAGAAGAACACATTTAAAGTGCCTGTGTTTGACTTTGAACCGCACATTTGAACCATGTGAAAAGAAACTATATGAAAGGCACAGATACTTTACTGTGGCCCCCCAACAGCTCACTGCGGCGCAACTTAAGAAAACACGTCTAAGCTACGTACTGTATATACGCTGTAAATTCAGAAAACACCGTCATCAGTTTGATAACACATACTGTGCAAAATCACAACACAGTGCAAGTGTTTCCAGAGGACACTACGAAGTGATGAACCCGGCTGGGACTTCTTCACTGTCCAATAATAGATTTATCACTTTTCCCTTTTTACATATTTTTCCCTTATTTTCTGACAGACAGAGAGTGAGAAAGAGCGAGAGGGTGAGAGACTCTAAACACTCACATTGTGTTGTAGGACTGAATTTGCACTGCACTTTTGTCTTTGCGTGTGTTTTCTTAAGTTCCAGTGGGTTGAGCTCTTGGGGCCACCAAAGTTTACACTGTTATGATTACAGACTCTACATGTAAAGGCACAGATATCATATGTCAAATACGACACATAATTGTGAAACGTTAACGTTTTTCTCACAAACTGGAATGTGTTACATTACTTAACTAGCGTGATTTTCTCAGGTCCCAGGGAACATGGTCACAGTCTCTCCTTCCTTCCTTAGCTCCACTGCTGAGCCTTGAACAGAGATGATGTGACAGCTGACCTTTTTATTTTATCTGGTCAAACACTAGAGTTAAATTGTGTGATAATTAGTGAGAAAACTCTTAAGTTATGGCCAAAAAATGTGTTTTGTGAGGCCATTGCGACATTGACCTTTGACCACTAAATTCTTATCAGTTCATCCAGGAGTCGTAGTGAAAGTCTGTGACATCTGAAGAAGCGCTGCCCAGTTGTTCCTGAGGGCGATGGAGGACCTGAGCCATAAACCTTGGCTGCTGGCGTACGGACATAGAAATATGATTTAAAAAAAGACTCACGTCACGTCCTTGTTAAGTATTCAACAGGAAGACCTGCACACCGGTGCTTCCATGAGAAAGGAAGAAAGTCTACTGTATATTGCCATGAGTAATAAAGTGTCAGTGGACTTCACTCCTCCATGCCCCACCCCTCCATCTCTCTGAGCCGCTGCTGCAGGACCTTTACCTGCGCCTCGAGGTGAGCCATTTTACTTTCAGCTGCGTTCGAGCTCCCCTGACTCCCGACGCGCAGCAGGATGCAGACGCACACCAGGACGGCCAGTCGGATGGCCATCGTTTCCGTGCCCACGCTGTGGTCCCTCAGGATGAGCACAAAACAGGCCAAGGCCACGCCCACTTTTAGCAGCCAGAGCGCCCGCCTCACGGTGGAGGCCACCAGCTGGAAAGTGAGGGAGATGAGCCAGTAGCCGATAAGAGCCACGAGGACCCACTGAGCCACGAAGATCACGCCCTCTGGAGTCACTTTGCTGTGGGGGACGACTGTAAAGGAGAGTAACACTGTAGTTACACTGTAAAGAAGAGCAACACTTACGCTGTAGTGACGAGTAACACTGTAGTTACACTGTAAAGGAGAGCTACACTTACGCTGTAGTGACAAGTAACACTGTAGTTACACTGTAAAGAAGAGCAACACTGTAAAGGAGAGTAACACTGTAGTTACACTGTAAAGAAGAGCTACACTGTAAAGGAGAGTAACACTGTAGTTACACTGTAAAGAAGAGCTACACTGTAAAGGAGAGTAACACTGTAGTTACACTGTAAAGAAGAGCTACACTGTAAAGAAGAGCAACACTGTAGTTACACTGTAAAGGAGAGTAACACTGTAGTTACACTGTAAAGAAGAGCAACACTGTAAAGGAGAGTAACACTGTAGTTACACTGTAAAGAAGAGCTACACTGTAAAGGAGAGTAACACTGTAGTTACACTGTAAAGAAGAGCTACACTGTAAAGGAGAGTAACACTGTAGTTACACTGTAAAGAAGAGCTACACTGTAAAGAAGAGCAACACTGTAGTTACACTGTAAAGGAGAGTAACACTGTAGTTACACTGTAAAGAAGAGTAACACTGTAGTTACACTGTAAAGAAGAGCAACACTGTAGTTACACTGTAAAGGAGAGTAACACTGTAGTTACACTGTAAAGGAGAGTAACACTGTAGTTACACTGTAGTGACGAGTAACACTGTAGTTACACTGTAAAGAAGAGCAACACTGTAGTTACACTGTAAAGGAGAGTAACACTGTTGTTACACTGTAAAGGAGAGTAACACTGTAGTTACACTGTAAAGGAGAGTAACACTGTAGTTACACTGTAAAGAAGAGCAACACTGTAGTTACACTGTAAAGGAGAGCAACACTGTAGTTACACTGTAAAGGAGAGTAACACTGTAGTTACACTGTAAAGGAGAGCAACACTGTAGTTACACTGTAAAGAAGAGCAACACTGTAGTTACACTGTAAAGGAGAGTAACACTGTAGTTACACTGTAAAGGAGAGTAACACTGTAGTTACACTGTAGTGACGAGTAACACTGTAGTTACACTGTAAAGAAGAGCAACACTTTAGTTACACTGTAAAGAAGAGTAACACGGTAGTTACACTGTAAAGAAGAGCAACACTTTAGTTACGCTGTAGTGACGAGTAACACTGTAGTTACACTGTAAAGAAGAGCAACACTGTAGTTACACTGTAAAGGAGAGTAACACTGTAGTTACACTGTAAAGAAGAGCAACACTGTAGTTACACTGTAAAGGAGAGTAACACTGTAGTTACACTGTAGTGACGAGTAACACTGTAGTTACACTGTAAAGAAGAGCAACACTTTAGTTACGCTGTAGTGACGAGTAACACTGTAGTTACACTGTAAAGGAGAGTAACACTGTAGTTACACTGTAAAGGAGAGCAACACTGTAGTTACACTGTAAAGGAGAGTAACACTGTAGTTACACTGTAAAGGAGAGCAACACTGTAGTTACACTGTAAAGGAGAGTAACACTGTAGTTACACTGTAAAGAAGAGTAACACTGTAGTTACACTGTAAAGAAGAGCAACACTGTAGTTACACTGTAAAGGAGAGTAACACTGTAGTTACGCTGTAGTGACGTAGCACCTCAGCTCACTGCGTCTCTTTACTGCTGACGTCCTTTCACTTCAGTAATTAACTACTGTGACCAGTGACCACAGGATTCATACTGTCGGTGTGTTTAGCTAAACAGCATCCTTTATTCTCACTCACAAAAAGTTTCTTAGACATTAGATTGACTTCAGAGTTTAGATACAGTAATGTATGGCATATACATATTTCCAGGTGGTGGCTTTCAATTCTTAAAAAAGGTGTGATACAATGAATATATTATTAATATATTCAAATGTATGAATTTACTTTATATGCATACACTATATGATTACCTACATTTCGTAAAAGAAAAAACAGCTAAATTGTTTCCATAGAAGTTCGGACAACCATCTGAATTTGTTCTTGAATATGTTCACAGTTTCTTCCCAGTGTGACATTAGCGTCTGTTCATTAGTTTGAGTAAAAAGCTGCAGGAAGTTAAATATGAGAGACAGGTTTTTAATTAATTGTCTTCTCAGTGAGATTTTGAGATTAGGCTACTATGACTTGGGCTCTTATTTTGTTTTTTTCCTGGGACATTTGCACCATGTTCACATCTTAATTATTCAAGTGCTGAGAACAGTACTGTGTCAGAATAACTTATTACTGACGGTATTATGACGGTAAAAAGATTTAAGTTGGATGTTGGACTCTTCATGACAGCGTGATGAGCCCGTCCCTCTCTGCTGCTTACCTTGGACTCCAGCAGCCTTCAGGATGCTTGACACGTACTGCAGGAGCACGTTAAGACCACCGGCCAAACTCTTAGCAACAACACCCAGAACCTGAGAAAAAGCCTGGAGGAGAGAGAGAAAGTTTACATTACATTTTAAAGTTAAGACAGTGAGCTCAGTCAAGTTTTTCTACACCTGCCTCTGTCAGTCTGTTAAGGCTCCAGGCCTCACAGGCAGAAATAACTGTTTTGCTGAGAGCCAGTTAGAGATGTCTCAATTATTTAAATAGGTAGGCCTAATCCGGAAACAGCTGCTTCTAGTTACCGATCAATTCAGCAGCTCATTATTAGAGCATAGTATGACACCTTAATCAAACCTTGATGTTAAAGTGTAAGTGAGTAAAATATCTAAAGATCAAATTGTACATTTGTGCACAAGCATTTATTGTTGAATTCAACATGAGAGGGAGACTAAGCGCTGTGTTTAAGACTAAGTTCAGGTGAAAGTAAAAGTTTCTCTTCTGGCCATGATCACAGCTATTGATAAGTTATCAGAGACTGGAACCAGGAAGTTGACTCCTCATTCTGCTCACCTTGTAACTTTCAGGTGAATATGCTTGAGATAATTATAATAATATATGTTAATGATAATTCCCACACTTGTTTAGCTAAATAAAGTCAGATGTGCTGCTCTGGCTCTTGAAGCCTCTTTGTTGGTGAGAAACTAGTCTTTCTCTTCCCTGGTCAGACATTTGTGAGGACATGTAAAAGCATCAGGCTACTTTGTATTTCACACAGTTTCACTCTGTTAATGTCGTTAAACAAAGTTGTGCCTTTGTATTTCTGACCTTTTGTACCGACAGCACCGTCTGCTCCCCGGCCAGTCTGCCCAGGTAGGTCCTTCCCTCCCCGGCCAGGTCAGCCAGGGCTGCCCGGAGCTCCTGGATCATCCCGGAGCGACTCTCCAACACTTTTTCCGCCGAAACAACGTGATGAAGAAGCGCGGCGAGCACAAACAGCCCGCCGAGCAGACACATCGTCTATCACAGCAGCGGCTCCTCCCGGACGGACACACGGACAGAAACACACCTGGGTGGACGACGGACTTACAGCGGACAGTTACATCTGCAGGTTAATTTAACAATCTCCGAGGCCACACCACTAAGTTTTTCCAACAGGATGTGGAAAAACTTAGTCCAATGAATGAAGAGAGACGACTGCCCCCTGATGGGCTGAGTGAGCAGCACCTGGTGCTTCTTCTCTGCTGGTTGCATGGCGGCTGGCACCAGCTCTCCAGGTGCTTCACCGCCACCTGCTGTGCTGGAGTCTGACCCAGAGTCAACTACCCCCTGACATCAAGTCAACCAAAACGAGAAGAAAAGAAATAGATAAATAGATTAACTGCTACTATTTTAATCAGTACCATCTAAGATAGATAGCCTACTTAAACAATTCCCCAACCTCCCTGTTTAACTCCATAAATGTCAGGTGTGAGGGGGAAAATGTTACGGTAGCCTAAACTATATATCTACTGTACTATATAAGTACAGAAAAAGACGAACAGCAGCACCACATTAGGTTGAAGTTACTAAATTACAAATCACAACTTTAACACATTTGCAGTGAATTAATTTGCTAGTAGTTTTGTGATGATGTGTAGCCTAGACTAGGCTACTTAACCTCCATATGTGTCTGACATTTGCATATTTACTTTGAGATTATGCACTAGGCTATTGATAACTCTGATTCACTACATTTTGATTGAATTAATTAAAAGATTAACTTTCACAAATGTTAAAGGGATAGTTCACTCAAAATTGAAATTTCACTCATTATCTACTCACCCTCACCCTAAGAGCTGGGAGAAGGTTCAGAGTCCTCCGTGGCTTCTCTGAGTTAGGCTACAGCGGGGCTCCGTGCAGCACTGCATGTCCATATGGTTGCAAATGGATACCACTTTTCTTCGTAACAAAAAGACACACCAAAAAACATCCAAATACCTCCATAGTGCTTGTATGTAATGTCCGTCTTGTATTGAAGCCCCAAAATTGTTCCGAAAAAAATTAAATAAGTCTATATTTCGCATTTCGGGGCTTCAATACAAGACGGACATTACATACGAGCAGCATGGAGGTATTTGGATGTTTTTTGGTGTGTCTTTTTGTTACAAAGAAAATTGGTATCCATTTGCAACCGTTACATGGACATGCACTGCAACGCCGAGACCCCCTGTAACTCAGAGAAGCCACGGAGGACTCTGAAACTTCTCCCAGCCCTTGGTCGACATGAGGGTGAGTAGATAATGAGTGCAATTTGAATTTTGGGTGAACTATTCTTTTAATCTGGTGCCTGAGGACAGTTAACGACACACGGTGGCCAAGAATACAAGAAAATGTGGACACGAGACAATGAAAAGCGTAATGAACACAAAGTCATTTTTATGTCTGGGAACAGAACTGATGATGAGGCAAAACAACAAAATAAATAACGACCAGACAGAGACCAAACCCATAGGCTACATGAAGAGGGGAAACTTTACAAGACTGTGATACACCAAACATCCAAGCAGTGGCAGCAAAGTCACAGACAAGTCTCAATAGTATCCTCCAATACATTACAAATACTGTAGAGGAAACAGAAACATCTCATGGGCCTGGTCGTCTGAGGTTTAGGTCAGCTCTTTAGACGAGTACAAGGCTAAAACTGGGAATATGGACATGTCCTTCGACTCTCACTGAGTGTTAACCAGTGCTGCCGGCTGGTGTCTGCCTTCCTCCTCTCATCATGGCCGTGAAAGGCTCCATAGTGCAGCTGAAGGCTTCATGTGTCTGAATAAACAAATGAAGTGGAGCTCTCCCAAAGTCGCCGTCTGGTCAGTACAAAGTTCCTCCCTGTTTTTCTGGTTGAGTTAATGTTTGCATTTTACTCACCCAGGGTTCACTGACAAATCAAACAGAGAGCAGATACTCACCTGGAGAAGTTACAGCAGGTGGCTACACACTCAACCAAAGAAAGGATGGGAACTCTTTTCATTTAATTTCATTTCGACACTCATACAGTCTGTATATAAAAATACTGTAAAGTGAATTCACTTTTCTCTGAGGGCATTGCCGCTGAGTTGCGTGGCTGACCATCAGACGCCATCAGACCTGTTTCATTGGTATTGATGACTAACTGGATTGCACCATGTTCCTCCAGCATTGCAGGAGGGGTTGATATTTTCTTATTACCATATTTCTGTTCATTTGTGTCAGTAGTTCCTCAGTTAATGTGGCCCGGCCGCTACAATACAAGTTATGGTAATTGTAGTTTGTTTAAATGGTTGTGTTTAGTTCAGTCAGACAACTCACGGTTAAAATGTTTATTGCAGCTTCAGTTTGCATTCAGAGTTTGGTGTCAAGGCTCCGGCCTCATCACTCCCTGAGAATATGAGTGATGAGGGAACATCTTAACCCCTGGAGCCTGCAGGTGGATGCTGCCGGGGTGGTGGAGGGGGCAGAGATAATGCAGCGGGCTGTTTGCAAGGCAGCAGTGTCACTGAGAGGACGATGGGTAATCGCGCCAAATTAGGAGGATGTGTGTGCATTGAGTGAGGCGTGTCATGTGAGTGAAGCAGCGCAGCTCGAGTTGGCTGCCTGAACTAGCTCACAGGCTTTGCTTACTGTAATTCAGTTCAGTTCAATTCCATACTTCATTGTCATTGTCACCAGCAACAACGAAATTGCGATAGAGCCATCACAGTCCAGTGTCTGAATGACCTGTTTCAGAGTTAGCTGGGAGGAGGTCAGTTTATGCTATTTATGCGTTTTCTGTTTGTGCTTCAGTTTAGTTCTGACCTCCTTAATGGGCCAAGAGTTGATACCAGCAGCACTGTAGCTCTATGGCTCTGTTTTTGTTACAGTGCTACATGCGAAACTGTGTGTATCTCTTCTGTTGCAGCAGGCAGACAAATTACAGAACACAATACTGAGACATTTTCATCCACACAACCCAACTTCCTTTGCACCAAGAAAGAGCGCTCTGTGGACAGACCGGAAGAGGAGGTCAACAGCGGGACAAGGCCAGGACCCGGTCCCTCGACACACTGAGACAGAGAGTCTTTTGCTCTTCACGGAGCCTCGCTGCAGAAACAGAGGAATGTGTTCACTGGGAATGTGACTTGTGGATAATCATAGAGAAACAGCTTGTATGGCTGAAACTACATGCAGAGCAGTTGGTGAGTCACAGGCCGGGTGTGGGAACATATCACAGTCGTTACAGGAAGTTGGACATATTGCAATCTTTATCATTAATGCAAATTCAGCATCAGTTTCAACATCCTCCATTTAGCTTTTCCTGAGAATCTGTCTTCCTTCTCTGTTTTCGGAGTATTTCACTTTCTGCTTTCTCTGCAGAAAAGAGTTCATCTGAAAAACCCTCATGTTCTCAAATCCGTTTTTAAGATTATTATCACCTCAGCCTATTAAAACTACTGCAAATCACTGCTTGAACAGCCACATAAAGAGGTTGTACTGTGGACCGTTGTGTGGTAAGTGTTTAACAGTCATTAATTGAAAATACATGTTTCTACTTTTTGCACGAAGCTCTAAAACACGTGGCCTTGAAAAGAATTAACCAGCAGAGTTGTGTGTGAACCAACGCCGCAAAGTCTGTTCTGTCCTGCCTCGGCTGTAGATTCCTCACACACAGTGTACTGGACAATGTGGGTTTCATTCATTCAAAACATGATTTTATTTAGTATAAAATAAACAAAAACTATAACAAGTCAAATGAATGAGCGTGTCTTTTAGAACCAAAATTAAAAACTGTGCCTGTGATTCTATGAACATAATTCATTCAGAGTTCAAATCAAGTGTGGCACATGGACAAAGAGCTGAGGTTTCCTCCTCACCTGCACTGAACTTTTTGCTGACCATGCAGAAATGCAATATATGACATAAAGTGTAGTGATATTGGGAATTTTCTTACTATGGAAATATGATATAGATAGCAAAATCCATACATATCTAATGTGCATTAATCTTTGTATATGACATACTGTGACCTTATGTTCATGATAAATATTCAATTTATATAGGCTATGAAAATTCATTAAAATTCTGCATGTTTATATATATTTTTCTTATTCATTTCTTCTGAATTTTATGTACATTCTGGTCTCTGATGTTCGGACTCTGCACTCACAAGCTTTGGGATGGATATACTGTATTTACATAACATATGTCTGGAATACAAGCATACATACATATACATTCATATTTGTATGACAATACAGGTCAATATAATAAAGTGTTTCCCAATTTTTAATTTTCACATTTGCATATGGCCGGTGATCCATTGGAGCAATTACAAGCAGAACATGCAATACTGTAAAGT
Source organism: Trachurus trachurus (assembly GCF_905171665.1). Lineage (NCBI taxonomy): Eukaryota > Metazoa > Chordata > Actinopteri > Carangiformes > Carangidae > Trachurus > Trachurus trachurus. The sequence continues at coordinate 19,811,771 of NC_139891.1, read as the reverse complement.
ATCCTACTTCTCCTTGTAATTGTCCCCATGTACATCTCGTTTCATCCACTGGTCATTAACTTTGTTATTAACTTTCTCGACGTTGCAAAGAAGAAAAAAAAGGCTTTCTACCTTATCTTTCCCCCACATTTGAATGATTATTGTTAATTTCCTTTTATTGCAGCTCTGTTTTTTGATTGACACTTTACAACAGGTCATGTAGCACAGTGGATAAGTCACAGACAAATTCAATCTGAACAACATCTGACCCATCACCTCTCCTGTTCTTATAATCGGCCGATCAGTTGTCTCGATGAGAGATGATCCATCACCTTCGCTGGTTCAGATCAGTTCGTTTCAGTCAGTATGTGTGTTTGTGGGGATGATTGAGCACCTTGATTGAGAGACTATCATAAACAGAAAAGAGAGCGAGTCAGCAGCCTTCCTTCGCATATTATAAAGCAGACACTTATGATCCATTTAAGCTCTTAAGGGTTAAACTGAGCTGAGCTCCAACTCCTTCAATATCATTTTATAATATTACACTTTTTAAAAATCTTACAGTAAACCATTTAAACGTTTTTAGATAAAAAATAGATCATCATTAGTCAACAGAAAATATTGCACATTTTATTTTATTTATTCATTACATAAGCGCTGGTTTGGATTTTATCTTATTGCTTCAATGTTGTGGCTCAGTTGTCGCAGATGTTTTAATGTAACAGCTGTTTCACATCAACAGTGAAATCATCTGCACATTTAGCTCTGATACAATATTAAGTGTTAAATGTCTGACACAATATTAAATGTTAGATGTCACAGAAAGGGAAGGTAAGGCTATTGGATTAGACCATAGAAAACTAAACGCTGACATGCATGTGGAGCTGATGCCAAGAAGAAAAGCAGAAACCAAGGAAATGATACTTCCTCCTTTCAAAGCACTGGGCTCACTCAGACTTGTGAACTGTGAGAGTCACAACACCTCGTTTTGACCTCTTTTCTATTCTAGTCTCTTATTGTGAGTCTCTGTCCACATTAGAACACGGCAATATGGTTGTCCATAAAGTTGGAATAAAATATTTTTGACCTCGTCTCATGAAATGATTGAGATTTATTCTCGATAGATGATGTGCATATCTTCTCAAAACTGTATTGATCAATCTCTTCCAAACATATCACTGTTTTAAACCACAATTAACCTTTATGATAGGAATACAAAGAGGAATCTGTCTGAAAACAAAATTATTCCAACTTTATGGACAACCGTGTACATTTAAAGACCATTAAATGGGTAGCTGGTGTTATTTGGTATGAACAATGCTGCTGTGCACGGAGCTAGCAGGAAAGATGTGCTTTAGACGCTCTTCAAAGACGCCCACCGGAACAAGCTAATGTCTAATTTAATGTTCACTTCATTTAGAATATTTTCATCTTCCCATCAAAACAGCACTTTCCTTTGGCGCTACATTTGCTCAACAGCTGAACGACAGCTCACACTGTATCACGCAACAGCTGCAGGTCAGCTGAGTGAATCTGAAAGAGACAAACTTTACTTTATTCTGAAAGGTCAAAATCAAAGTTATTAATGAGAGTATGTGCCAGACTTGCTCTACATCTGTCTCAGTGGTGTCTCAGTAAAAGCAATCACCAGATGTCAGCACATTAACTCAGGTGTTTGTCTCGTTGTATTTTCAGTTGTATCACAGTCACAGTAAGCTGCTGGTTTTTGTGGGTTACCGTTAGGTCATGTCTTTTTGTTCTTGTGACCTTGTATGTTCGCAGCCTCAGCTGCAGGATGAGATCAACACATACAGTAGTTCACAGTAAAGTGGAACTGTCCAACTCGCTGTGGTGCTGATTACTGCTGCTCACACTCAGACACAACTTCAGCAGGTTTTTCCAACGCAGGTACAGTAAAGCCACTAATAAAAGCCGACTGACCCCTTTTGGGGATACAAATGAATAATAATAATTGGATGAGGTGAGACAGGCTCTATGTTTACAGTATTTAACTTCAACCATCACTGACTGAAGTCCCTAGTTACACCCTGCTTAGAGGACAGTTTCATACAAGCACACTAGTTCACCATCTTTGTGTATTATACATGCTTACTATAAGTTAAATCAAAATTGCAACATACAACTTTTACAACTATCCACTTCAGAGTCAGCACCCCTGCTTGCTTTACAGCCCATGCATATTTTATTGCAGCATTTCAATGTTCGAAGTGTAAATGAAAAGTCTTACAGCACAGTAAGCATCATGTGTGATTTGGAGACAGGACAGTGTAAATGAAGAGGAAGAGCCTTACAGTGTATTGTCCGAAGTTTCTTCTCTGTCTGAAGAGAAGGAAGAAGAGAACAGCAGAGACAACTGACTGGACCAGAGTGAAGAGGAGGAGGGACGACTTCACTCCTCTGCTCAGCTTCTGTTGAAGGACACACAATACACACATTAACTGTTGCCACTGACACATACACACACACAGGAAGGAATTTAGCTACTGTGTTTTAAGAAATTAAGAAATGCATGAGTGTGTCACAATCTAAACAATATCATATTGTTCTAACTGTGTGAAATTAGACAAGACACGACACAAAAGGATAAGATAAGATACAAGAAACTGTGAAAGGCAAAAGTGAATCTAATCTAATTCAGTACCACAATGTTACAACATTCACGAGAGAACAAGTCAAATATCACAATTAGAAAAAACCCCCACAAAAAGTGGTAAGTCTTAACCCAGTCTAGTATGCGGTATGTTCCCAGAAAAAAAACACAAAAAGTGGGAACATACCGCATGCTAGCAGTCCAGTTACTTTTTGTGTTTTGTTTCTAATTATTGTACTCTTTCGCCACACTACCGGCACCTCGACTGTCGCTATGCACGGGCATCCTTCTAATTTTTGAAGTCAAATACCATCTTTACATTGGCAGCATCAGTTGGCGACCGCACTGGCCGTCAGTTTTCAGACCCCGTGACTTCATTGTGGGGCGCAGGTTTATAAAGTCACAACTGAAATCTCTCACTTGCAGCAGTCAACAAAGCTGACACCCACCATGGCGGCGTATTTGGCGGTACAGCTGTCAGGTTGCGTCTTGTCGCAGGAAGACGCAGCATTCCTTTCCAAGTCCACAGAGTAGATGCTCACAGCCATCACTGACACCACAGTGGACACAAAGCTCACGATCATACACGCCTGCAGCTGTTACCACGAAAACAACATTTCATCTTTTAAACAGAATAGTAACAGTATTATGTGAACAGATGATGAGTGTGTCTTCTGTTTTCCTGTTGGAGGGACTAATTGTCATCATTTAAGCATGTTTCTGATTGGAGGAATGATACTTGATGCTTTCAGCCCCAGTATGCTGTGAAATACCAGGTGAGTATCGTCCACCTCTATTGTAAAGGGGTATTTCAACATTTTGGCAAATTGGCCCATTGCCATAGTCCCTAATCTTAGGGGTAGGTCCGTTACCTTTAATTGTCGGTGCAAGTTGTTTTGAGATCTGCGGGGCAGAGCCGCAAGCTGCTCAGAGCTACGCTACGGAGGCTCATGGGGTTTCCTGGTTTCCATCAAAACTCATTAAATACACAATCCAACAACTCCAAAACAAGTTGTGACCTGCACATTGACCACACTATGAAATAATCATGTAACGTTACGAGACAGAGTTGTTTTCGAGGCAAATGCAAAGCTGGTGTTGTGCTTAAAACTTCTTGACTCGAAAAACGACTGCCCCCGACAGGAACGTGCATCGGTGGCTTTGCATTTACCCATGTATTTACCTCGAAAACAACTCTGTCTCGTTTCCCTTATTATCTCATAGCCTGGTGAATGTGCAGGTCACAACACCACAAGAGCGTTTTGGAGTTGTTGGATTGTCAGCCCGCATCTCCGACAATTAAAGGTAACAAACCTATTCCTAAAACTAAAGGGATTATGGCAATGGGCGACTTTGCCAAAATGTTGAAATATCCCTTTAAAATAGAAAGTACACGTGTCTGGTACTCACAGTCTTAAAGGTGCAGTGTTTGTCCAGGATGATGGCGACCACTCCTCCTGTGATGAACTGAGAACACACACACCACAGGACACATTAGGATGGCATTATAAAGTGAAATCCAGAACGCTGAACCTCATATTATCCACCTATCCACACACACACACACACACACACACACACACACACACACACACACACACACACACACACACACACACACACACACACACACACACACACACACACACACACACACACACACAGAAAGACTCACCACCAGGCCGCTCCACCAGGGAACTCCCAAGCTGACGACCTCAGTCGCCTCGGTGAAGTGCAGAGGAAGGGAGTAGGACATGACCATCAGCCCCATCATCACCTGACTCACCTGGTGCACACACATACACACACACACACACACACACACACACACACACACACACACACACACACACACACACACACACACACACACACACACACACACACACACACACACACACACACACACACGCATCGCATTAAAAGACAGAAGAGCGAAAAAGAAAATGTCCCAGTAGTGGCCAGATTTTCTTTAAAAATATATTTAAAGCAGAAGTAAGCGATCCGGTCGTTTTGGCTAATGCTGCGTTCCAGGCAGGCTTTTGAAATCGTAAATTACAGCTTCAAGTCACAACTTACGACTTTGTAGCGTTTCAGGCAACCCACTCGTGTTTCTCCGACCTGTTTTACCGGTGAAAGTCACTATAACTGCCACTCGTAACTTCTGACCCGTGAACTCGTACCAGATCGAACTGGTACCACTTCACGGTCGGAAAAACACGAGTTACGAGTTGCCTTGAACGCACCATAACAGTCCTCGTCCCTACGTCGCCACATTCACGGCGTTCCTTGGCTGCACACACAGCCCTGCATGCCGTTCTCTCTCCTCATTGGATAACAACTGTAGGATACAATAAATGTTTTCTCCTCGGCTCAGAGCAGAGCAGAGGGACTGAGAGACCCGTGTTTCAGTCCAAACACTCTATGTAAGTGATTGCTGTCGGAAGATATAACTATTTAAGACTTATATTAACACAAATATATCACTCACTTCTGCTTTAACTAAAGCTCGGTGTACAGACGTCTACAATGAACTCCTGGGTAGTGAGTAGGGAGGAGGCAACGACTGAGTGATTTCAGACACAGAGATAGAGAGAAAGAGAGTTTTTTAGGACTTACTCCTAGACATTTAGGCTCTCCTCTCTGGATGGCGGCCCTCAGGACCTGCTGTCTGTCAGACAGCTTGACAACATTGACATCCTCCTGCACCTGCACCGTCAGATCCCTGCAAACTGTCACCGCCATCACCTGGAAACAACGGCATAGTTCACCTTTCTACATCTTGATTGTCACAGCAGGAGAAGCACAGGTGTTGCCAACAAGTATAAATTCCCATGAAGATATTCTCACAAACAATCCTGTCTGACGTCTTTGATGATGCCAGGAAAGGGTTTATGCTATAATATATTCTTTCATAGAGGCACAGTGGGGAAATACACAGTATTACAGAAGCAAGAAAATAGCAGCAGTGAATTAGATAAAGTTATATTACTTTAAAGATCCATGTTTGTTCTCATCTTTCAGGCTTCTCCTTCCTAGTTGGTGAACCAGTGAGAGGGTTTGGCCTTGGCACCTAAAATCCTATGTTTCCTTGAGTATTTCTTTAAAAATATAAATGTTTTAACCAAAAGAACATGGACATCTAACTTTATACAATACGGTACATATATCTCTGTTATAAATCTGACTTTGAACTGGTTTCTCTTCACTTAAATATTATTTTGAGGAAGTTACAATTTTCAACCATCAAAGAAACAACTGGACATCCGTCAATATACCAGCCAGGGACCGTCATCTAAAATGGTACAACCACATATAACTTCCATTTGAAACTGGAAAACGGACCTAGTGCACTCAAACTCATGATCATATGATGAAGTTTCATGTGGCTCAATTTGTGTGTCAATTTTTTATGCATGATCAGCATCTACATTTAGGTGTGAATTCACCATCTGTACCACACTTTTTATGCAGTTGGACACATCTGAGACAATTAATTCATAAATCACAATGAGTAGATTACTGCATCATAATGGTAGCAGCTTTTTGTTCTGTCCAGGGCTATTTGCATAGGAGAGAAGGATGATGACAATTCTCTCAATACAAAGAGACAAAACAAAGAGTTAAAGTGAGATTACATAAAAAGTCTTGTAGTGGTTCTTGAAAAGAGCTAATAAAAAAAGCAAAGAAGAAGCAACAGCAGCAGCTTTTATTTTATTGCAGCCACCCAGTCTCTCTGGGAGAGAACTGAGGCCCCATGGCCTTGGGCTCGGCCAGGCACATTTGTTATGACACAGACATACCACAGTAATTACACAGGAAATGGTCTAAAACATGATTCGACATGATGAATTAACTGATAATACTATTGGGTCATCCTGTATAAAATACTAGATTGTCCTATATTGAAAAATAAAATGCACTGTCTCTTACTGAATCAATACATGAGGCTCACCCATGGCTATAGTACGTTTTCACATGCCTGGACATTAGAAACAAGAAACCCAAATGTTTCATGAAACATAGTGGATAAATATTAAATCAGAATGACATGCAAGTTGTCTGTTATTGTCACTCACCATCATTGTCATGGTTGAAAAAATAAATAAAAAAGATATATAGTCTGAAAAAGGTGATGATGAAAGGTCAGGGGGGCAGGCAGAGGCAGCCCACTTCAGGTGGGGCAGAATTACTAGCAAAGGCCCTGTCTATGTCTATCATGAGAGGAAGGATCAAAGGAACTACGAACAGTCCCACTCTACCACAGTACCTACAGTTTGCATGCCCACAACGACGCATAACACGTTACTGCACAACAATCAAAAGCACTATACAGTGTAGCCTACTACTACGCCATCATCTTTGCACGACTAAAGTCACAGCTTGAAGCAGCACAATAACAATGCGCATCACGCACGGGTACAAGTGCTGCTGACCAGTTTACGCACTGTGATTGTGTAGCGCAAACTCTGACTTGGACCACAGATTTAGAAAACACTATGATATTGAGAAATCGCCAGTGTTTTCCATCATAAATGAGGCATGTCATCTGCAAACAACTGGTCTGCACCCTGCTGAATGTACTGTAAGAGGCTTTACACACAGGCTCAACGCACACACGCACACACGCACACACACACACACACACACACACACACACACACACACACACACACACACACACACACACACACACACACACACACACACACCGCTCTCTTACTCTGATGTTCACATGATGCTTTCAAGCTGTTGCTTAGGAATTAAGAAGCACAAAATGTCTCACTCTTACCTTGTTATTTAAATTCTCTCTGAACAAAGTTGATATATGTATATATTTCTTCTTTTGAACTCCTCAGCTGACCACTGGTAGTTTTTTACCGCGCCACCCTGTCCTCTCTCTGTTGTGGGAGAGGGGGAGATTGTTCTGCGCCTCAGACACCCGGAGCTCCTCCTTCACTTCCTCTCCTGGTATCGTGCAGTCCACAAATCATTTTTGTTTTCGGGATTTTTTTTCTACCGTTAACAGTTGTTGTTTTTTTTTTTTTTTTTGGATGACAGTAAACGAGACCATTTACTCGCTATTACGCACAAACCCTCTTGGATATCGTCGACAGCCACCTGAAGTAGCCTGCCTGCAAAACTTTAAGTGTGGTGAGTAATCCCTCCGCTTTGTCAGATAGTGTTTTGAGTATTCAATGTCAAAAAGCCAAAGAGAAAGTTGTCTCCACTGCTGATGCTCTGTCAGGTCGGGTTTATGACTTTTTGAACCATAGTTCGTGACGGTGCATCACTGAATTCGCCTTCTGTGAAAGTAATCAATCCGGTTTCTCAAATCGACCCCATGAAACACGCAATAACGGTCTGTAGCCTAGTCCCCATGTCTACGCAGATTAATGCTTTTTTTTTTTTTTTTTTTTTTGCTGATCGGTATATGCCTGTGCATAATCAAACAGGGTAGCCTACACAAAGAATACAGAATACACAGTGTAATTTAGAAATTAATTTGTCAATTGATCTCATTAGAAAAAATAAGGATAATGACAGCAATGGTAATAATAAACAGTACAGGAGCCCCTTCATTTGTGTTGTACGGTCTGGTGACAGTGAGATCAGATGTTGTCTGCTGCTGTAGCTGCTTCTCTGACCTGCCAGAGTTTTGTGCAGAGAGTGGTTGGTGTTGTCTGAGATGTCCTGCATCTTTGTGTGTGTCTCTCAACAACAGTCCTGAGTCCAGACTCCTGTCAACCACAGGCCCAGCCTTTTAAACCAGATGTTCCAGTCTCATTGTGCTCAGGTCAGACATGCTGCAGTATAAAGGTGACAGGTGAGAGTGACACAGTTCCCTGATAATGCAGTGAATACAAGGTGCTGGATCTAAAGTCCTCCAACTGTCTCGTGAATGACATCACACACGAATGTAAAACAACAGTGATGCCAATGTGAGAGAAGTCGCTCACTACACAGGTCAGGTCAAAGACTGACTGCAAACAATTCAATATCCCAACCGCTGATTGACCAAGGTTGCAACCACCTTTCTTCTGTACACTTTTCCTGGTGTCTGTCCACCTGTTGTGCAGTGAAGCTGGGTAAAGGCCAGACAACAGTCTGCAGTGTTGTTGTTTTTTTAACACGGTCATGGTGAAACATAAATGAGACTCCAGCAACAATATCCTCACTGGTTCTTAAGAGCTTTCAGTTCATTGCAATTGTTAGTAAGGGACTTGGCATTTCCCATGAGAATCAAATGCATGAAAATGCCAAGTATCTCCATCTCCTCGGCTTTATTTTAGCCCCAGCTCTGCATCCATGACACGGTTTCTTTAGCTCAGGGTTGTTGATGGGATTAACTCCAGTGTTTCTTTCAGGTCTGTTCCCAAATGGGCCAAATCCGTCACCTAGATTATAATCCCCACCATCAGACAGAAAACATGAGTGAAATTAAGAGGTCGATTGACAAAAACACATTTGTATACGTAAAATAAACTGTGACAACTTGCTGCCACGTGTTGTCAAATATCATTTGAGCGGTACGTGCAGGTAAAGCTGTATTTATCCTGTCTATACTCACATGAACCCTGTCTATTTGTTCATACCCTGTGAATACCTGTTCACTGTACTGCGAAACATGAAGCCTTAGTACACCCTCTTGTCCTTTATTTTCACTCTTAACTGAAGAGGATGAACATATAATACTATCAGTTATTGTTCAGGCTGCTCTCCCTTTCCACCGACCAAAACACCCACACTGATAACCAGACAGATGAGTGAAAATAAATCAACAGTGGCCAGATGCATGTATTAAGAGTTTTAGACTAGTAAAGGACAAAATGTTCCCCTCATTCCACATGGCCTTGTCAGTAGATTTCATCATCACCCCAACAGCCCACCTCCCCTATGCAGCCCCCACTCTTTTCTTACTCCGTGCCCTTTTCCTCCTTCTCTCATCCTCCTCCGTCCACATCTGCTTCTCATCCTGCAGCATTCCTGTCTTTCCTAGGAGGATTCTGACATGTGGTTTTGATGAACTAACACACTCAAACACACTCTCTCTCCGTTCCTTTTTTCTTTCTTTCACTACCTCATTTTGCACCTCTATTTCTCAATCCCTTCCTCCCTGTCCAAACAGATACACTGGCGAGAAACGCACATGAATGCAATTGCTCAAACACAACACACATGCCGCTTAGTTTTACTGGCTTCCCGCTGTCCTTTGCCCTCTCCAGTGGCGTGATTATGTGGCCTGTCTGTGTTGTTATTTGGGGTCTATTAACATCTTTTCTTCAACAGTCTGGTCCTCTTTGTCTGTGATTTTGGTTTGCATTTTAAAGCATCATTCTCAAATGTTAACATTAGCCCTGTATGAAAAAAATATTTTTTATTAACCATTTGATTCCTGTTTTACATAATGTGAGAGTCAGAGAAAATCAATATCACTGAGTTGTTCAATGCAAAGTTTTAAGTTCAAATTTCAACAGTTTGCACTGTGGTGTTCTTTGCATCGTCATATCCATGCAGCTATAACTGACTGCTATGCACCATGATGCAGTCTCAACTACATGACACATATCCCCTCCTAAAACAGACTTTTATAGTCAGGCGTGATGTTGTGAGAGCTTGGGAGGAACAGTCTGTGAGGCCAGCGGTGAGGTTCCCAGCTGTTTTGACAGCAGGCTGAGCTTTAGTGGATGTGTGGTTGTTTAATGCAAACCAAACATCTCAGGATCATTTGAGAGAAATGAAGTGAATTCAGCAAGTCACTGCAAGTACTCACATATCACACTCCCCCATCACTACAACATAAATCTAAGGCAGCCTTTGAACCGTGGCGGTGTAATGAAGCCGTCAGTGCTGTGCTCACTCTCCTACTCTGCTGTCATGTAAAGCTGTTGCTGCGGCAGCTGCTACTGCTTACAGTTCACAACTCCTCCACCCCAGCATCCATCTCTAAAATAATTTTTTAAGGTATCAAAAGGGTGAGGCTCTATCCAGAGATGGAGTTGGCAAACTAATTGTCAGTCCATAAAATTGTTGCCTCCCCCTTCATCTACAAAATCAGCCAATTTAAGAGATACAGCAGGAGAAAAGAAGATGTTCTTGTTTTGATGAGTCCAGCTGTTGACTGGGCATCCAGCCTGGAAACATCCAAGCTGATCACAGTAAATGCACCTTAACCCCTTTAGTCACTCATTGCCCACCCATGTGGATGGGTGGTCTCCATTTGACTGAAGCAACCAAACTCAAACTCAGTGGATACAACTGAGGGTGCAGAATAACCTGTGACATTGGATTTATTCTGCTGGAAAGTATGGACAAAGAGTTTCTGTTCAAGGCAGCGCATGGTTGCCCAACCTACTGTTGTTTTGCCTAAAAGAGTGAAAGGTTTGAGTCCCTGCTGTGCCCATTGGTGGGTGATGTGGGGCTTGCTGCTTTCTATGCATCAGGCGAGAGCAGTAAAATTACCTGTCACTTGAGATTGAAGACTTGGGTTGGCAATCATCTGCTGTGAGTTGGTGAGTGCACAGAGCTACTTGGTCCTAGTGGATTGAAAAACTACTGCTTTGTGGGTATGAAGCTGCTTCCCCAGAAACTGGACATCAAACTGGAGAATGCTGTTCTCTGTTGACTCTCGTGAATTCAAACACAGAGAGGGACAAATCCAAACTCTGAGTAGTAAGGCAAAAAACACGTAAATATTTCAAAATAAAACAGAAATGAATATATAACGAGGTGTAACAGAATCCTTTATGGCTCCTCTGTGAAATATACGATACAATACTAATTACTTTATGAGTCTCCAAAGGGAAATTCATTTCTCTGGCAGCTCATCTACCATTTGGAGAACAATTTAAAAGCCTAATGATTGTAGGTACAAAGGATCATCTATATTTCTCCAGACTTTCCGTATTCAATGCTCTTCTCCCCTCAGAAGTATCCGGTAGTTGACAAAATAAGACAACATAACAAAAATAAAGCAAAGGTTGAGTAAAAACTCAGAGCTACCAGACTTTACTGCTATCAGTTGAAGCGCATGTTATAGAAATAATAGTATAAAATACAAGTGTGTGGCGCCTCCTACAGATGAAAACAATATAAGGTATTGGTAACAGCTTGCTCTTATGTAATGAGGGTGTATTCAGTAGCCACAGATCTCCAATATCTAAAAGAAGTTTGCATATGCACTCCTTCTGTTAATGAGAAGACTGAGTGATTATTCTTTGAAGAGGAAGGATTGAAGAAGTCAGGAATGATTGACTACAATCTAAAGCTTGCTTCGATGCGTGAAAAAACATCTCCTGTTGTGTCCGACTTCAGTTTCCTGTTTGTGTTGCAGCAACATGCCGTCTGAGGGGATGGCTGCAGCAGTTGGACCCAGGTTACATCGCCTCAAGCCCTGGTTTGACCCGGAAGCTGCTGCGGTGAGATCAGGATACGGCTCATTGTTCTCTGAATTTAAAGTCTAACTTCCAATATATTTGTGTTAATTGGTATAGTGACGCCAGATCTCTGTGTCTGTGTAGGTGGTGACCATCCTCCTGGGGCTGTTCCAGGTTGTGCTGGCTGTCCCACTCGCCTACAGTGATCAAGCCATGCCAAAGTTTTACATACTGCCACTGGTCTTAGGAATTCTAGTATGTAGCTCCTTATCAATCCTTACCAACATCTGTCTGTCTGTCTGTCTGTCCTACCTACCTACCTACACAATATAAGGATGCTGACCAGTCTCCATCGAGCTGCTTCCTATCCTCCATGACAAGATGCGTTACAGTAATCATTCCTGTCTTTGGAGCTCCCCCCACTGGCGACTCAGAGCAACAGCGTTCAGCTTCCCTCCTGGTGGCAGAGAGAAAGACAGAAAAAGTGTGTGATTAACACACTACAACTGTAAGAAAAGCGGTGTTCTGGCTGCTTAAATTATAAATGGATAAGATTAATCATAAATAGTGTATTTGTAGTTTGTAAAGTGGTTTCAGTTTTGGTTTTTAAATTTGTAAATATTCCTAAAAATGTGTTTTCACTTTGTCAGTTTGGGTTATTGAGAGCAGGCAGACAGGCAGAAATCTTTTTAATCAACTAAAAGTTCTTGGACTCAAAAGCAGAACACAAATGCAGTGGTGAAAGTAGACTGGGTCTTCTGCAAAACAACTGTTCAGTTTGGGATTAGAGTGAAACCTGTCGCAGGAGGATGAGATTAGATTTGTGTTGAATGAACCACGAGGAAGCAAACATACATTTAGAGAGGCCTCGTCACTGTGAGATACTGTTGACATACTGCTGGAGCTGGAGGTACAGTAAGGCCACGCCCTGAGACACAAACAGGAAACACAGGAAACACGGTTGGGGGCAAAACATCACAGATAACAGCAGGAAAGGGAACACACCTGGAGCCAAGACCAGAACCATGACACATACTGTATCCAGATAAAATCGTTGCAGCATGTTTGGACTGACAGAGCTGTGAATTTGCCCTAGATGAACTAACTGTGTGTGTGTGTGTGTGTGTGTGTGTGTGTGTGTGTGTGTGTGTGTGTGTGTGTGTGTGTGTGTGTGTGTGTGTGTGTGTGTGTGTGTGTGTGTGTGTGTGTGTGTTTGATGCAGATTGTAGCAGGAGGATCACTCACCATGGCCACTGAGAGGAACCCCAATAGACAACTGGTCAGTCCACAACATAACCACCTAAACCAAAGGCTCATTGGAGATTTTCATTGATTCATTGTAACGCTAAACATTTAGTTTTAGTTCATCTAGTGTTGAATTTTCCTGTATTGAGTAAAATCTCATGTTAAAAATGTGATGTCTTGATGCAACCACATCAAGTTATTAGTCATATTGAACCTAAAACTTCTTGGAGACTTGACCGTTCCTCAAAATGAAGAACATCTGCTCTTCAGAGTTCACCACAGTGTAATCAGTGAACATTGGGTCTGTGTGTCTGTTGTCTGTCCTCCACAGCTTCAGGGTTGTGCGTACAGTAATGTGGCTGGCCTGCTGGGGACACTGCTTGCCTTCGGTCTGTACTGCTACAACATCAATACTGTAAAAATAGCAGAGCCATGCATACCCGTCCCCAACGACTATTATTACAGACATTCACAATACGACTGTCCGGGGGATCACCTGAAGGTCAGTCATCAAACTTTTTGTCTTGTTTGTCTTTCCTCTCTTTTCTTTTTCTTCTCTCATTTTCTTTTTTTTAATTTGTGTGCAACATACTTCTCAACCTTTTCTGGTGCACCTCAGTTACTTGATTCTTGAAGCAACTTAACAGGGAGCAAAAAGAGCAAAACAAGAAAGCACTGACCACCTACAGACAGCTCTGAAGCCCCAGGCACTGCTTGAGATAGGCAAGACTTCAATAGATTTACATAACGCAGTTACATGTCTGCCCTGTCGGTCACAATGACATCATTTTGCTCATTTTTGGGACCATAGACTCCCTACACAGTGCTCTGCAACTATAAAGCTTTGCAGTTTCTCCTGTGCTAACTCCCCTGCTGTGGAAAAACCCATTCACATGCTACAACAAATTCTCTGGTGGACCTGCCTCTTTCCAATCAGCTTGCAACACATTGGAGAAGCGCTGGATGTCCAAACCTGAGATGATTTGGCCTAGACAAAAACCCAGTGATCTCTATCATCACCTGCCTGGCAAACAACCATCCATCCATTAGCTATTCTTACCCCTGCAGAGTCATGTGTCTAGTCATCATATGAAATCTCTGTTTCTTTTTTCCTCTCTTTTTTCTTACTCACACACATATACATGGATGAAATATGTTATAAGTGTAAGTTCAGTCACATCATTCTTCAGTGTATGACGTGTGTATTATGTGTTTCCACTCTCCTTCAGGCCTACTGCTGGACCGTGACGGTGCTGCTTCTGCTATATGACACCTTGGCTGTGGTCCTGCACTGCCTCCTGTCTGTCTCCGCCTTCAAAGCACTCAAATCAGACTAACACAAACACGCACGCACACACACACGCACCACTTACATGAAGCAGATACTGTAATTTTGGAACATCAGTCTTACAACAACAGTGTAATGTTGATTTCATAACAGTAAAAAGCGATGACATATTTTAATTAAAAAAATTGTACATTATTCATTGTAGTGTCTTCTGACTGGCTGGAATGTGTCGAATAACATCAGTTTCACTACCAACAACCAAACAGACTTTAATTGGGGATTTTGTGTCCTCAGTGGCCTGATCTGTACGGTTTAAGTGAAATTATACACCTAACCTACAGAGATTCAATGCTTTTAATTTCAAAAGCCACCAAGCATTAGTGTCTTGCAGCCAGGTTCATCAGTGTTTTAAAGTTATTTTGCCTTAATTCAGAAAGTGACATTGAGAGAGAGTGACAGGAAAGTCAGAGAGAAAATGACACACAGCAAAGGACCAAGCTCTCCAGGCCTGTTAATACTGTGCTGTTTGTACTTGCCGCTCCTTATTTGGCTACCCAAACACCTGCAGTGGAAACACTTCTGTCAAAATGACTACACATCACACGATGGAAAAACACCGTCAGTGGTGGAGACAGTTTATTAGGCTACTTCTTGACTCAGAGTGTGGACACAATGACACAGCTTTAATGCAGTAGCGAACGCAGTCGATCTTCCTTTCTTTGGTCCCATTTGAATATGTAAAACATTAATCACTGTGAAAATGAAGGTGTGTCCATAGTAGGCTAATGTGTGCTCAATTCTTCCATCTGTTAGGCTACTAAAACCTACAAAATGTCTAACTCCCCTAAAACATGAACATGGAGCATTTATGTCAAGCTTTATTGCTGCATTCACTGCTGCTTGAACAGTGGTCATTTATGAGTTCTGCCCACAACTTACAGTATAATTCAATTTCTGGTGTTTCTATTAAATGTTGTTGCTGAGATTGCCATTATTCTGCTGGACTGATTTTTGAGGACCTGAGCATGCTCAAAAAGTCACGGGAATGGGCCCACACCTGGCTATAACAAGTCAATAACATAATACATTATCATATTATGGGCATGTTTGTGTTGTTTGTTTTTATTTAATCAGAAAGACAAAATAATTAAGTTACTGATCGTTATTACATTAACGGTGGTGGTTATTACATTATTGGCTGACGCCGGATGTTCATCCACTGACGGTGCAGTGGCGGAGCGACTCTGGCAGTTTGGACTGGAACATCCGTCACATACAGTAGGGGTTTCAGGACTCCACCATTACCCCGTCGTGTGGGGGAACAGCGAAATGACAACGACCACAGTTGACACAGCTGCTGCGAAATACATTTGCAAACCAAAACTATTTAAAGTGTATGACTCCAGAGTATTGTTTCACTTCAGCGCTGCTGTTTTGCATTATTTTTAATTTCGTCCGAACACCCCTTCAAAACAAGGGGGACTTGGTTGGTTCCCAAAATGGCGGCGATTTCTGTCAGTGAGGAGTGAAACTTTTCTTATTTTTAGTGAATATTCGTCACTTTTCCAAACCGCTGTGTCGACCGCGGTCGTGTGTTTGGTTGAGTAAGGTTCACCGGGACACAGAGGCGTGCGGCAGTGGTGGGTAGGACCGGCCAACGGCACCGTGGGCTCCGTTTTTTGATCGTCAAACCGCTGGGCTTCCCTCGAAGTTGACGGTGGCCGAGTGCCTGACATTGCGATCATACCGACTGTTGTTGTTGTTGTCGTCGGATCGATCAACGCGGAACCGTCGGTCCACACCGAGCCACGAAGAGAAGACACCTGGTGTTTTTATTTGTTTTTTTTGGGTCTGTGTTTGTGTGTGTGTCGAGGACCGAGTGAAGGGGCCGGTTGGATATCTCCAAAGGGCCGTGTCACGTCAGCTGTGAGTGGAGGAAACAGAGAGGTGGTGTTGGATGTCACCACGGCGCAGTGTCAGGCGGGATTTGGTTTGCTAGCATCGTGTAAGTGTCAGCTCGTTTATTTCAGCCTCACCTCTCGGTGAACAGCAGCTTGTTCTGCTCCGGTGGCTGCTGTGTCTCTCACTTCCCCCTGTTGTATCTACGGGATGACTTTAATATGCTAACTAGCTGCTAGCCAACTGTCTACATGTCTTACTACTACTAAGAGAAATAGTAGGCTACATGTTAACTTACATGGGTGTAAACTTAACAACGGAGTGGTTGTAGTAGGTGACATGGTTTTGCTTTGTTTTGATTTTTTGTTTTTAAACCATGGCCTGATAAGTTAGAGACTAATAATAATAATAATTTACTCAAGGTTTCCGGGGATTTTAATGCAGAAGTTAGGCATGACTGTCCACTTTCTGTTACCAAACACCGTTTTTTTTCTTAACTTCAGTTTCCTGCTTTCTGTGATAAACAGCCATCCTGGCAAATCAAATGGAGAAGCTCCAGGACCTGAACCAATCAGAGCTACAGGAGCTCCTGGACAACCCGGAGAGGGTGGAGTCTATGGCTCTGGAGTCTGATGAGGTAAAAAAAATAAATAAATAATGTTTTACTTTCCATCTCCACGTCTGGGGCTTGGTTTTCAAGTCCTGAACCTAACTAGGGTCCTTTCAGTGTTGCTTAGACTACATGACGCCAACATATCACAGCAGCTACTCTTCCTAGTGTTCATTAGGTATAGCATAATACAATACACACTGCTCACAGTCAAAAGACAGACTGTAGTTAAAACATAACATAATCATAACAAAGTTAGGAGGTGTCTTGGGCATCTGCAGTCAAAGTCCCATTCAGTTTTTCCATTGACTATGCATGTTAGTTAAAGATGGTTATAGAGCTTGTTTGGCTTAGATCAACATGCAACTTTCCTTGACGCTGTGGAGAAAACTGAAAATATGACGTGCAGCTGAAGTCTCTAGCCAGTTTCTATCCAAGTTAATAGCCATATTGTGAACAGTTTTGAACGCAGCACCGTCTGTCTGGGTAATTTTCCATGAGAGGACTGGACGCTAATGATGGAGAAAACAGGACATCTCAGAGCTTGAAGTCTCGTCACTGTAATATACAAGGCCAGTAGAGTGCCCTCTTTCTATGTTCACTAACTATCATTGAGGGCATTATATAGAAATATGATATAATGTAATAAAAAATCATGTTTTCATCAGTTGACAATATTGTGTTTTCATTAGCTTACAAAAGGCCTTCATGCCTAGATTAGGAGGATCCTCTCTGTGTTTTTATGTTCCCTGAAGGCTACCATAGATTTTCCTACTCACTTGGGAACGGAGGAGGGAGGGGCTAAAGTGCTAAAACTGAAGGCAACTGGACTTCTCCTTGTTGCCTTTGATTTTAGTACTTAACAACTGTGGTGGAAAATAGCTTAACACACAATGACCTTCATTACTGAAAACCTTCACAAGACAGGAGGGAGGGGAGTGTTATTCAGCTGGTTAGAAATGCAACCTCAACACTTGATGCCACTAAATGCTACACATTTTTCCAGAATGAGAAAAACACTTCAGGAACTGAACTGGTCACAGTTCTACTAAAGTCACATTGTAGATAGATGCACACATAGATAAATACCTGATTAATCCCTCAGGGGAAAAAACAGGTGACCAGCAGTTATAAACACAGTTCATAGTCCAGGTCATTTAAAGGTCTGCAGATCAATAATTACAAGACAACATTTCAAAATGTTATATAAAATAACTGTTATCAACAATGGTGTCCTTATGACTGACATTAGACTGGACAAAAACTTAAGTTGCACCTAAGATACTTTTGAGGATAGATTTAAAATTATACACACAATTTTATTGGAGTGATGTGTTAGATAAGTGAATCCCAAACATTTATATCAAAAAGAAAATTGGATGAAACTTGTCCCAACATACTCCTTCCTGCTTCAGATCTGGTTAAAAATGTATCTGACTTGCCATTAAAATTCTTTTTGATTTATTTGATGAGAGCAAATAATTAAAAACAACACAGTGCTCTTTCATCAAACCAGGGAGTTATCAGTGACTCAGAACAGGGATCCAGTTGGGATTTTACCAGAAACTCTCACCGGTTTAACTTTATCTCCGGTCACATATTTTCAAGTTTCAACACCATTTTTGGGGGCTGCAGAAGGACTTACACCTTTTTAGTTACCATGTTTTTTGTGTTTCAGCCATGACGATCCATTGTCTAAGCCGGGTGACGCCCTCTAACTTGGCCTCTTTGGTTTAATTAATAAAGACATTGTGTATATTTATGGTCCAGGGTTGGTGCTAATTGTTGTAGCTACTGCTAATTAGTGTGAGCGAGTATAAAAGCCACATCAAGAAAAATATATATATTTCAAGAAATAAAGTAATGATCGAAGAGAATAAAGAAGGATTTTTAGGTTGACTGTTGTTTCAGAGACATTGGAAGTTTAAAAATGAGGAATATAGATCCTCACTACCCTGCGATCAAGGAGGTGCTTCATCTTTTGGCTCACTATCATCATCATCATCATCATCATCATCATCATCATCATCATCATCAGTAGCATCAGGCTATTGAAAAGATACGTTGAAATTGTGTTGATAGACTAACAGTAGTTGCCAGAAGTAGATCAGGCTGCCAATGAAAATGTTACATTTTTAATCCTTAAGATATAACAGCTATATTCTTGTAACATTATGCTTTTTTGATATATTATGACTTTATTATTGAAATTAAATTTTTTCCCTTAATGTGGTCTGATTCCTAAGGGCTGAATGTCATTCAAAAAAAGTGGTTGTTGTACTTTGGCAGGTGTTGCGATTGTGTTGAGATGTGATGAGTCACGATGTCAGGGCGAATGTTTTGAATTTCATTTTCACTGGAAGTTTATAAATACTAAGGCGATGGGGATTTTAGTTTTGTGGCTTGTACCATCATATTCCTTTACATCAGAATATGACTGTAGACCAGAGTGTTTACTTACATGGAGATCAGATAACATTTGTATTTTTTGCACAGCTGTGTGTTTAGATAAGCAGAAAGAGGCTGTCTTGTATGCCTTTATTCACGGGTCACGCAGAGAGAAGCCTCAATAAAATGTAAATAGGTGAGTTAATAAAATGCACTTCTTGTGCAGTAGTCATAAATTAATGAAAGAAGTTTTTGTAGCAGGCTGTAAGCAAACATGTTTGTTTGCACTGTAAAGATGGACGTTTCAACATGGGGATTGACTCGATGCTGGAGTCAGACTCCAGTGGTCAGAAGAGGAACTGCAGTTTTTGTCACTCAAGTGCTCTCAGCATTCAGTTCAGAGATGTGGTTTGGTTGCGGCCATGTCAGACCACTTATTGTTTCAGTGGACTGATTGTGTCGCCTGATAAACTAGAAACTCTGTAAGTGTGTAGAGATAAAGATGAGGCAAAGATGGACCCTAAACTTCAGAGCGCTGACAGCTGGAGTGATGTGTCTGTATTTGATTGACAGCAGCTGGAGCAGCTGGAGAATGAGAATAAAAAACAACAGCAAGAACAAAATAGATGTTTTATAGAGTGGTTGTGTATGGAGGGCTCTTGTTTACAGCAAATGTCATTTTGATCAATATCAAGATCATAAATATAACACGGTCGGTTACACATTAACATGTTTCTGTTTCTATGTTGGACCAAATATGTGACCAGTTCTCAGCTCCACATGGAATAAACGTGTCATCCCTCGCTGTAAACCACAGTATCACTGTTAGACAATCATTTGTGCATAATGTCTCGATACATTTATATATACATCATTACATAAAGTAATTTGTATGTTATTTATTGTTTTGGTGTCACAAAAAGACAAGTGGTCTTGGTTTGTTCTGTCACCAAATGGTTAGTTGGGGTTAGGGTTTTTCTGATTTAAATCTTCTTACTTTTCCTTTGAATCAAAACTTAAAAATGCCTTCAATTTTTTTTTACACTTATTGTTACATTTTTTCATTATGTGTATTATTATTTTTTTTACATTTACATTACTGATGCCTGTGGTTTCTCCTCCTCCAGATACAGAACATCCAGCTGGAGAGAGAGATGGCTCTGGCATCTAATCGCAGCCTGGCTGAGCAGAACCTGGACATGAGGCCGCGTCTGGAGACACAGAAGGAGCTGCTGGTGGAGAGATACTCCCAACTAGAGGCTGTCAGAGAAACCTACAGACAACACTGCTCTGTGAGAGGTGCGGTCACGACAAATACAACCACAATGTCGATTGTCAACACTTAAGTTTGACAGCTATTCTTACACAAAAGACGGATCTGATGCGAGTTTCACTCTCTGAGGAACGAAGGTTTGACTGTTGATGTAGTTGTTGACTCTCGAGGAATGGGCCAACCAGATGTTGATCTGGAGAACCTCACATCTGTGTGTCGTCTTGTCTCACCTTTTCTACTTCCAGCTCTTTGGGGCGTCCATGAGTAAAGTCTGTAACAGGTATATGACCCTTGTCCACTAGCGCTACGCGGCTCCACTCAACTCTACAAATGTATTCTTGCGTTTGGATAGCACCTGGTACCTGGTACTTTTTTAGTAACGCCTCGGCTGAGTTTCCAGGCGAGCTGAGCCGATACTAAAACATGATGTCAACCGACTGCCGGCCACTCATTGGCCAGAGTGACGTAACTGGAAGAGTCGCAAGCATGACATCCGACACACACAAGAATCGAACCTGCTATTTTTGAAAACACACTGGCAACTGCGTCCACTGATCTTTACTGTGCAGAAAACCACACGGTGGTCCGCAATCGAGGTGCAGATGAGTGAGTTTGGAGCTGACGGGAGGAGCGAAAAAAGAGGATTAGACGATGCGACCGTAGCCGCCGTGCTATGACGGCCCCGCCCACGTTGAGGAGGAACTATGAAGAACTCGGCTGTAATGGAAAATGACCTAAACCGAGGCGAGGCGTGCTGTAACTGTGTAGTGGAAAAGGGGCATTAGATCGGTGTCCTGTTCACTCCAGAGGTCAGAAGCTCAACCAAGGCAGGCCTGCTTCATGTAGTGCAACATTTAGAAACAGATATTCTGTCAACAACAGCCCTGAATGAGTCCAGAGTCCACACCTCAGTATTTATTTATAAGAGTAAACTACCTTAGTGTGCTTTTCTTGTATGTTGACTGACCGAAGGGTGGGCCAAGACCCCTGACAGTCAGTGACCACCTCCTTGGTCTTGGTCGTGTTGAGAAGGAGACAGTTCTTGTTGGCCACTGTGCAGATCCCCGTACTCCTCGTCCAGCCCGTTCCTGACACACACACACCACACAATAACTGTGTCATCCAAGTAACGTCTGGATGTGGTCAGGGTTGTGTTTAAAGTCTGTCGTATATAGATCGAACAGGAACAAGACCAGAGCAGCTGCTCATCACTGTCCCTGAGACACAGTTTCATTCTGAGCCTGACGTACTCTGGTCGTCTTGTCAGGTACTGTAATCCACGATGAGAAGCAGTGCCCCTCCCCCCCCCTTACCTTTGAGCTTGTCAATAGGGTGTGGGTTTGTCCTGTGAGAAATCCAGGTATATAAGTCTCACGTGGCCTAGTACAAGTGATAATGGGCCTAAAAAGGACGACGTCATCTACTCCACTATGTTCCTTGTGTGCAAACTGTAGATGGTCCAGTCAAGTGCGTGTTCAACCGGTGGAGGAGTAGCTGGGCCACAAGTCTGTAGTGATTTATCTCAGGCAAGCACTTGTCTAACAGCCTTTGACAGACAGTATCCAGGCCTGCTGCCATTTCCTATCGAGCGCCGCCCTCACTTCCTCCTCTGTGAATGACGACAAGAGACTTTTTTCCTCCCTGCGACGAGTCAAGTTTGACCTTTTGTATTTATCACAGCCTGTTTTTTGATCATTTTAATCGTCTCAATCACATTTTTAATGATGTCACTGCACACAGGTGTCTTCAGTCTGTCGGTGAACAAAACCAGTTTTTCCTGTGACCTGCTGTGATGTATTTTTAACATTTCTCTCTCTTTCTCTCTCCCTCCCTCCCTCTCTCTGTCACTCTTATTCCTGTTCTTCCTCTTTTTACTCAGATGGGATGGTGGGCGAGGTGTCTCCAGAGGCCTTTTTCACCAGACTACAGACAGAGGGCGGCAAAACAGAGGCAGAGTCAGAGGTCAGTGCAGAGCTGTTAGACAGACACACAGAGTCACAATTACATATTTCCACAGAAAATGTGTACGTTTATTCTTATTCTCAGTTAACAGTCTCTTCATTTCACTTAAAGTCTGAGCAAATTATAATGAGTTTGTAGGCTACAAAAATGTGGAGTCAAATGTTTGGGCAGGGTTGGATTATAACAACAAACTGACACTTTTACACAAATCCTACAACGCATTGCACACCGTTAAGTCACAGGTAGGTTACAGTTCATACAGGTCTTACACTGTTTGAATGAGAAAGAAGACACAAGTTGTTTTTAATACTGAAAACAAGACTTAATACAGAAGAACTCTGTGAGAGATGGGTGTGAACCAACTATACTTTTTTATGAGATGAGAGATGGTGAAACACTGTTAAAAAAACATAATAATATATACGCATATTTTTTCTGTGAGAGACTATGGCCGACCCAAACGAGACTGTGGCCGCCGTAGCCTCGTTATTAATGGGAAACACTGCATTAGTAAGAAACACAATGAGACTGTAAAGGTTTTAGAGCTCATTCCTGCGACACTCTGTTGTGCGTCACCTTGAAGTGCGGGTGACACAGGCAAATAACGGAGCTCAAACGGCCCGTGACCGACCATTGTCTGATGCCATTGTGACACTTCTGACGTCAGCGACACTTGACACAACAAACTCCGATGGTACAAAGACCGAGATGTTTCCTTTATTTACTGCAGACTGCTCCTCCTCCTGGGCAGGGACGTGCTCAGCAATAACCACCTCTCCCTCTCTCTCTCTCTTCCTCTCCCTCCCTCGTCCTGTGTGTGTGTGCTTGTGTGTGTGTGTGTGTGTGTGTGCCTTCAGGCTCTAGCTGATGAGTTTCTGGAGGGCTCTCTTTTGCTGGACTCCTTCCTCGAGCGCTTCCTCTCGCTGCGATCCCTCGCTCACAAAAGACGGGTCCGGATAGAGAAACTCCAGGAGATCCTGCGACAGAGGAGCGAGGGCAATCCCGCCGCCATGGCGTCATCGGCGGGCATCATCGGCCAGGATTCAGCCGCCGCGCCCTCGCCATGGAACCAACAGACGACGACATCGACCACGACGAATCAGCAGCTGCCGAACTCCAAACCTCAGTCCTCCAGTTACCAAAACACCTCTCAGCCGGCGTCCTCCTCGTCCGCTGGCCTCCCCTACAGCCCCTACCCCGTCACCCCACCCAACCCGCCCACTGCAGCGGCGGCGGCGGCAGGAGGCCCGGCCAATCCCCCTTCACAGTTCCCGCCCTTCCCAGGTTCTGGTTCCCCCTTCCCCGGGGCAGGGAGCTACCCCGGCCCCAGACCGGCGTTCGGGCCTCCGGCTGCAGCGGCGGCCTGCCCCTACCCCACCCAGCCCTCCTTCCCGACCCCCCACCCCGGCTCAGCGTTCGGCCAGTACACCCCCAGCCACCCCCAGAGCAGCCCTGCCCCCTACCCGGCCTCCTACAGCTACGGCGGCTACAGCTACCCCACCGGGCCGTCCTATTCCAATTCTCAGTCACCAACGGGGCGACCCGTCTACAGACCAGGATACGGAGTTCCTCAGCAGTACTCCTGAAAGCACTACTGCTCCTGTTTCTCAATTCTTCTTCTCAATTCTTCCCTTCTTTGCTGTCCTCCCTCCCTCCCTCCCTCCTGCCCTCCCGCCCCAACCTCTCTCTCTCGTTCCCCGTCTTTTTACCTTTTCTACCCTCCCTCCTCCCGTCTCCCAGATTTAAGAGGTGTCTCGCTTTACTTCTATTTGTTGCACTATTTCTCTCTCTCTCTAAATATCAGTCTGTTGATCTCTCTCTCCTTCCTTTTTCCTGTCTCCGTCACCCTACGACCCACCAACTCCCCCCACACTAGTCTCAGGTTGTAGCGTTGTGTTTAAATGTTAAAAACACTTGTATTTGACCATTCACACACTCACACTCCTCCCCCCTTTGTGCATCGCTTCCTCCCTCCTCCTCATCCATTTCAAGTGTGAGTGTATGTGCGTGTGTGTGTGTGTGTGTGTGTTGCTATTTGGCAATCAGAAAAAAAAACCTTATAAACACACAAGTGCACTCCCCCCCCTGACAGTGATCAGTCTTTCTAACGCTATCAGTGTCCAGTTGTCGTCTGTTTCTCGTGAGAAGCAGCTCGTAATGGAGGGTCTGCGTCCCGGTTTGACCACGAGGGTCACAGAGCACATTTAAAAGGTAAAAAGTGAATGGCTTCTATTAGGGGTGTGCAAGAAAATATTTCACTTTAAAAATCACGATTCTGTCTCTACCAGTTCAAAATCGACTTATAAAAATTCCTAAACACTGATTCATATTCTTCAGTTTTGTAACGCGCTGATTCACAGTTTTTTCTGACATGAGTTTCTCTTGCCAGGCCGAGAGAAGGTGTTGTGTTGGTTTGCGCTCAGGTGCTGTGGCATGAGCGAGGCCGTGTGGCCGAAGGAAACGTATTTTATCACGTCGAGGGGAAGAAGCAGCTCGATGAGACTCATGTTATCTGCAACTTCATACACATACACTTTAAAGGTCTGATCATCAGTGAAGACTTTGTCGTGTAGAGAGCTGATTAAAAACAAATCAAATGGTCAAAGCTGTCATATTGACATTTAAGGTGCATTGATTGATCAATAGATGTTATTGACACAACAAAACATTCCAACCTAAAGGCGTCAGAGTCGCACAGTGAATTGAATCATTAACAGGCATTAAGAGGCATGACAAAGTCAGACTGTTAAACTTGGACATATAGAGCGACAAAAATAAAAGAAATAAAAGACATATCAGTGGTTTTTTGAACTGAGAGTCGATGTTGAATTGAATAGTGGAGCCGAGAATCGAAGTCTAATCATGAGACTTTCTTAAATTGTGCACCCTTAGCTCTTATATTAGGTTGTTTTTAGATGCAGGGTTTGCAGGGAATCGTGGGCCAGTTGCACAAAACTAAGGGAAACTTTAGTTTAACTCCCTCAGCAAAGGAGAAATGAATCCTTCAATAGAAAAAAACTTGAGGTGTTTTGTGCAGCGGGCCCCGGGCTCTTTAGCTGCTAAATGCTCCACTGTGTCGACCAACTGCTCTCTCACTGTGTCTGTCTGCTGTTTTCTGCTGAGCAAAGCAACAGACAGGCTTTTACAGTTGTTGCAACATCTGGAAAAAGAGGCTGAACAGAGCGGGGCTTGGTTAAAAAATCCAACACGGTGTGCTGAAGGACTCGGCAGTGCATGGTAGCAACGGTGTGTGGGTTTGTCTGTCATTATAAAATGATTACTACTGCAGCTCAAAAAAAAAAACATGCATGGTCTTTAACAAAGCTTCCCATGCCGTTTGTAGAGCATTAAAATTTTAAAACCTGCCCCATGCTGTGTCTCCATTCATTTATCTAAATAAAAAAAAGGCAGCTGCACAGGTGGGCAGCTTTTTTTTTTTGTCAGTTCGTCCCCTTGGAATTATAAGGTTCTATCTGCACTCTGACCAGATTTGAGATATAGAGGTTTAAAGTTTTTGCATACTAAATAGCAAAACTGATATGTGGAACAAGTTTGTTTTATATACTGGAATTATAGACACCTGAAGTGTATTCTAAATGTAAAATATTAAAATCCTAGAAAATTTGGAAATGGTGTTTTTTCAAACAGGTTAAATGCAGATAGAACCTTATAACTCTAAAAATTCAAAATCGGCTTGGAATTATAAGGTTCTATCTTACAAAACATGACAGGAAACAATGATTTCTAGAGAATACTAACAGATTACTATAATTTACTTGTAGACAACACTTGTGTAGTGTAGATAAATTGTCTGGTGCAGTGAAATTGTGTCTATTATTATTATTTCCCCCCATTTCCCTTATTTGATAGTGTGGACATAAAATGCAGTAGGCTAGGCTATCTCTCTCTGTAGCATGTTACATTAATGTTTAGTTTCTCTCTTGTTTTTAACTTCTGTCCTCTGTCATAATGCTTCTTTCTGTAACCCTAGCTCTACTATCAACTTGCCTCTGTCGCTTTGCCTGGTGCTGTGTGTTTTTCTTCCTCCTCTTTTAGCTTAGTTTTTGCCTCTCTAGCATTTCAGGAAAAAAACAACAACACAGCATTAAATAGACAGTAGTAGATGTCAAACAATATCACTGGTGTAGACACATTATGCACAGGCTATTTTTAAAATGACTAACATTAAACATCATCCTGTAGGCCTAGTTATTTTTAGTTTACTGGTGACAGTCTCATCAGCTAGCTAGCTAGCTCGATTGTGAATTTTTAAAGAAATATTCTTCTGTAGCCTATGACTGTGTCCTACTATACCCTTCTAGCTACTGTAGCTAGCTAGCTAGCTTGTTGAAAATCATAACCCTTTCAGTGTTTACCTGCAAATGTTTACAAAAGACTAAAGTAATGATAGCAAGCTAGTGCTAGCTAGCAAGGTAAATTAGCTAACAATGATTCAATGATTACCAGTACTCTTTGGCAAAATCTACAAAGACATTGAGTGTAAAGAAAAACATAAACTTATTTTTTTGTTTTTATTCATTGTTATGTAGCTACAGTAGGCAGTGCAGTTATGTACAGTAGCCTATAGCCTACTGTTCTATGCTTCCCTGCCTTTACTGGGCAGCATTGGCATAATAAAGAATCAGAACATGATTGGTCCTTGTGTTTGTATTCCGAGTGTTGATTGGTTCACGCAGATAGAACCTTATAAGACCAAGATAGAGTTTGAGTTTGCAGATAGAACCTTTTTGTTTTCCAGATTAAATGACCAAAAATGCATGAAACTTGAAAAAACACCTCATAGTATGTTAATAAGTAGTACCAGAACTGGAATATGTCAATAACTCAATTTTGACAAAAATGTCAGATAGAACCTTATAATTCCAAGGGGACGAGTTGTTAGTTGTGTTTGCTTACTCCTCAACAAACAGCTTGCTAGAGAAGGCACGAAGGGAAGGGAGGACTAGCAGATGTTTGCTGCTACACTCATTAGACACCTGACGGCTCATTAATGCTCAACAATAGACGAAGCCTTCTGTCCAAGCTCTGCGTTCATTTCCAGGTTTTCCAAAATCTAATCGTAGCCGGTTTTTCAAGTATGAACATGAACATGAAGGACACAAGGGGGCGAGGTTGTGTTATGTGTTTAATTGCTTCTCGTGTTCTCCTTATCTAGAGGTAAATCTTTACCGTGTCTCATTGTCAGAAACTTTTGACTCTGAGCCGCCCCCTCCTGGCTGCTTTGCATAAACATCCATGCAGGTGGAAATGACACATGGATGTGTATGAGGCAGTGACTGTTAGCATCATTTGAAAGGGAAGTCTGTATTTTCACAGGTAAAGGGAAACGCATGGTCTGATCCCACCTGTACAACAAACCCGACACCTACTGAAGTGAAATAGTTCAGAGTCTCAGCGGTCCGTTGACCCGTAGGACGTGGGTAGTTGACTGATAAACTTGTTTTAGTGCAAAGAGACAGGAAATGAGTCTTAGTTGTGTTTGAGGCGTTACGTCAGGCCTGAAGCGTGTGTGTCTCTGCATATAGAGTTTGCAGGTGACTCCAATGTTGTTGATTTTCTGTCGTCATAGTGTATTAATATAAAACGTCACACGTCAAAGCGTCACTGTCTTCACATGCAGCTCAAAATGGTTCAGATACAGTATACAGTATATTTCTATTTATTCACTGTGTCTGTGTCATATTCAGATTCAGCCTAGACATAGAAAACAATATCGGAGGTTGTCTCATGTAATGTTGCTGGTGCGATGTGAATATGACCTCATCATCGTCGAGTATTTCATGTGTGTGATTCTGAGGCAAGACGCTGGTCCACTCTTATCTATGGACATGTGGCCAAAATGGATACGCTCACACCACGCGTCCAGTGTGTCGCTGGCCTGAACAGTGATGGTGTAGAGTAGACGGTGTGGTGGTGGTGGTGGTGTGTTCGTAGCGGGGGGGAGGGAGGTAGCGGCACCACGGCTCGTCCTCTAGTAACACAATGAGTAGAGACAGTGACTCTAGGACTCACACACAATCGAACTGTTTCACTCCTTTGTTTTGTAAGTCTCTCCCCCCTCAACACTCCTCCACCTCCTCCACTCATCCTCTCCATCACTCTCCTCCTCCTCCTCTTCCTCCTCCTCCTCTCCATCACCTGCTTGCTGAACATGACCTGATGCTTGACAATGATAACCAGAAGAAACTTGTCTTAGTTTATAAGTTCACACTATCAGTGAGAGTACATGTGCTCTGTACAGTTTAATGGGGTTTGATGAAAATATGAAGGTTGCCGATCAGTTCTTGTGTCAATTGAATCGACTCAAATGACTAATCATTGGGGGGTCTGAGGTTTGAGAAGTAGATACCGCCTCTCTAAATTATTTTATGTTTTTTTTTTCACACATCTTCTCCCTGTGACTTCAGAGCACTTTTCTAATGCTAGCACTAGCTGCTGTCGTAGCATCCCAGCCCCAGCTCACAGCATCGTCACTGAGGTGGGACGTGAATCTGTGGTGCTCTAACTATGTCAATCTGAAGTGCCAGTGTAGTCGTCACAGTCAGAGTTTCTGTGTCTTGAAGTGAATCAAAAAAAAAAAAAAAAAAAATTGGTCGTCCCAGCCACTAAAGTACTGTTGAGCTAATTTACACTCCAATGTTGTTTTTGTCTCTTATTTTTCCCATAAACACAACAAGGCAGAGGAGGAAAGGAGCTCAATGAGACAAACCACATAGCAGTCAGCAGAGAGAGAGAGGGAGGGGAGAAAGGGAAGGCACCGACACCACAACACACAGGTTTTGTCAGCATGTCATCTCCACGTCATGTCACGTACTGTTTGCCAGGACAGTAGGAGCCATCATCAGTGCCTCTGCAGCATGAAGCAGTGGCCAGTGTTACTAATTTGATGAGACTTCCTGGTGTCGGTCATCATCAGTAATAATGGAGCTTTCGTCCGCCGTTGTTTTTCTCCTCGGGACTCATTGTGTCACAGTTTATCCACCACAGCCACTGATGTAAACAAAGGGAAATGAGACCCAGAGGCCAGATGCATAAAACTCAACCCAGATTCGTGACTACTAACGTATGTGATCGCACAAAATCAGAAATTATTTTTGGTCAGAGTTCTTGAGTTGTGCATTTGAATGGTCCAGTTTTGCTAATCGAGTCATTGAGTAATTGAACAAGCCTCATTCCCACTTCATTTTTCCTTAATTCCTCAATTTGGATTAAAAAAAAAGACACACAGTCTGTGATGAGGAAGAAAAACAGTTTCAAACGTGAAAATGTGCAAAAATGTGCATCAGTTGACTTCAGTACAATCACTGCAAAAGTCTATAAAGTTTGCTATAAAGATCATTTATTGGGGGAAAAAAACTGTTTATGTGCAGTAAAATTATTATTGCAAAAAAAAATCCCAACCCTTTGAAGTTTTTTCTTTTTCTTTTTAACATATAACACATAACTTGGATTACTTAAAAAAACGCTTCCTCCAGGTGCACGATGACGACAAACCCTTTGTCTTTACGAACTGTGTCACAACACCATCAGACCTTCACCATGACAACAGTGCACTGCAGGAAGTAGGACTGTTCACTGAGCAACGTTAATGACCCAGAACATGATGAAGACCAGCGCCGTCTCCAGACCGGGACCACATGGAGCTGGTGGGACAACAGAGTTCAGCTGCTGGAGGAGGCAGATGTTTAGATTGTGTGTTTTAAAGGTTTCATGTCATGGCGATATTTACTGTTGACCCATTAGGAAGATATAGTCGTGTTTTCAGAACCAAAAACCATCTCAGTGTAGTTTTACATCTCTCTCAGGCTTCTCCCAGGAGCTCTAGCAACAACAGGTCAGAGAGGAGGCTCTACACTTCTCCTCTCATTGGCTGACTCTTTCCTGAGTTAAAACAACTTAAAACAAATATCAGGTAAACACTCAGAGGAAGCAAATCCTGCATGGTTTGGATGGTGGGCCCAGGTGGGTGGGGCTTGGGGCATGGTTGAGAGCGGTTACTGCCTTGTGACATCACAAAGTTACATACATCCTGACGGCTGGTTTCAAGGCTTAGTTTCTGAATACAGGCTGTTTGCATTTCTCAAACTAGGGCATTGATACATTCGTAGTATCAATACAGAGATTAGATTTGGTTTATTGTCAAAGAAATCATCCGCCTTTCTACTATATGGACCTTTAATGTCAAAATCACTGTGTAGATTCGAGAAACAACAGACAAAAACCTGAACTGGTTTTGTAATTGATTCAAAAAGTGAAGGTAACTCTAGCTGTGTATTGTGTATTGATTGAGTATTTGATAGTATTGACAGCTCTGGCCTTCCCATATCACCACCAGTGAAACCAGTCGGTCAAATCAAACCGTACAACCAACCCTGAAGTAGCATCCATGCTAAGCTGTTGTTGTTATACCAGACAGGTGCTTACTGCTTTCTGTCGCCACACCTGAGCCGCGCCCACGGCCGCCTGTCGCTGCTCCCTCAGGAAGCCGGTCGGTCTGAGCGCGGAGCCTCGAGAGTTACAGCTGGTCTCCCTCTGGTCTGGATCTAAAGATGTTTGTTCTTCACACGATTGACTGTAAACCATTAACATCAACACCTGCAGACAGCGACAGAGCGTGAACATGTGGTCGTAGGCTACAAACAAACAGAGCACAGACGGGGGTGGACAGTAATAACAAAGTATTTGTACTTGACTACTGTACTGAAGTAGCCTACTTTACTAAAGCATCTGTACTTCATTTGAGGTGTTTTTCTTTTGGTGGTATTTCTATTTTACAGGTTGTGCAGTCAGTCGGTGTATCCACTGGGCTGTTTCAAAGTGATTAGGTTCTATAAATGTGGACCAATGCAACAATATGTTGTCATACTTTCTAATACCAAAGTCATTTTCACTTTAACTCACGTATTAGAGCTGTTTACTTTGTCCACCTCTGCTCAAAGCTCATCTACGATCAGTCAACCTCCAGTTTATAGTGACATCTATAAAAGAAAACAAAACTTTTTATGAAGGAGGTTGCATGCCGAGACCTTGTTCACCACCAACACACAACTAAACAAGAGCCCCATCTGCAGGTCTGACTCTGTGAGAGCTGAGTTCACGTCATGGTGCATGCTCCACACGAGGGCACCAACTCACTCACTCAGTCCGAGTCCGGTGCTGCTCACTTCATTCTTCCTCTGTCACCTGTGTTTCACCCTTTACACACACACACACACACACACACACAGGTGGCTTTGAATGGACACAACGAGGCGACTCCAGTTAAGATGATAAAGACTGAAACTCTTCATGTCCAGCCTGAATGATGTGATGATGTGGCGGGTTTGTTTCGAGGACCTGAGCGTCCCACACAGGCGGCGACAGTCTGACAGAGTCGGTGTTTTAGAAGAAGCACAAGGGAGACAGACGTTATGTTCCAGTCTATAGCTATTACGATCAATCAGATGCTATATCTACGAATTCCATAATAATGATGATAATGATGATGATAACTGATGATTATGATGATGACTGTAGATTGTTAAAGATACTTTTTTGTTTCATTTTTTGGGTTGTGAATAATTAAACTGAAGTTGATCTAAATTAAAACTTGTGAGTTTTCACTTCCACTTCAACGTCACTCAGAACAAACAAGTTACACGTTTTAGTAACGTTGGAAAAGGACTGCGTCAATTTGAACCGGACACTCTGATCTTAGTATTTAATATTAATATTATTTTATTCATTTGAGGTCAAATGTCAATTTCGAAGGAAAAGTTTATTAATTACCCATATTAAATAAGTAATATAAAAACAATTTAAAGTATAAAATTGCAAATGTGTAATAATATATAGCATAATAAATATGAATATTTGAATGTCATATAGTTACATATAGGCCTAGTGACTTTCTATATAATATATATACATACATGCATGTGTGCATGTTAAATGAAAGAATGTGTTCTTTTTTTCTAAAAGGTATACATAATTTATACATGTAAATGGCTGTTTCATAAATAAAACTGAAAACTATATGACAAAACTGATATAAATCACTGTTTAGAGCAACAGAAGAAGAGAATGGAATAAAATATCAAAAAAGAAAAAATAAATAAAACTGAATAAGAGGAAAACTGAATTTTTTTTTTTTTTTTTTTTTTTACAAAAACAAAGCTACAGACAAAGAGAATTACAGAAATTACAGGAAAATCTAGTAAAACTAAGGGAAGAAAATTGAAAAATTAATTGCCAAAAAGGAAAATTGTAGAAGAAAAGAAGGAAACTGTATGAAACCACAGAAAATGAAAACTAATTGATAGAGAATACAAAACTATGAGAAAAAAAGAAACTCTGCCTCATATTTTGAAGGTGAGATTTGGTCTGAGACGAGTCAGACTGAAACATCTACACATCTACTCCTCAGAGCTGTGACCGATGTCATCGATCGATCATCAATGACACATTGATTTGAATCATATTGAGAGGAAAAGATTCAACCCGGCACACTGTGGGACTAGGACAAGAAAATAAAACTCTCCAAACTTTTTCAACCTTTTAAGTCGTCCAGATTACACATTCAAGAGCTTCTTAAAAGACATTTATTTGATATATTTTTAATCACAAGGAAGAATATTTCATTCTGTTAATTTACTTTATTTATTACTTGTGTACGAGGTTTCCCAGCTAAAGAAGATTTTCTCATTTATTGTAATTGATTAAGAGTCTCTGTTTTCATTTGTTGGTAACATTTTAATTACTTTTTTAAAATTAACTTTTCTGATTTTAATTTCAGTCTGTGGTCTCACCTTTTCTAATTGTTATTTAAGCCAAACAGTTTTGGTTTATGTTCTACATAAATGTAAACTCAAACTTCCTCTTTCTTCTTTCACAACCAGCTGATGGTATCTCTGATGAAGGTTTGATTGATGAAGGAAGAGAAGAAAAAGTTGTGAACATTACACAGTCGTTTGGGAACAGGAGGAACGGACCTCAGCAGGAAGTTGATCACGATGAGGAGCGTCGTCCTGTGGATGGTCGGCCTTCCCTGGAGCTTCGATGCTGAAGCTTAAAGATGGTGGAAGAATTAGAGGAGCAGGTCACAACATCCTCATGGTGCAATAATGACAGCAGAAGAAGATAGATAGAAGATGGAATAAACTTTATAGTCCCACAGGGGGAAATTTATTGTGGACTCGAGTGCATGGTAAAGGCTGCATAGACACTACCTAAAATACATCAGACAGTTTGAGACGCACATGTTAACACGCACACTCATGGCACACCCAGTAAAAGATTAAAAAAAAAGGAAAAACAAACAAACAGACAAACAGAACATCAGTTATTGCACACTTCCCAGGAAAAAATAAAAATAAAACAAGGATTATTGCACACCTCCCGGGCCTCAGTGTACACCGCCTACAGAGCTGTTTAAAAGTTTGATAGAGGTGGGTACAAAAGAGAATTTAAAACGATTCAGTCTGCATTTAGGGAATCTGTACCTTCTACCGGAAGGCAAGAGCTCATAGTTTCAAAAAAGACCTTTGAAAATCAACAGTGTTCACAAGACTGGTTGAAAGCCAGCCTGTCAGGCCTGTGAAAAAGGATAAAGACGAGAAAGAGACGGTGAAGCTGGGAACCTGAGGTTGTGGACGACAAGGTGGTCGTTCGTCCTGACTGATGCTTCACTGTCAGGTGATATCTGACCCAGTGGGCTTGTTGTAGACTATAGGCTTAAGGTCAAGCTTACATGCTCCTCTGACTCCTCGAGCAGAGGGAGCAGCCTGGCTGACGTGCAACGCCTCTGATGAGAAAGAAGGTGCAGAGTAGAAAGGAGGAGGGGGAGGAGGTGAAAGTGTGTGGGGCTTTTGCCGTCTACGGCCCGCTGAAAAACAGAGGCGGAGGATGAGAGAGAATGAGAGTGACGGAGCTGACGGAGAAGAAGCCAAAACTGAGATGAGTCAGGGGGTGAAAATATTTCACCCCGCGACGATGTGTCACTCTTCCTACATAAACAAGGTCCCACTCTAGAGAGCAGGCTGGAAACACGAGGTCCTGCTCAGTCAACATGACACCCGGGGTCTCCAACAGTCTGAGACTGGACCTGGTCTCCTCGGGTCCGGGTCCAGCTCTCAGTCTGTGTGTGGTGTTGTTTCACAGGTGCACACAGGTTCAATGGGTTTGATAGAAAGAGGTAGAAATGATGATAGGAGCCACAGATTGGATTTGAACCTGTGGTGTTAGGATTACACCGCCTAGATTTTCCTTCTGTCTTATTATTTATTTATTTATCTTATTTTCTTTTTTTTCTTCTTTTTTCTATGTCCATGTGTGTGTGTGTTGTTAAAACATTTTTTCTCTCTTTTCATATGTTCTTTTAATGACAAATGAAGACAAGTTCCTTGACTGTGCCTCATTGTTTTACCTAAATGTGAATGGTCACAAACTTCATTTATTTAGCTAAACAGTACAGTATTCAATAAAGATGAATGAATTCAAATAAAGTAAAATAAATTGTAAGCACAACACTTTGCTATCTTAGAAATGTGTGTTAAATGCTCTTAAACACCTACATCATGGACATAGGACATTGACATGTTATTCTATCTTATTTTATTTTATTCTATTTTATTTTAGAGATAAAGTCTGAGTATTTAGAAGAGACCTGAACGTACTTCAACAAAAATACTTAAAATGCATAAAATAAAACTTAAAAAGTTATAATAAAAATAACACAATACAAATGAAAGGTTTAAACTTGAAGAAGTAATCCTAACCACAACAAGTTCAAACCATGGTGCTTTGCTCCAAATCATCCTCACCCTCTTTCTCTGCCTTTTCTCTCTTTCCCTCTCTTTTTTCTCAGAAATAGGAACAAAATACAAATAACTGGTATCATGGTCTAAGTTGGAAAAAACAAGTGTTTTTCCAACTTAAGCACTTTTCATACATATGAAATGCAGCACAAAGTGGTTGACATGTAAAAAGAAAAAAAAAAAAAAACCCGACCCTCCCATACACATGCACACAGCCGCGAACACACGCTCTTTGACATTTGGCTGGGCACTGAGGATCCAGGTGAGGAAAGCATTGAGCCGTCCACACCGGGAAGTCTCACGGGCCACGACCACAAGGGGACAGAGTCCACACCGCAGCCGTAAAGCCACGGCAGTGCCCGTGGCAGTGCCAGGACGACCCCCAGGGCAATACCCCTGTCTCAACTCCTGGTGTGGCGGAGCCCCCCATGAGGAAAACACTGGAGCAAGAAGCTAAAAGAAAGCAGGAAAAATCAACACTTAAAGTAGTTAAGTTTTTTAAGGCTTAAGATATTATTCCTAAAAATGTTTCCTTAAGGTTCCTAAAACAACCTCAGACTGTAAGATCTACATTAAAGCAACACAAATAACTAGTTAAAAGGGATTTATAAAAACGATTAAAAAGAAATAAATTAAAAGCCAAATTAAAAAGGTGACTCATGAGCCTGCTTTTCTCTGCAGCCCTGTGTCCAAACAACAGGACCTCAGCGTCCAGGAGGGTTCATAATTTAAAATCAAGTCAGATTGATAAGACGGCCCGAGACAAAAAACTAATAGAAGAACCTTAAACTCAATCGTGTACGCGCACACACACACGTGTGTGTGTATCGTGGGTGTGTGTTAGGTGTGTATACGTAATATTATCACATTATTCATTATTTATGGGCTGAATTGTGAATTAGCATTTTTTTTTCCACGCTGTGTTCAAGTGGCTCATGACTCACACGCATGCTGAAAAATAAAGTGAATTTACTCTTCCCTTCACGTCTTCCTCCTACCTCTTCCTCCTTCCTCCCTTCTTCTTATCACCACTTGTCATTTTTCCCACCCCTTTTCTGCCTGTCTTCACCCAGCTCTCGCTTTGAAGGGAGGAAATCTGCACTTTTGCAGCAGCAACAGCAGGTCAGGGAAGAAGAATGAAGTGATTCACACACACACACACACACACACACACACACATAGAGCGAGAGAGAGGCACAGAGAGAGAGAGAGAGAGAGAGAGAGAGGAGTTTTACACCTCTGCACTCTTTCCTCTCACATCAGTTTTTCTGTTGCTGGAGTCTTTGATTCTCCTTCGCTCTGTCTCTGTCTGTCAGACTGTCTGTCGTCTTCCTCCACTTGTCGTTCATCAGCTCTGTGATGGACCTCAGGACTGTTGTGACCGTCTCAGCTCTTCTTCTCATGACTGCTGGTAAGTG
Organism: Trachurus trachurus; assembly: GCF_905171665.1. Lineage (NCBI taxonomy): Eukaryota > Metazoa > Chordata > Actinopteri > Carangiformes > Carangidae > Trachurus > Trachurus trachurus. Next base: position 19,774,906 of record NC_139891.1, on the reverse strand, counting down.
CATGTTACTTTTGGTTCACACTAAACCCTGAGGACTCTGATCCAAACCCGCTGAGATGCCAGGATATCAGGCCGCAACTGAAAAGCCACACAATGTTAAAGCGTGACAACATTAAAGGGGGACAACCGTCACTGTTAGGCTTCACAAATGGACACAAAATGTTTGAGAACACAAAATGATTTGACACACGAAGAGAAACAGTTTTGGGTGTAAAACACGTGAAGAAGTTTCTGTTTGGACCAGGAATTAAGAACGTGTCCTCGCAGCACCTTCAGTCTGTAGCTCAGCAGCTGGTTTCACACACACAAACACATACACACTTTGACTGTGGGTTAGATTTAACACACAATCATGCTTCAGGTAGAGTCTCGTCTAAATACATCGATCACACACACACAGCGGTTTAATCTTCACCATCCTAAACCAGTGAATTCTACGTAGATTAAGACTTTTTCCACGACCCTGAGCAGGAAATGTCTTTAAGATGAATTCAACAATCACAAGAGCGTATGAAGAGTGATTCTGAAAACTCTTTCCCTTCTCACTGCTCTCTCCATAACAAACAAGTTATGAGCCATATTTTCCCGTCAGCACATGCGGATGTCATTGATTGTTACCGTGGTTTCATGGTGTTCAGGTTTACTAAGACAGGCCTGGAAATTAATTGTCAAACTTGTTGACCTGGGTGCCATTGAGGAGGAAGTTATCCATCTTGGATGTTTTCTGAAGTTGAAGTGTTTTGAGCTCTCAGGGCCACCATAGGTTGGACCCTGCTGATTCCTCTTGGTCGGCCAGCAGCGAGCTACACCATGTATGTATAGTAATAATATAGTAATGATGAACATGGTCAGTTACTACGACCATAGACTGTGTTTGCCTCAGTGAAAGTTCAGAATGAGCTGCTCCGCCGCCGCCATCTTGCCTGTACCTGACTGCAGCCTTAACTCCCAATCCACACCTTTTGTTTCATTTTTGAGCATCGAACTGTAAGTGCACATGGACGTACTGTTATACATGTACCCAAGAGTATCTGCAGCTTGTGTATTTGACTGTGTTGGGAGTATTTGCAGCACATTTGGTGAAGATGCTTTCTGCATCTGTTTGTGTTGTGTTTCTGTCTTCTCAAGTTGCAGTGTGTTGAGCTCTCAGGGCGGCCAAAGGAAACTCAGTCAACCTCATCACATAGACATTTGCATCTATGCAGCCCATAATAACACCGGCCCTTCGATCACTCATAGTTTTAACTGATTTCAGTGAGACCACTCTGGTACAGTGGAGGGGCCCGATCGACTGAAGCTGGTTTCACCAAGATGCTTTAATCTGCAGCGTGAGGCCTGCATCCCTCATTTTGTAATAACGTAAATAACAACATATGCCTAAACACCCTATCTCAAGACAAAAGCTACGTTTCCACGGTAATTAGAGCTTCAACAGACGTCTCTGAGAAAGAGTGGGGAGGTCACTGGGCCTCCCCACTCTTAAGTATTTTTTTTAGGCTTTTAGGCCTTTAATTGATAGGACAGTTGAAGAAAGACACGGGGAGACAGAGAGAGATGGGGAAGGACATGCAGCAAAGGGCCGCTGGGTGGAATTGAACCAGGGCCATGAGTACTGTAGCCTCTGTATATGGGGCGGCTGCTCAGCCCACTGAGCTACTGTATATGACGCCCCATGGGCCACATTACTATAACTCTGCACTTAACTTCATGCTGCTGTGCGATGTGTCACTGAAGCACAGTAACATTTCAGCTTTAGTAAAAAAAAAAATTGGCAGCTGCATCAGCAGTGGGTGTGAGAAATGCACCAATTTTTTTTATAGTACGCACTGTTGTGTTGTACGAAGGAAAATGCACGAAGGAAACAAGTCTTGCTTCAGGGAGGAGTGCATACAGTTCGTTGACTGCACGCCATGTTGTTAGTGTATAATATACGGTAGTTTGTCAAATGTCAAACTCATTTTAGTTCAGGGGCCACATTCAGCACAAATTGAGCTCAAGTGGGCTGGGCCAGTAAAATAATAACATTATAACCTATAAATATGAGAACTCAAAATCTTTCTCTTTGTTTTAGTGCAAAGACGTACAAGTGCGTTATTAAAATATTTATATTCAATGAACTGTCCTTTTACAAAACATATGAACAACCTGAAATTTCTTGAGAAAAATATGTGATATTTCAACAACATCATGCCTCTTCTGTCTTCTATGTAATTTTCACACTTGGAAAATTCATCCGGCGGGCCAGATCGGACCCTCTGGCGGGCCGGTTTCTGGTCCAAGGGCCGTATGTTTGACATCCCTGTTTTAAGGACTTATGGACGCACTGAACTCTTTAATGTTAAGATGAATAACTGTGAGCATTAAAATATTCCACTCACAGAACGAGAGACACTACAGTGAGCCAGTGTATCAGCCCCTAAGTGGCTTCAAGCTACAGCAACATTGCTGCCAGTGTTGAGGCTTCTTCTTGTAAATAGGCAGTGAAAGACATCGGTTTCCTACTGAGATGTCACTGCAAAAAACAGCAACTCTGCAGATGAAGGCCTTATTTACGCTGGTCGATTCTCACCCTACTGGGACACTGAACAGAGCACAACCATTAAAAAATTACATTTAGGGCATTAGGCCAACTCTGTCATCTCTGTTCTGTTTTTTTTTTTAAATAAACGGTGGCGGGAAACATGAGGCAAAGGTCGGCGTTATGTCTCAAGAGAAAGAGAGAGAGCAGCATGAGAACCCACTGTGACATCACGGACAGACTTTACACATCTGTGCGCAGACACTGACTAATACAAAATCACATAACACCTTTTACATTTATGCGTATTCTTGTATCTGGGGTTTATTGGTGATTTAAATGACACTGTGGACGATTGTCACCAATAATCAGAGCTGCAGGGCGGTGAAGGCACCAGCCCAGTGTGCAGGATATTGTCAGGAGGAAATCAATAAGATCATACCCAACAAAGACTCACTGTTAGTGGTGATTTTACCTCCTGCAGCAGCTCTGAGCCCGTATGTAATCGGAGGTCAGCTCCAGTCTTTTATTGATGATACTGATTGATAACTACAGGGAGCTGATCAGGTTCAGGCTGAGCTTTGTTTTTCTGAGGTGCACATCAGTAAACTGTTGTTCCTGTATCAAAGAGACTACGTGCACATTGTGTTTGTTCACAGTGTAGAGACTGAATCCCTCACTGGTTTATTATTAGACTGTAATAATAAGACAAGCCGTGAAGAATGAATGATACACTGCAGTGGATGATGTTGTTCTCAGCCGCAACAGATTAAAAAAAGCAAACAAACAAGTGTCTACAAGTAATGGTTTAAAAAACGTCACATCCCACAAGAACTGAGAAGAACGGTATGAAGACTGTGTGTGCTGCAGCGTCGACCGTGCACCTGTAGTGTCTGACTCAGGTAGCTCTGGTAATGGAGCCGTCCACCGGGTTCACAGAAGCAACTTTATTTATTCTTTTTAGTTGAATGCGTCAACTGAGAACTATACAACAGTCCCGGACAACATTATTTTATTGCTTTACTGTAGAAAAAACGACAGGGAGAGGGAGAGAGGAGGACATTTAGATTTACTTTAGGTCAACAACAGGACTCCGTGATTTGGTATTTTTTTAAATATATTTTTAGGGGCTTTTTCGCCTTTAATGGACAGGAGAGTTCAAAGAGAGACAGGAAATGGGAGACAGAGAGGGGGGGAATGACACGCAGGACAGGGCCGCTCGACACGGGACTCGAACCGGGGCCGCCCGCCCCGCAGTGAGAACCATAGCCTCAACACATGGGGCGGGTGCTCCACCAACTGAGCCAAACACCAGTGATTCAGTATTTTAATATTAAAAAAAAACACTAAAGCAATTTAATGAATAACTCAGTTATTTATTTGTTATTTGCTTGAGAAATACTGAGTTGTTGAATTTTGTAAATTAGCGTGTCAAAATATGTTTAGTGAAAATGCAATTTTTATTATAATGAATAAGTACATTATATAGATAGGAATAATTATAGTGTAATTGAATTCTGACAGGGGTCACTCTGCGGCACAAAGACTACTTTATTATATTTGGTGGTGTTGCAAATAATATTAGGTCACTTTCAGAACTATCACAATTACAATTTTTTTTTACAATATTATACTTTTTTCTTTCTTTCTTTCATTCATTCTTTTTTTTAACTTTTGCAATTTTTTCAACTTTTACAATGTTTACAACCTTTAAAAGTTTTACAAATTTTATCATTCTTACAATTACTTCATGCTTGCTGGAGGTGATGATATCAGGTGCTCTTCCTCCCTGGTTAAATCCCAGTCTGCAAAATTTTATTAATTTTTAAAGTTTGAGATTGATCATTTTCATAGTATATTCCTACATAAGATAAAAACGGCAACACTGGCATTAAAACACCTGCAGCATCTTCTGTTCTACGAGTGTTACCAAAATGATATAATATTTTACTCCTTGAGCTCAGATAATATTTCACCGTGAAATATAAAGTCATTATGCATTTTGCAATTTATATCACAGCAAACACGTCTGGTTTGTAGAGCATTTATCGAGTATGTTAATATTGACAACTTTTGGACACTTTTGCGTTCATGAGCTCTGCACTGAACAGGTCGTCGACTGAGTGATAACCTCGTCTGGGGCACACTGCTGTTTATAACAAAAACTATTTAAGGTTACAGGAACAAAAAAGACCGCTCGCTGACTCCACTGAGCCAATTCTCAAAACAACAAATCTTCAGTGGTTACTAAAGCAGCACTTTTTCAGATTCAGCAGTAAGTGGCAGGTCGCCCTGCAGAGGGTTTCACTTTTGACTGCACTGCCTTTGAAATCCATGCCGCTGAAACTCATCCAACCACCAACAGCGGCGCTGAATAGAGACAGTGACATTTGAAACTGTGACTGAGAGGTGCTTTAGGTAAAACATCCTTCCTTTTATGGATACGTGTTGTGATTTAAACACATTTACACACACCAAATAATTAGTGAGATGGATGTGTAGGAGCAGGATGAAGAGATCTCAAGTACTGACTAAGACCCTGCAACAATTTATGTTATAAGAAATGTCGCCTTCAGTGTCACATACTGTCTAGTTTTGTAGTAAGAAATACATTGTTTGTATTTTGTTTTAATATTTTTTCTGTGGATGTTCAGTGTTTGAAGAAGTTTGTGTGAAAAGTGTTAATTTCCAACCTGTTTAAGTAATAGTTGGGGTTACTTGATGTGAGGTTCTGTGAAGTATAGTCATATATAATAATCAGTGTGTGTGTTACTTCACACTAGATTTACATCAGTGCGGCCAGTTAAAAGAGGCGGCGGGGAACACGATGAACTAGAAAAATCATCTGCTGTTGTGCACGGGGTCAGCACCAAAAACACAATGAGGCGCTTTAAAGCTTTTAAAGAACCCTAATGAAACAATCCAATATCTGTTGTGGTATGTTTGCTTGACGTAGAATGTTTTAAGTGCGTTGTCGTCCTGTGTACCAAGAAGTCAGAGATAAAACAGGCAGAGATGTCAATGAGCAATGAAATCTAATCAAAAATGTACCAGGAGAATAAACAGGCTAAAATATTGCAGTAAAAGTAAAATAATAAAAAAAAAATAATAATAATAATTATATGTAAAATTAATTCAGCAATATCAATATGTACATTAAATGTTTTGTTTATTCTACAAATAAATAGAAGAAACTAAAGAAAAGAAAAGACTAGAACAGAACAAAACAAAACAGAATAGAATAGAACTTTATTGTCATTGTTTTAGAAACAACAAAACACGGTTTAGCGGCTCTCGGTGCCGGCAGTACAGACCATATAGATATTTACAGTATTCATTATGTACAAACTGTATGATGTGTATTTGTATAAATGTGAAAGTATCATCATGTAGCGAGAGTATACATGTGAAAGTAAAAAATCATCTTATAGGTGACATAAACAGCAACATACAAGGAGATACAATCTCAATGCCATATATATCACTGCAATCATTAATATAAAATTTTCAGGCTCACATTACCACCAGACTGTCTGTGATCCACGTCTTTTGTTTTCTCTAACCACCTGTGGATCATTGTTTGATATTTTTTACTCATGATTTTTGTATTATTTTCTATTTAATATTTCTGTATTATTTTTTTTCTTTATGCATTGTTGTTGCTGCTGATCTTCTCTGTGTCGAATGGAGTTGCAAACAAAGTGCATGTAATTTTTTTCTATATATCTTTATCCGTGTCCTGTTTACTAGAATTACCAGGAAATGGAAACACACTGTGAGTTTTAATAATGTCGTCCTGGTTTTATGACACTGATGTGACCTCTCAGACCTGTTGTGTCTTCCAGTCCAGTGTGTTTGTGTCTGTCTTGGTCACCACAGTAACTGATGTATGTCTCACAGCACAAACTGAACCAGCTCCCTCGGGGGCTCCCGAACGCACTGAGACCAACAGCACCACCCCGATGGCCACCACCACCTGTTTCTGCCCTACACAAGCACCAACAACTGCCATCTCCACCACACCTGAGCCGTTACCTGTCCAGGGCTTCCTCACAGTCAAGTGGAAGAGTCGATGTGTCGGAGACGTGATTCTCTATCAGCCCTCCTCCCCCTCCTTAACACAACTTGTCTGCTCAACCAAAGAGGCCATGGATTTTCTGAAAGATGCGTGTGAGAAGAAAGATTGTAAAGGTATACCAAAATGGCATAGCGGCCTGATGAAGAAGGCTTATAACATCTCTAAGAATGGAGCACACTTGACCGTGACCCTATGTGATACACTGAGGGTTAATTGCACAGGTACGTCTACTGTGTGTGTGTGTGTGTAGCTGTGTGTGTGTGTGTCTGTGTGTCTCTGTGTGTGACAGTCTGTGTAAATGATCTTATTTCAAGTGCTCTTGTGGTTTGACATTTTACACTCAGCAGTGTTTTAACATGATGCAGTATACAAGGATGTGTGTGATCTAAACACACTGATCATGCTGTGGTGTAGCACGTTTGTTTCTCCGCCTACTGAGTGCAACACTGTAAAATAAACTCTGCGTGCTGTCTGGATGTTTCAGCACTAACACAAATAACGTACTTTCATCTTCAGACACTTGACTTCTCTAATCCATGTTTCTTATTAAACTTTTACCACAGTAAAAATACAAAAAAAACAGTCAAGTCAACAACTAAAATATATTTTCAATGAGGTTTTGTCAACTTCTACTGAAGCACGTGCAGCAGCTACATTTACTGTATGAATCTCTCTCTCTCTCCATCTGTGTGTGTGTGTGTGTCCAGTTAAGCCAGATGTTGAGGGACAGCTGCACGCCTACAAAGTGGTGACTGCTTTGCTCTGCTGTGTGCTGCTGGTTATTTTACTGATCCGCTTCACCAGGCCCACTGTCGAAGCACTGCAGAGGAGATGTGAGTAGACCCCACCCCCCACCCACGCACACACACACGCACACACACACACACACACACACACGAACACACACACACACACACACGCATACACAATAGACACACACAAGTGTACGCACACAAGTTCACAATCATTACTCACATTTTCAGATTAAGATTTCTCAGATTAAAGATTATGTCCAAGAAAGACTTGTTTTCGAAGACGTCTGTCACCCTGACATCAGAGAATAGAATAGAATAGAATAGAATAGAATGGAATAGAATAGAATAGAATAGAATAGAATAGAATAGAATAGAATAGAATAGAATATGGATGGGATATTTCACAGTTTTCACAATTGAGCACATTTCTGGAAATCTTCTTTGATTTCTTAAAACTGTGAAAATAAACCTCAGTAGTCAAACTACTTTCACCAAACATCTGACACACACGCACGCACGCAAGCACGCACGCACGCACACACCTCAAAACAGTTTTATCTCTGCTAAAAATCAAACTCTCTTTTCATAGGCCTGTGAATATTCTCATTTGTCCAGGTCATCGTTATCCCCAAAGAAATTTAAGTCAAAAGCAACTGGACTTGGTTATTTGTCTCTTTTCATATCATACATAAGCCAATCAAAAATAGAATAAAAGACACTACTGAGCATTCATCACACACTACACAGAATAAAATGAGCTCAGAACATGGAGCTCCATTAATGGTTTTTGTTTGTTTTTGTTTTTTGGATTTTATATTTTCTAAATGGGTAGTAAGGGTTATACTTCACTACTCAGTAAAACAGTATTACTTGTCTGTAGATGTCAACCCAGCACAAGACAGTGTTCTTCAATACGTGATTTATTGTGTTACAAGTCAAATATAATTATCATAACAATAATAAAAAGTGCAATAATTCACATTAGCTCTAATTATAAATGTCTATGTCTACTTCACACACAGTCTGTGGTTTCATTCCTGGAGTTGCCACTTATCAATTACAACTGCAGTGTTTACATTTTTTCAGTTTCAGACAGGAGGCAGAGCCGTTGGGTTGGACCCACACAGAGCCACAGTGGTGAGACCCCCCACCCACTCAACACATAGCCTACACTGTACTGTACTGACTAACACAGCCTCTGTTTGAGTCTGTGCATGAGATTTGTTGACAAAACATGAGAGTAAGATGTGTGATCTTAACATTTGTCCCTTTCTGTTTGTGTCAGTGTCGTACCATCGAGGGAAAACTGTTAAGAACGATGAGGGAGAGAAGAGACTGTCCTACCCTGGTAATGCACACACATACACACACACATCCTTGTAAATCTATCTTTGTGAGGACATGTCATTGACATAATGTATTCCCTAGCCCCTTACCCTAACCTTAACCATCCAAAACAAATGCCTAAACTTAAAGCAGAAGTAAGTGATATATTTGTGTTAATATAAGTCTTAAATAGTTATATCTTCCGACAGCAATCACTTACACAGAGTGTTTGGTCTGAATCACGGGTCTGTCAGTCACTCTGCTCTGCTCTGAGCCGAGGAGAAAACATTTATCGTATCCTACAGTTTTTATCCAATGAGGAGAGAGAACGGCATGCAGGGCTGTGTGTGCAGCCAAGGGACGCCGTGAATGTGGCGACGTAGGGACGAGGACTGTTATGGTGCGTTCAAGGAAACTCGTATTTTTCCGACCGTGAAGTGGTACCAGTTCGATCTGGTACAACTTCACCGGTCGGAAGTTACGAGTGGCCGTTATAGTGACTTTCACCGGTAAAACAGGTCGGAAAAACACGAGTGGGTTGCCTGGAACGCTACAAAGTCGTAAGTTGTGACTTGAAGCTGTAATTTACGATTTCAAAAGCCTGCCTGGAACGCAGCATTAGCGAAAACGACCAGACCACTTACTTCTGCTTTAACCATTACTCTAAACCTAATTTAAACCTAATTATAACCTAACGTCTTAACCCAAGTCTTAACCCTCAAACAGCCCTTGGAAAAAGTGAGGACCGGCCAAAATGTCCTCACTTCCCAAAAATGTCCTCACTCTGTGGGTTAAAAACTCGGTCCTCACAACGTAGCATGTACAAGAACACACACACACACAGACACACACACAGTCAGTTAAATTAAATATGGCTGCTTTCCCTGTGCCTTGTCAAATCAGCTCTGGAGCGACTGGCAGTCAGTGACAGCAGAGAGCCTTCGTCTGCCAGGAACAGTGGCTGCAACTACTGAGGTGCCTCATCATCATCATCACCATCATCATCGTCATCATCATCGTCACTGTCATCATCATTGTCATTGTCGTCGTCACTCCTGACCTACTGAGACATTATTTAAGATTATGTAAAAGTGACCATTCGCAGTAGAAGCCGTTGTGTTAGCATGTGTTAACTGTACTGACGGTATTCACAGTGTTCACAGTGTTCACGGTGTTTCACCCTGACTGAAGTTGTATATTACGATGTGATATGCTACTGGTCTGGCACTATTACTTTACTGTGAAAACACACTTGTTGTACTTTGTGTTCATATATTTTGGGTTTTTAGCATCCCAAACTGCTTTTAAGTTCCTGCCCAGCTAAGCTACAGCGTGTAGAGCCGACAGCTGGAGATGTTTTTAGCAGTCCCCCCCCCCCCCCCCCCCCCCCCCCCCCCCCGTCCTCGTGCTAAGCTAGGCTAATCTCAGGACGTCTCTCTGTGCTGGATATGTTCCTTTAATCAAAAAACGGACCCATCGCCTGGTCAACATTGGTTTGTTTCTCTGTTGCTGTTGTTTATTTGTGATTAAATGTGTGAACTTTTGCATTGTGTTTGACCTGATTTGTTGCCTTTCAAGTAGGTAAATGGAAGTAGGTACTACATGGAAAGTTTTGGCGAATAAAGACAAGAGCGAGGAGGAGGAGGAGGAGACAGTGAGAGACGAAGGTGGTTACAACGTGCAGTGATGTGGCTTCCTTTGCCGTTGACACCAACTTCCTGTTTGTGTTATTTATGTCTCCTCTTTCCCGTTCTTCTTCTTCTTTTACTCACTTCCTCCTAGTCCAGTCATTTTATGAGAAAAGGTTAAACAAATTGCAACAGAAGCAAACTCAACTGATTTTGTATCCTCAGCATGTCCTGAGTGAGGGAAAAAAAGCCCCGAAGAATTCCATTAGGGGAAAGTTTAGAAAAACACCCAAACATATCCCATTTATACGCATATAAAACATTTTTTTCACATGAATAGGGTAACATTTTTAACCTTTAGATATCTCCATGAAAATTACTGAGTTGATTACTTACATTAAGACAAACAAAAAATGTATTACAAGTTTTTTGAAATTCTTTGTTAACATGAGCAAATGTGCATACATTTGCATAAATCTGCATAAATTGCACCGTTTTGATGGCACATGTATACATGAAGTTGCTGTGGTGGTACCTGCATGGAAATTGGAGTGAGTTGACTCCATCGGTCAACCGACAAGTTGACCACTTTAAATTTCAAGATGACTGTAAAATCCCCTGATTCGCACAAACTGAAATACGCTGCTATGGCCGGGTTTTGGTTGGTTTTTCAAGACAGCCACATCCTTAGTAGAGCAGGTATGACATGAGCCAATAGTGCATAATCCAATTACATATGGCTAATTTGCATACATACAGCACTTGATCTAAACATTGAGTAGAGCAGGTGAAAATGTCTTGTTCAATCTTGTTAACATATTACAGTTAAAAAACTTAAGGAATGGAACCAATTTAGGCCCATGAGCATTAATAGAGACGGAGCGTGTCATACCTGCTCTACTAAGGATGTGGCTCTCTTGAAAAATTGCAGTCATCTTGAAATTTAAAGTGGTCAACTTGTCGGTTGACCGATGGAGTCAACTCATTCCAATTTTCATGCCGGTACCACCACAGCAACTTCATATATACATGTGCCGTCAAAACGGTGCGTTTTATGCAAATTTATGCAGATTTATGCAAATTTGCTCATGTTAACAAAGAATTTTAAAAAACTTGTAATACATTTTTTGTTTGTCTTAATGTAAGTAATCAACTCAGTAATTTTCATGGAGATATTTAAAGGTTAAAAATTTTACCCTATTCACGTGAAAATAATTTTTTATATGCATATAAATGGGATATGTTTGGGTGTTTTTCGAAACTTTCCCCTAATGGGATTCTTCGGGGCTTTTTTTCCCTCACTCAGGACATGTTGAGGATACAAAATCAGTTGAGTTTGCTTCTGTTGCAATTTGTTTAACGTTGACCCCTTTTATGGCCTAAAATTACTGGACTATCCTTCGCCTCCTTGTTCTTTTCATTTGTCTCCTCTCCTCTTTTCCTCCTCCCACTTTCTCTTGTTGTCTCTGTCTGGGTGTGATGTCACGGTCGTGGGTGAATATCTGCTCATCATCACGCAACAGTTTCAGTCTTGCAGTCTCTTCAGTCTTGTTGGTAAAACAGCCACCGACCTGAGACCAACTGGTGCCAGACATGTTCAACTTTCTGAATGCAGGAAGACTTTGAATTATTTCATTTACAAATAAATGGAAAGTATTTACAACTGACAAACAGACATTTGTGAAGTTTTATATTTGGAAGTAGAAGAAGCTTTGTGGATTTCTGTTCTACATTTCTAGATTATTTTTGCATTTCACCTATAGTCTTGTGACAAAAAGTCTGGACAAAAATCAACACTCAGCTACTTTCTGGAAACTCAAAGATACAAGAGACCAGCACTCTCAAGTTAAAGGTAGGCCTATAAGTCTATTATGGGCAATAATAAATACGACTTCTACCTTTTATTCAAGGGTGCCGGTCTCTGGTGTCTTTGTGACTGTGTCCGTGCACCAGGCCTGTTATCACTTTTTGCAGCTGTGCAGATGTTTTCTATATTTCATTAACTTTCTGGAAACGCGCCTGCTGACAACGCCATTTCCACTTTTCAAAGTACGGGCCTGAGTTTTTCTGTGGCCTGATTTCTCTCCCCCAAAAGAGTCGGTGATGAGTAACATGCGCTACATTAATGATTTAAAGATATAAAATGACAGGACCTGAGTTGATGTCTTTGATCATACTGGGTGTTGGTATGATTTATTTATTTTTTTGTTACCAAATGACAATGTAATTGTTTGTTGTGGATAATTTAAACTAGTCTAACATTAACTACAAAACTGACACCTGCTGCCTTGGCGAAGGTGAACAGTCCTATAAACTTTTACAGGTTGGGTTGACGTGTGTATATGATTTATCAGCTATCACCATGTATAAAATACAGTTTGTCTTAAAACATCCAGTAGTACAAGTGAAACAGATTATTGATTGACAATATGTCTCCTCTGAAGATATAAGTCTGACGTGTGCGCAGTTGTCTATTGCATAATTAAATTTTTTGGTTTTGCTTTTTAGGGCGTTGACCCTTGTATTGAAAAGGTGGATTCGTCTTTCTTTGTTTTTTTTTTACTGTCCGTAGGCTGTTTGTATGTCTAATGGCCATCTACACACAAACACACACAAAGGTACAGAGGGGACAGGATGAAATACAGATATGGTCAACACATTACGTGTGTGTGTGTGTGTGTGTGTGTGTGTGTGTGTGTGTGTGTGTGTGTGTGTGTGTGTGTGTGTGTGTGTGTGTGTGTGTGTGTGTGTGTGTGTGTGTGTGTGTGAGTGAGTGAGTGAGTGGGTGTATTTTGCCTCATCCTCCCTGGTCAGGTCACGGTATGAGATGATAATCTGGCCTCGTTGCAAATGTCCCATCAGAGAAACAATGACAGATGACTGCAGATTACAGCTGCAGATTATCCTGTGAGGGATTGACACAGGGGAGGGAGAGAGAGACAAGGATGTGTAGAAAAATAGAAAATATTAACCCGCTTGTGAGAGGTTTTGTCATAATTGTGAGGGAAGTCTTGAGTAATGGCAAAAAGATTTGCTGTGAGACCTTATAGCGTTCCACATTATGTCCAATCAAATTGTAGAAACATCTGATCCACAGAAATGGAAGAAACTGAACTTTAAAGTCTAATATTTATATAAAATAAATATAAATATAAAAGAACATTTGTTTGAATGGTTTCAGCTGCAACACAACAATGTGAATACAGTGAATGAGTCCAAAGACTTTCTGAATTAACTGTATATCAACATGTTGGACTGGCAGCAGTGGGCCAGAGATAGAAACCACAACAGTCAGAGTGAGATTCATGATTAGCTTTTAGCCTCAGTAAAGCCAACCAGACAGTCCAATGAGGGACACCACCGGCGTCCCGGCTGCTTTCTGCCGTCTCTGCCTCCTCGGCTTTAACGGAGCAGCCAGCACCTCAAAATGATAAAGGCAGTGTAATTGGGGATTATCAGTCAAACATTCATCAGTGTTTTTATGCAGCAGACGGACAGTGAGCAAATGAAATGCTCTAAAGTGGGTCAGGAGACACCGCAGGAAAATGAAGCTGATGCTGCAGAACACAGAAAAAGCACGAGATGAATAGACTCCACTAAATATCAGCATCTGTGGAGGCAGAAGTCAGGTTGTTGACAAGTTTCTATTAGTTTCTTGACACAATCACCGTTTCCTTCTTCCTGTGTGTTTATTGCAGGGGTTGGATTGATGTCTCCTTATCCAAAAAATCAACCAATACAACATGATGACCTGTTTACAGCACCTGTGATCTTAAGTGAATCCTGTTTTAACACTGCAGTTGAAATGTTTTGTCTAATTAGGCTGTTTCTGATGATCAATAATGAAATCTGGATGAGGCCCTGTGGGGCTTTTTCCTCAGGGTGTCCCCCTTGTTTCTCTACAAAGGAATTTTTCCATCTTACCTTGAGGGACTTTTCTTAGCATTTTCCAAATTAGCCACATTTTCCTAATTTGGTGGTTCGTGTCTTTGTTGCTGAATCAACCTAATAATCCTAATTCATAATCTATTTTTACACCTGGTGTTGCCTACAGAGGTTTCCTGTTAAAGTGTTATCCTGTGTCTATATCCTGTGTATATTTTCTCAGTTGCTCATCTAACACCTGCATCTTCGATCAACACAACTTAGTATGCAGATCTTGTAAGCATTAACTATAGTGCTGTTGTTTACTATACCAGTAACCTCGTAACCTGTACCTCATTACCTCATAACCTACCACCTACCTGAGCTGGACACAAACACCATCATGTCCGAAATCACAGACAAACTGACAACTGGACAAGATGCCTTCAAGGCCCCTGGAGAACTGGGACCCCAGAGCCAGACTGTGCACCATGTTGATATTACTCCTTTACTACTGTAACACTATACGAGGACACTGTGAGTAATGCAATGGAGGATGGAGCTGTGCTGCAGGAATATGAACAGTGTGGATGTAGTGGAGTGGGTGGAGGTCTGTGTAGTCGAATACTGAGGCTGCATTTCATTTTTTGTCTCTGCTATGTTAAGCTCCTCTCGGTGTCAGATCCATTGTCCTCCTAAGCCCCTTCTGCTGCTCTATTACCACTCTACACACACACACACACACACACAAATATGTAATGCGTGTGTGTGTGTGGTAATAGGTAAAAGGTAGAAGTAGCGCTGACCTCAGATCTATACTCTCTCTCTCTGACCTGTTGACCTGTTGTCATCATGCTCCACCTGAGAGAGGAGAAGAGGACACGACCCTGAATCCTGATTCAATACTGAATAGCTTCTCTTGGATCAGCACTTCACATAAAACATAAGAGAAGAGGAAAATATGCTGCTTTGAATTTTCTACAGGTATGTCAATAAAACCAGCTGCTTTGGGTTCAAACTATGCAAAGACACAAGAAGAGGACTCAAAACCCAATTTCTCCCATCATCTATACAAGTCATGTAACAGTCCTGTCCCCCACAATTAGGAAAACGTACATAGAATAAACATTAAATATATAATTATCATATCACTTTACCAAGACAATTACCCATGTATTAGCCATAAAAATAGATGGTGACCCTCCGGTCAGCGCTGCCATCACATGTCACCCATGTTTCATGGGATAAACCACTAAATAAAGCACAAACGTGACACATGTCCAGTTCAGCGCACAGTGGGATTTACAATGCCGAGCTCAAAATGACACTTTATCATCTTAATGCACAACCACCGCATAACCACTGAACCACAGACAGTTTCTAATTATACAACACAACTGTAGCTACTGTGTGATGGACACATTATGGTAAACACCAACCACACATTATGAAACACACACACACACACACACACACACACACACACACACACACACACACACACACACACACACACACACACACACACACACACACACACACACACACATAAACAACATGATACAAAAAAGTGCCCCAGGCTTTGGTAAAAATGACTTGAGGAAGAAAAGAAGAGAGATCAGCGAACAAAGCGTTAAGGAAGAAGCAGAAATCTATAAGAAAAAATAATAAATAACGAGGGGGAGGGAGGAGGGACATAAGTAGAGGGGGAGGGTGGAGGGTGGGGGGATTATTTACCGTTTTAAACACATAAATCCGTATTGTGTGAATCTGGCACAGAGAGGGAACGAAGACAGAGTGGAGGTTTACAGCAGCAGCGGGAGAGAAGACTGAGGAAAAATACAGTTAAGTGTTTTTTGTTAGATCCTGTTGGAGGCTGTGATTGTGGCTTCGAGCGCGGACAGAGGGAGACACCTGCTTCTAGCCCACCTCAACGAAAAGATGTAACTAAAAAGGACAGATCCAGGTGGGTAGGAGGACAGGCGTGCGTGTGTCTGTCTGTGTGTGTGTGTGAGTGTGCGGACTTCATGGTATAGTGTAATGTGTCCCGTTCAGGGGGACTGATCCCATGTGGAAACACACAGCTGTTCTGTTGAGGCTCCATGTTCTGCTGTTTGGGTCTCAAATTCACCTCTTTCCTCCCACTTGAGCTGTCTGACTGTTTGTGTGCGTGTGTGTGTGTGTGTGTGTGTGTGTGTGTGTGTGTGTGTGTGTGTGTGTGTGTGTGTGTGTGTGTGTGTGTGTGTGTGTGTGTGTGTGTGTGTGTGTGTGTGTGTAATGTTGTTGGCTGATTTTGAGTGTCTGTCGATGACGCTGCATGATGGGGCTCTAATTGGTTTAAAACGACCTTGGATCTGCTCTTTGGACCGACAGACAGACAGAGACAGAGATTCGGGTCCAAATGCAAGGCCTCTGCACCAGGACACCTAACTGTAGTCACATGTATCCACCACCTTATTGATCTTCTTGTCATCACTGAGCTAATATTGTATCAGACACATGTTTTGGCAGCTGGTAACTAAACAGTTAGACACCATGTCAAGACTGCATGGAGCTCAACACATATTAGCAACACATGAAAACAGGCAAACAGACGACACACAGATAAATGAAGAAAACATCTTCATCAATTTGATTTGAGCTGCAAATACTCACAAAACACAATCGGATACACCGACACACTGCAGACAACAACAGTCTGGGGTGTTTCCAGTGATGAACCCAGCTGGAGTGCAGTTGCATTGCATGCTTTATAATACGCTCATGTGCTTTTCATAAACTAACACAGCAGGTGAATTCACAGGTGGGTTCAGGACCACCCCTCTTCACTGAGTCACAGTGACAATCTGTAAATATTTCAGAATATCTGACTCCCTGTCTTAAAGTGCTTAAGCTGCTTTTTGTCACCCTTTGAGCATCTATACATTAAGATCTGAGCTGTGGGAGTCACAACTTGACTCAAGTCAGATGGCTTGACCAACATTAATGAATCTATTATGTGATGAGGAGTAGGATGAGATCACAACAGTCCAGGCTCATAACACCTCTTGCCTTTCCTAGTGCTGTCCAGTTAAAAAGCTATTCTTTGGGGGGAAGATGTTTATTTTACTCATCATTATATTTTCTAGCATTCCTTTTTTTTTTTCCTAATCTTTTTTTTTTTTTTTTTTTTTTTTTTTGGTGCGTTGCAGAATACATCTTTGGCTGTTTGCAATGAGTTGGTGTTTTACACTGTGTCCACTATGTGGCTGTGAGTGAGGATGGTGCTTATGTTGTCTCTTAAAGTGCATGTTACTGAGCTGTCTAGTCTTTGTGTATTGCTCACTGCTGCACAGCAACAAGGCCACCTTGGCTGCTACAGGCTCTCCGTTGATGTTGCACATTAGTACGTTCTGATTGGTTTTGACCTCTGACTCAACCAGATTTAACCTTGGAAGCTGGAGCTGATCCTTATAACTTTTTATAATGGAGACTTGCTCCCACATGGACATATACGATCCATGTGAAACAGCTGCATCTTTGCATTAGTTCAGAGTTTGAGGGCTTGAACTGGTTTGAACTGTATTATCCACTGTATTTGTATTATTACATTTATTGTATTCAGTATATTTGATCCTATTCCAAAGCCTGACCAGGGACAAAGACTGCAAATAAGCTGAAGCTAGACGTCTTATATGCATCGCATTTTCCATTTTCTGTGGCAATGTTGTATGTATTGTCCCTGTTAAATAAACATTAAAATACAAATAAAAATACACGCCACCTTTGAAACACTGGTTGACAAAACACTCCACGTCACTAAAGCTTGTTCTTTTGTTTATGTTACATGGTCTTTAGCAGCTGAAATGTGCTCAGTTTGAACTGTAGGTGTTAAAGCTTCTATGTAGCAAATTACAAAAACACTGATTCCCAAGTCAAATGCAGGCACCGGCAAGTGAGGGATAATCGCTGACACAATTATTAGCTCCACCCAGTGGCATGCACAGAGTCACAGACAGCAGGGGCAAAAAGAAAAAAAAGGGCACATACAGCGCATCCTCACCACAGCAGAAGGCACTTAAAGGCTCGGTCATGAAAACAACAAATAGGCTACTGAAAAATATCTTGAAAGATTTGTGGATCTAATTTAATCAATGTTGTGTTATTTCATTTAATGTTAATGTGTTACATTTAACAGACATGCAACACACACACACACACACACACACACACACACACACACACACACACACACACACACACACACACACACACACACTACAACTTTAAAGCCAGGATTTGTAAAAACCTACTGATATTAGACTATTTCATTGTCTGTCAAAAATGCTGATGAAGACCCGGAAGGAAGAAGGCCTAGAGTTATTATCACCGAGTGAAGGGCTATACCTTCATTTATTATAAGAGTATTAGTTTTAGTTTAGTTATGATATGAGAACAACAAAAAACACCTTGTTATCTTCAGAGGTTGTGGTTACAGAAACCCGTGAGTATGATTGGCTGGTCCTGTTCTGCAGGATGTCTAATGCAGAATAATGTTGTACTCACTGTGTCACATGACACTGCGTTGCTTCAGGTCACAGGAAATGGCGGATGACGGCTGGTCTGGGGTGTGGTGGGGCAGGAGAGGACATGGCATGCTGTTGCTGCTCTGGATTTTCATGGCAGGTGAGTCTTCACTTGGATGTTTGTGTGTGTGACTCAACAGGTTGAAGGCAACATCTCATCAGAGGGAGGGGCATTAGGGGTGTAGTATACTCTTCACTGGTTCCAAATATACATTAAAAAGAGACAATGCTATGGCAGTCTTATGTGTATGTATAATATGAAATATGGCATGCCTTTTGGTGTTGTACAAGGAAGCTGTCTAGGTCCCCTCCTTTTCATTAGGCTTCCACTTGATAACATCATCGGGGTGCGCAACATTAACTTTCATGGCTATGCTGATTATACAGAGCTATACATCTCCCTTGAGCCAAATGACAATAATGCATTATGCTCTGACTAACTGCATGTCTGCAATCACTCAATGAATGAGCAGTATCTTTTTGAGAACTCAGTGACAAACGCACTACAGTAAGTTGGCAGCTCTGCAGGTTGTGAACAACACCCATACAAATGTATGTCAGCCTCCAAAAGTGACTCAGATGTTAAAACGTCCAACTTTACAACAGAAATAACCAGATTCATAGCATGGTACAAAATAGATTTGGTCTCATTTTATGTAACTTAACTATTTACATTTTATTGAGGTTTAAAGTTTTGTGTCACTGATGATGCAGGTGCTTTGGGGAATAGTTGGGAGTCTCAACTCTGCACGCAGAAGTCCTGTTTTTTGGACTACCAGGGTATTAGAGGTGGAGATTCAAAACTGCTCTTCAGAAACCTCTGGTTGATGTCACACACATGTTAAATCCATCTTTATTTACAGTAAATTCACTTTGACAGAGCAACAGCCAATGGGGAAACTCCAAAACTCGAACCAGCCGATTCAATGGCAACTTATCCGCACCCACAGGTGTTAAAGATGAGAGATAAGGTGGCTTAGTAACCTGCTTTAGTCTCTAACACTCTGACTCACACTTGTTCCTCTTTCCTTGTGTCCTCCCTCAGTCCCTCCATCCCTCCTGCAGCCTCCGCTCCCTCTCTCCCTGCCGGTGCAGATGTCAGTGGTCCCTTCCCCCTGGCAGTTCCTCCCTCTGTCTCAGGGAGAGCTTGGCCCTCTTTTCTCCAACTCCAGCCCCTTCTCCTTCTCTCAGAGCCTCTTCATGGTGCCACCGCCCAAATGGGGCCCCAGAGCGGGTCTACAGGCCTCATTTGGCCCTTACTCAGTTAGACAGGTAAGAGGAAAACGACAGTGGAATAGTTGGTGGTTGGCTGGTTTGACACTAAGCCCTCTAAAAGCTAACGAGCCACCTCTCTGCATCTTTCCACAGCTCCTATCAGAGACTGTGCTCCCTCTCTCCCCCCCTCTGTCCGCCTCCCTCCTCTCGGAGCATGTAGAGAGAGAGAGGGATGAGGGAGGGCAGGAGAGGTTCAGGGTGAGCACCTTATTCCACAAGCAGGGCGACACCAGCAGCAGGAGCTCCTGCATCACACTACACGCCTTCAAGGAGACAGAGGAGCACAAAGCTTCCTGTCTGACGCAGGTGAGGCACAGCAGTCTCTCAGCTTTCCTCTCGCAGCCTTTCATTTCACCCCCGTCCCCTCCACCTGCTTTAATCTGTCCCCTTTTCCCAGCCTCCTCTGGGGCTGTGTGTGGTGACTCTGGCTCTTCCCAGTGACTGGTTCAAGGACCAAAATGCCAACCAATCACAACAGGATCTGGCCAAGCAGCAGATCAACAGCCACAATCAAAACCGCGTGCAGAAGCGTGGACGGCAGCGGGGTGGACATTATCACAGCAACTTTGTGACCCGCCAGCGTGTGACACCTCCTTCACAGAGGTGAGGAGCCATGATAATAATAATAATAATAATAATACATTACACATTTGTAAGCGCTTTTACAAATGCTCAAAGACACTTTACACTTAATAGAGCAAAGTCAGAGTGAAATACAATTAAAAACAGCAATAAAACAGTATAAAACACACAAAGCTAATTTAAAAAGGTGAGTTTTGCTGTGTAGCCTTTGACTTCAGGGTGGAGGAGTAGCATGGCAGTGGGTGACTGTGGGTAACACATGAACTTTTATTCTTCCTTCAGATACCATCCAGTGGATGATGGGGATGCTCCGGGGGCCCTCAGATCTCTGCGGGGTCCCATGAGAAACCAAATACAGCTTTTCTACTCCTCCTTTGACACAGCAACTGGGTACGTCACAGAGAGTGTGATAATAATAACATGTGAAGACGTTTTCTCGCTGACTTCTCTGAACATCTGTTGATCTCCTCAACATCCATCCAGATGTGTGGAGGACAGAGCGGCTCAGTCCCAGAGGCAGCTCTTCCACATCAAAGCTGTGACACTGAGAGAGGAGAAGGAGAAGGAGGTGGGCAGGACCAAGGAGGAGGAAGCCTGCTTGAATGAGCAGGAGGCGGAGGAGCTCAGCTTGGACTCCCATGTTGTGATTCGCTACCACCGGGGCCCAGTCCTGATTGGACAGCCGGTGAAGGTGTCTGTGAGTCTCAGGGCCAACTTCAGCTCTGAGTTTGTTGTGATAAGGTAAGCAGCACACGGGATTACAGGCCGAAGCCAGCTGTTTGCCTGCAAACTGTAGTTTTACATTGAACGTCTGTGTGTGTGTGTGTGTGTGTTCAGGCTGAAGGTGAAGAAAGGTTTGGTGGCGATGGTGGCCCAGCGAACTCTCACCTCTGACCTGTGGGCAGTGACTCTGGAGAGAAGCCAAGGCTCCAAACACGATGTGGTCTCCATCCTCTGCCACAAACACAGCACACTCAAACACACACACAGGTGAGTCGAGGTGTTGAAGAAGCACCATAAAGTACATGAAGGTCCACAGTGGTGGTGACGTAAATATTGTCATTTGCTTATGTCTGCACCTTGCTGTTGATCTGTAGATATCATTGTTTAGGTCTTTGTATCTGAGTATCATCTTTGTTTTGTTGTCGTTCTGTAGTCCCACTGTCCCTCAGCAGGTGGTGTGCCTGTCGGTTGATGGACTGAGGCGAAGCTTTGGTGTGGCCATGACCGTGTCGGCTAACTGGTGGGTGGAGTACTCTGGACGCAGTAATCCCCCATCACCACAAGGGGCAGCAGTGAGCATCTTCTCATTCACTGATCGACACATCCTGGGCATTGCTCCCATCACAGAGGTACTTCATTCATTCATTCATTCCTTTATTTTAATGTATCAATTAATTCCCAAACCAAAGGTTGAACTCTTAATAGCCTTTCAAATTAATTTAATCTGACTTAATTCTTCTTTGGATGTGTGTGTTTTGTTTTCTGTTTTCTGTCCTCAGAGTAACATGATCATCAACACAGCCATACTGACCAACCAGCCGGTGTCACTTCCTGTCATTGTGCTGGCGATAAGCCGTGATGGGAAGGTGTCAGATGTCACCTCCGCTGTCACGTGTCACTCGACCAATGAGAACGCGATCAAGGTGCAACACACAAGGGTTACAAAAACCTGGAAAACTTACTACTAGACTTTATCCTTAAGGCAGGACCAATCATATGGTTAACCTGCCGACAAATAATCACAGAGATGTGTGTTGCTTACTATGCTTCCTACAGCTGTTTCTCTTCGTCCGTCTCCACCATAATCACAGGTGTCCAGTGATTGCTCCACTGTCTTTGTGGATGGAAGTGAGTCGGGGTTGGGCAACACCTGTGCAGTGGTGGAGTTTCATCTGGGAGCGCTCAGCGGCTCTGTCTGTCTGGAGGTGTGGGCTCCATCAGTGCCCTTGCGAGTGTCCTTGGCAGACCCCGTTCTCAACGCCATCAGTGGCTGGAACCACTTCACAGAGAACGGGTACGAGCATTGTTTTTGGGTTGATCTATCTATCTATCTATCTATCTATCTATCTATCTATCTATCTATCTATCTATCTATCTATCTATCTATCTATCTATCTATCTATCTATCTATCTATCTATCTATCTATCTAAAGCCCTGTTGAGGCTCACCACCTTATCTGTACTCTGTGATCCAAGGTCACTGTGCCACTTTGTTATCGCTGTCTATTGATGTGCGTCCTGACTCTTCAGGTGCATGCCGGTGTATCAGCGCTCCTCGATCCAGGTCCTGACTCAGTTCACAGCTCAGGACCCCCGCGGGAGAACCACACATCTCTTGGGCTCATCTGATTGGTTCGTGGATGTGACGGAGCTGGTCCGTGACTGGCTGAGAGTCGAGGACCCTCAAGTGGCCTTCCTCGGCGCCCAGAACACCCTCATTGGTTTACGGCCCGGGAAGACATCACTCCATGTAGGTGCAACACGTTTATCAATTCAGCTGAAGGTCGTCTGTTACTGAGCATCATCACAGTCTCTCTCTCTCTCTCTCTCTCTCTCAGGTCGTCTCTGAACAGTGGGACGGTGTGTTGGGCAGATGTGATATCACTGTGACCTCCGACCCCGTTACCCCTGCGGACCTGTCCGTACAGGTGGTCAGCGGCCTCGGCATGTCGGTTTCAGGCAGCCCTGCTCACCCCTCTATCGTCACCACCACAGTGACAGCTTACAACATCCTGTACCACCACCACCAGGTGAGAGAGTGGCCATTGGTGACGTTTGAAGAAATATTCTTCATACAGTTTATCCACGGTTAATTTTTAGAGATCAGGGTGCAAAATTCAACAGGACTGTTGTCACACTGATGAATTATTCAAAAAGGAAGAAAGAAAAAGAGGTTAAAGGTGAGATATGAAAGAAACAGGTCAAGATTTGGGCAGTGTTGAAATAAAAATGCAAATGTGAAAATTTTTAGACTCAAAGTTGGGAATTGGTTGAAGACAAAGCTGTAAAGGAACATCAGAGACTTAGATTCATTTCTGTTGTGTCCCTGCAGGAGGCATCCATCAGTGTTTGGCTTCAGTTCAGTGACGACACCGCCTCCCTCCTCTCCTCCTTCAGTGAACTTCCCTCTTTCTTGCGTCTCTCCTCGTTGGCTGAAACTGTGGTCATGGTGACGCCAGGCCCCAACCAGCGCATCTTTGCGCAGGGCGATGGCGGCGGACCTTTACTGCAAGCAGAACTTCTGGTTTCCACCTGCGCTGATCAGGCAGTCGACTCCAACTCCATCAGTGAAGGCAACAACGATTGGACGGACGCCGGAGGAGGAAGAGGCGGGACCAGGAGGCTGGCGAGAGGTTCTGGTTGGATCAGAGTGAACCTAGACCTGGGCTTCCTGCAGCCAATAGGGGACAAGAGCGAGGAGGGCGAGGAGTTTGATTTTGACATTTCAGACACACTGATTGAGTCAGACAGCAACGTCTATACATCGAACTTTGACGAGGACAACAGCGGCAACGTGAGCAGCGACTACTACGACAGAGTGAGCAGGAGGATGACCAACAGAAAGTGGAGCGAGGTGGGGTATGGAGGCATGGTCAGCTGGAACAACCTGGAAAGAGCCGTGCTGATGCCAAGCCAGGAGGAGAGCTCGGTGTACTTCTCCCCGAGCCAGGAAAAAGAAGTGGAGAGGGAGGAAGAGGGTGATGACGAGGGGCAGAGAGCTCGAGAGCTGGAGGTCGGCGTGGGCGCTGTCCTCTCTCTGGTCTGTCTCTCCGCTGTCCTCTTCCTGGCAAACTGCCTGCCCTGCGCCCTGCAGGACAGGAGGAGGGGCCGGGGGCAGAGGCAGCAGGGGGAAGGAGAACTTGAGTTCGGCACAACGGAAGGAGAAGTAGAGGAGAAGACTGGCAATGCGGACGACGAGATACAGCAGCAGCAACAGGAGCAGAACGAGGATGTTAAAGAAGTAGAGATCATTTGCTGAAAAACTCACAAGCTTCAATCGGACACAACAACCACAAGAAGCATGACGCTGCATCGGAGAGAGTTGAAACAAACCTGCTAAAACAAAGACTAGGGCAAGACCTCGATATATGTCTGACAGACTATGGTCAAATATATGTCATCCAGCAAAATCACCAAACATATAAGTGAAAGACAAAGGCTGAACTGTAGATTCAGTTGTATTTACTGAAGGAGACCCCAGATGTAAAGAAGTTACCTCTTCAGGCTTTTGGCTTAATTTCAGCCACAGTGAGAAAGTGCGGGCTGGATTCAAACATGTTTGAACACACATGGCCGCCACTGGAACAAAGACGAAATTAAAAGCATGTGCTCTACCAGATGAGTCACCGGGACTCACACTCTTTCTTATCTAGTTTCCCACACGACCCATATCTCTGTCTGAGATCCACAGTAGTTTAGCTTCAACTCATTCTGAACTCCAACATGTAACACTTCATTCAGAGGCAGATTTTTATGTGTAACTCCCTCTGTTTGACAAGTGGAGTTGGTCATAGTGGTTAGTGTGAAGTCTTCTTTCCGATGACTTCTCTGTCTCTCTCATACATGTAGCCTAATGAAAGTAGTGGGCTGCATTTGCTGCAATGGAGCAAGGTGCAGTGTATTAGAAGTGCTCATCCTCTTCCCTACACCAATACATTGCAGCTCAATTGTCATCAGTCAGTCAGAGACATTAGTAATTAAAGGGTTGGTCATGCTGTTGTGGTTCATTTTTTATTCCACCAGGTCTTAATTGACTCTTTATTGACAACAGGTCTGTTACGGACTTGTTGATTCGTTAGAAATCAGCAGATAATCCTGATCCTAAACTTTTAGGATAAAGTGAATAAATCACTTTTGTCCCTGAGAGAGCAGACAGTCCACCACACACTGTAAATAATGGCTTTGTATTAGAAAGATCATGTTTAACTCTTAACCTGGGTCTATGCTTTTCCCTCCCTGTCATTTAACTTTATCTGGTTTCACATCTTGGTGTTTGAAATAAACTGTGTTTTATTGTGAGGTGTGAAGATGTAATTATAAGATATTTTTAAAATTAAAATAAAGACAATTGAGTTACAATGTGTTTGTTCTGTATATCAACACTAACTTAGTAAATATAGCACTGGCTTGCAGTGTCCTCTAGTGGCAAAGGGTGAAATTACATGTAACACAGGGATGAGTCTTTCGGCACACGACAAGAAATGAGTGTAAGCACTTTAAATGCACTTTTTGCCCACATGATTTTTTAATCAAAATATTTATTTATGTATGTGTTTTTCTCCACTAAATGTGGTAAATTTGTATGCTATTGCGTTTCAGTTTAGAGAATTGCACAGAAGGTTTCAAGAAACGTATTTTAGCAATTGTTAAAACTTATTTTCAGGCCGTTTTTTTTTGCCTTTATTACAACAGCCACAGTGAAAGAGTTGAGTCAGAGATGGAGAGGATCGAGAACTGCCACAAACTCTCACGACTGGGAGTTGATTCACGCCACAAGCGGTAGGAACAGGCCACACACTGCACCAGGTCAGTAGGAGAAACGTCTTGTGCTCCGTGTCGCGATGTTATTCTCGTTAATCTCGTCTGTACCTTGTTCGTCCGTTGAAATATAACAGTTTTGCACTATTGTTAGCTTGCACCCATTCAGTGACACTTAGGCTACATGTAGCCGGATGGAGAGGCGAGGCCGACTATATAATGAGGAGTGCGAGCAGTGTGGAGGCGTAGCAGAGTGGCGCAGCGGAAGCGTGCTGGGCCCATAACCCAGAGGTCGATGGATCGAAACCATCCTCTGCTAAGTGTTTTGCTCCTTTTTCTGCTCATGACCAGGAACTGGACTGTCGAGTATTGCTTCATGAAGTAACCCTGTTATGCACTCCTGATTTAGTTAAATGAACTCTATAAGTATCAGATGATGTGAAACTACGCGTCCAACTAGTGCGGACCTGGTTTTTTACAGTCTATGGTGCGGACTAGTGAGACTTGTTGCGTACGAACTGATGAAGCCCCTTGGATAAGAGGCGAAGCGTCTTCCCAGACAAATACAAGTCCGGTTGCCTAAGATTCAATTTGCCCAGAAAAGAAACTACGCGATACGATATGTTTTCTATTGAACAAATTGTACGGATGCACATAGCCTACACAAACAGATAATCAAATCAAATACGCAAAAAGAAAAAAACGCCAAAAAACATGCAATATAGTGAGATTAAATGATTAAAAATGTGTAGATCAAATAGAACAATTAATCATTGGATATCAGGCGGTACAAAGAGAATAGGCCTACATCAAAATCTATGTTCAGTGTGTTTCGTTTTTTTTTTCCTTTAGTTTTTAAGGGAATTCAATTTAAAAAGTGTAATTTGGAGAGTGATTGAGTAGTAATTGAGAGCTTTTTATATGTGAACTTTGCCCATGATTATTAAAAGATTGTTTATGAAACCTAATATCTTTAATAGCTTTCTAATTGTTGTGAATACATTGTTCAGCGTCTCCTCAAAAGACACAGTAAGTCACAAAATGAATATCTGTTTGTGGTTCAACTCCACAAAAAGTATCTTTAAGGTTTAAGTCTATTATAATGTGGAAATTAATTTGTTACTGAGGTAAATATTATGTAGGCCTATGTGTAAAAATGTAACCTATATCGTCAAAAACTATATTATTACTCAATCCAGTCCGCTGTATAGATAATTATGTTGTTATATTGCCATTATTGTGCCAATTATGACTTTGAGAGCTCTATCAGCAAGAGATAGTGTAACTGCAACCCAATAGAAACTCTGCCACCTAGATTTCTAAATATATTGTGAGGAATGAGGACAACAGTTTTAATTGTGCATCATTAAATGTTTATTCTGTAAATTACCAGACACATAGTTGATGTGTTCACAATAAGAAAAATATTTCATCCAGTGGTTCCCACACCAGGGCAACAACAAAGGCTCGTGGAGAGGTTGTGTACAGTGTGATCAAAACTGTCACACCTGTAGAATGATTATTATCTCAAAATAAGACCACATGTCCCACAATTCCTAAAAAACAACTTCCTAACATTGTTGGTTTTAAAATGTTAGTGTTTATAATTTAGTTAAATAATAAACATTCTGGCAGTCTTGAGTGTGTGTATGTGTGAGTGTTTGTGTTTTGTTTTTTTTACTTACAAGTTTCAAGTTTCTGCAACTTTATAACTCAAGCTCTATTAAAAAAACAAATCAGTGATTGCCTGGGATACTGCTTTCAAAGCTTAAAATGACATAATCTACTCGCACTAGTCCAGATGGTCAGTGGTCAGTAGTAAGGTTAAGCACACACTCAAGTTTTGCAGTCAACACACTAAAGCATTCAAAACCCTGGTTTGGTCCTCAAACTGAGTACTAACAGTGATACAGTGTTTCATCATATATTAAACACAAAACATCAGAGGGGTATGAAAGACACAGTATTAAGTAAGTATTGCTACTGTTCCACCATTTAACACCAAAGGCCATGAGCCTACGTGTGTGAAATACAACCAGCATCAGCATCCTGTCCCCCACAGCTCGGTCCCAACCCCAGCCCGGCTCTGCCCTGCGCTCCGCAGCCCGTGGCCGACTGCTGGTGTGTCCTCAGGTTGCAGATCCAGGCGAACCTCTTCCCACACTGGTCACAGCTGAAGGGTTTCTCTCCGGTGTGAACCCTCTGATGCTTCTTCAGGTTCCCGGCCTCGGAGAAGTGCTTCCCGCAGGTGCCGCAGCGGAAAGGCTTCTCCCCTGTGTGGACGCGCTCGTGGGCCTCCAGGTTGGACAGGCCGGAGAAGGCCTTGCCACAGGCTCGGCAGACGTAGCTTTTCCTGCGGCGATCGACAGGCACAGTGCTGGCAGTCAGGTATTTATTACGGCGAGCCAGAAAACTGGCTCGTTGCTGTGCAGCGATGGCCGCCTCAATGCCTGCTAACACTGCGGCGGAGCCCCTGACTGATAAGGCCGCCTGTGGAGCAGCAGTGGAGCTCATAGTCCTAGAGACACTTCGTTTGTCCTGGCTCTTAGTCAGAGTGACAGAAGCCACGTTGGAGGACATTGTGCTCTGTGCAGAGGGAACCTGTCCAAGTCTGATTGCAGCAGCAGTTCTGCTCCATGGACGCTGAGAAGACCGAGTCAGCGTCTTCAAATGTGTGGACGCAGAAGTCCCTGCGGACAGAGCATAGAAAATATGGAGTTAGTATTCTTCCATTACATCACTCTCCCTGACTGAAACATGAAATACATCAGCATTTGCAATTTAAATAAAGATAGGCTACAACTGTTTTTCTCCGACTCTGACCCTCAGCAGAGACAAGGTCCATTATTCTTTGACACACACCAACAAATGGTTCTGGATAAACGCTCTGGTAAACAAAGTAATAGAAAATATGAACAGAAGCAGACAACAATGAGAAGGTGACTCCAGTTTTGATGTTTCTTTCAAACCTTTCTCCATAGTAACTGAAACATAATCTCTGTAACCATCACCTGCTGTCTGTGTGGCCACAGTTTGCTGTGACATCACAATGAGCAGATAACCACAGAGCATAAATCCATTTGCAATCCTCCAATCAGGAGCCAAACACAGGCAACAATGATGAAAGCAGAAACAGCAGGTGTCGTGTTACCTTGTGGCACAGGCGGCTGGTTGTGAACTGAGGAGCCGCCGGCTGACAAACCCACTGCTGAGGACACTGATGGTTTGCTCTCTACGATAATAACTCCATCCTGGTCGTTCTCCGCTGGGTTATCAGCAGGGAAGGGACACGAAGGGCCGGCGGTGGGTGACGCAGAGTCGTTATCAGGGGCCCAGCGGGTGAAGAACGTCTCCAGTTCAAACAGAGAGTAGTCAGAGGGGAAACTGCTGCCATTACTGGACCTCTGCTGCTGCTGCTGCTGCTGCTGCTGCTGCTGCTGCTGCTGCTGCTGCTGCTGCTGCTGCTGCTGTTGTGTGTTGGGGCTGGCTGGTGTGTTGGTGTCTGGTACCCTGAGCTGGACAGCCGCTGCTTTGCTGGAGTCTTCTGACATCAAGGGGGTCAGTTGAGGGGCTGCAGACTGGAGAGGGGGGAGAGAGAGAGAGAGAGAGAGATAGAGAGAGAGAGAGAGAGATAGAGAGAGAGAGAGAGAGAGAGAGAGGGTTCAATGAGACCAGGTGTTGATGACTAGGTTGGAGTTAAGTTTTCACAAGTTCATACAAAATGAGATCTGTGAACAGACACATTCACACAGCAGTATCTCTAGAGTGGGGTCCAGGCAGAAGCGTTGCTAGCTATTAAGCTCTACTGGGGCACAACTCATACCGTTTAAGTTTTCACCCATATGCACACAAGACACTCGACCACACACTCGACCCCTGAACAGGCCATACAAACACTGACAGGCGCATTATGCCCACACAACAATGAGACTCGCTTGCAGTTTATTTACAGATTTTGATTGACGGAGTATCGGCTCCTATGATCTAAACTGACTTTGCTTATTCTTTAAGCATCAAAGTGTACCGCTGCCCTATATGTACATTTATACCCCAGTAAAAGGGGTCTGGTGACGCCCATGGGTCCAGGTGAAGACTGATCTCTGTCATGCCGTTGTATAGCTGTTGACCTTTAAAGGAGACATATTATGCCATTATGCCCCTTTTCCACAAATTAAAATAGTTCCCAGGTGTCTTAAAGACATGTCTGTGACATGCTTTGGTCAAAATACCCCAAGGATCAAACATCACAGCTCTTTTCATCCTCTCAAAACAGCCTGGTTCACAACGGCTTGTTTCAGCGCCTGTCCCTTTAAATGCAAATGAACCACTGCTTGCCCCACCCCACTACTTCTACCGGTCCCAGGTAGGGGTGGTATTATGCAAATTTGTAAACTAATTACATCATCGTCAGACAACTGAGAGAACTGCTCATAAAACCACATGGATTTCAACCTAGGGAGCCTGCAAACTACAGATTGTTTTTGTCAATTCTTACATTTTGGGGGCCGGAAGGCAAGACAAAGACCCAAACATATGTCAAAGAGCCTTAAAAAAGTGATATTTCCATAATATGTGCCATTTAAGGGCAAACACAGAGGAGCTATGCATCCTTGGCTCAAAGTAGAGTCAAGTGCTGTGCAGTTACTGAGCTGGAGTTGTGTAACTATTTCTAGACTTCAGCCTCTTTTCCAGCTTCCTGCTTTCAATCACCCAAACACATTGTTCATACAAAGGAACAGTTTAATTTGTCCAAGGTGTTATTTTATGTGTCTCCTCTAGGTATGAGGTCGACGGAGGCCACTTTGGACTGAATGCAACTAAAGTACATCTTTGAAAGCTGCCTGTTTGAACTGCGGCTGACAGCACGACTGAGGACACTTCACCTCAGTGGCTGAAGGTTCACGCAGAGAGAAGCTCAAAATGTCACTGTGAGGGAAAAAAAACAAAAAAACATAATGTGCTGCAGAAAGTTTTGTTTTCCAACCATTTTCTGATTTGTTGTTAATATTGTGTCACAATTTTGTAATGTGATTTTAAAATGAAAACACAACTTCATGTTCATGTTTTTTTTTATGGTTTTAATGATTTACATTGCAAGCTGAGGACACTGAGCAGGAGTTTACAAAATTGTGACACAATAGAAAAGGCTAGTATTACATTTGCTGTATATGTTTATGCTACAACTGCCACACTTCAGAATGACACACTTTAAGAGCAAAGGCAACGCATTTTCACCGGAAGAACAGGATTTCAAACTCAGTGTCACATTGTGAATATTTGTCTGCTCTTAACAGCCACTCAAAGTGCTTTACAGTATTAGTCACATGCACACACACATTCACACACACTCATTCACAGTGTGGGGCAACTTTAGGTTCAGTACCTGTCCCACAGACATAAATACATGTTAAATGGAAGAGCCGGGGAACGTACCAACAGTCAGTCCAACTGATTAGTGGACAACCAGCTCTGCTCTGAGCCACGGCCTCTGTTTTTTTACTCTTTTCCTCTACAGTGATTTCCAGACACTTTCACGTGCCAGTGGAACTGATCCTGTTCTGCAAGTTCAGTTTCACATTAACAGCGGCGCAAAGCTTCTTTGTATCTCTTTGCAAATTCAAATTTCCTGCACAGATTATTCCACATTGGGACGCCATATAGCTCAGTGGGTTGAGCAGGTGCCCCATATGCAGAGACTACAGTCCTTGCTGCAGCCGGCCCCGGTTCGAATCCCGAATCTGGTGGCCTCTCTCTGCCTCCCCATTTCCTGTCTCTCTCAACTATCCTACCAATTACAGGCAAAAGCCCCAAAAATATACTTAATAAAAAAAATTTAAAAAAAAAGATTTTTCCACATTTAAGACACTGACATGTCCCAGAAATGTGAAATATGTGGAGGTGGTGATCACTTTGACAGTGACTTTACAGCTTTGAAGACAGCTCTACAGGAGGTTTACTGAGTTTATCATGTGAGCTATAACAGTACAGACCTTTAATGTTCACTAAGGACAAACCTTTGTTAGCTTCTAGCCTAAGAAGTCATTTGGGGAACGAGAGATATTTATGATAAAAGTTGTCCTGTCTGTTAACCCCAACAGTACTTCAGCATGCTCGGCTATGCAGCGAACACATCCCTGAGTGTATTTCTACGTCTGTGTGTGGTGTCTCTTCTGGTGTTTTTTCAGGTTGCTGGGGTCAGAGAACCTCTCGGCGCAGAGCGAGCACTGGTACGGCCGCTCCCCCGTGTGAATGTTCCTGTGGATCTTCAGGTTCCAGAACTGGGAGAAGTTTTTGCCGCAGATGCTGCAGCCGTACGGTCTCTCTCCAGTGTGAGTCCTCAGGTGGGACTCTAAGTTTGCCTGTGAGCTGAACCCTTTCCCACAGAACCTACAGCTGCAAACCTTCTTCCTGGGCATTTTCGGCTGCCCCCCCTGCGCAGTTCCTAAAACCTGACCGAGGTTCAGCTCCTCGGATAAATCGATAACAGGCGGCTGCTGCTGCTGCTGCTTAAAGGACACAGAGGTGGTGTGAAAGCCTCGGGAGCTTTCAACAGCCAATCCCCTCCCAGAGCTGCCGGGCTCTGCTTCAATGAGCGTGCTGGGCAGGTATGGGAGGGGGGCGCAATGTGAGGAAGGCCCTGGGAGGCTGTTGTCATGACAATAACTATCCCCCCCATTAGTCCACAGTGAGGAACGGCCATAGCTGACCTCTGAGAATCCCCCCCCAGACTCCTGCAGGTCAGGCAGCTGATTGGTGGAAGCTTGTGGCGTCTCCTCAAAGGGCAGCACTCCCCTGTAGTCGTCTGTACTGGACTCCACCAGCCCTGGAGACACGGAGAGGTGCAGAGTCAAACACTGTAGCTACTGGCATAGTTCTTTAGAAATATGAGTTGAATAAAAGAAATAGACGATTAAAGGGATAGTTCACCCAAAATTGAAATTTTTTCAAGCTTGTTTGTAGCGGAAGCTCCTCTTCCCGGTTCGTCAAATTTGGACGAACCAGGGTCTGTCCTCTTCCCAGTTCGTCCAAATTTGACGAACCGGGAAGAGGAGCTTCGAGAAGCTTCCACTACAAAACAAGCTTGAAATATAGACTTATTTAATTTTTTTCGGGACAATTTCGCATTTCGGGGCTTCAATACAAGACGGACATTACATACGAGCAGCATGGAGGTATTTGGATGTTTTTTGGTGTGTCTTTTTGTTACGAAGACAGTTGGTATCCATTTGCAACTGTTATATGGACATGCACTGCCACGCCGAGACCCCCTGTAAATTTCAATTTTGGGTGAACTATCCCTTTAAACTGTGTTTTCGTGTCCACATCTACAACTATTAGTCTTTTTCAAATAAAAGTGGCCGACCGTGCTGGTGGAGAGACAGCTCAGTACTTCACTCACCTTCCTGTATGCTGAGGCCGGCATGGTTGACCAGCTCCACGTCCTCCACCTTCACCAGCACCACCTCGGGCTTCGCCTCCTTTTGCACACACACACACAAGAGAGACGGGACACGTGACATTAGTGAGCGTCATGATTGTTCAATTTGAGTGGTGTCAGTGTCCATCAGATGGATCCACTCCACTTTATAGCTGTTTGTTTGTGAAATATTTTGTGTGACATGCCATTTAGAAAATATTGATTGATGCAGCTTTAATAACCCAGTACAAATTGTGACCAGAATTACCTTCGTCTTTGTGGTGGTCTCCCTCCACCACTCAGACTGTTACAGGTTACATCCCTGTTTAACTGGTCATAACGTTAGTGTGACTTTGTCATTGCTGTGTGAAGTCCTCAGTAATGGCCAAAGTGTTTTCTGAGGTCACCATGAACTTGACCTTTAGCTTTTGACCACCAAAATCCAACCAGTTCATCCTTGAGTCCAAGTGGGCAATTACGTGAAAATTTGGAGGGAAATGCCAGGGTCCAAAAGCTGAGCTGGTATTATAAATCCCTCTGGAGTACTTTTTGGGACATTTTATTTCACGACCTTTATCAAATAAACCTCGTAAAAAATACAAAGCTCTGTACTTCTGTGACTTCGATGGTGGCCATGCTGGAGATATGATGATCCCAATGCCAAAATCTTAACAGCTTTTCCTCCTGTCCCGGTGAATTTTTTTTTTTTTACTAAATTCAACTCAAGGTAATATGGAGATATTGAGTTCTCAAGGCTGAAATCGTGTTTTGTCAGATCTCTGTGACCTCCAACATCTAATGGGTTCTCGAGTCCAAGCGAATACTAGAGTAAGATTTGGAGGGATTCCTTTGAAGAGTTCTGGAGATAAAGGCTTTACCCAGGGCTTTACAAATACCATGGTCCAAAACCGTGTTTCCCAGGCCAGGTGCATTATACAATATCTTTGCAGCACCAAAGTAAATTCATATGATTTACCTCTGTGGTGTTGAGATATTATGCTCCTCAGGCCAAAATGTAGCCGTTAGCCACCAAAATCTAAGAAGCTTGTCCTCGAGTGTTTTTACCAAAGGCATTCCCTCAGGTGACCTCCAGCTGCACACTACAAGGCACTGTGGGATTCAATGAGTGCACTATACATGAGATAATAATTCTCACTATACATTCAGACAGCATTACATAATGGAAAACACCCTAAGTAGTGGACTAATGTATATATAGGGAGTAAAGTAGAGAGTACCGTAAGTGAAGGTTTGTGCCAGATTTCAAGAATTTCCATCAAGTAATTACTGAGTTGTCAGATCTGTGAGAATCGCCCAGTGTAGAGGCATAGTAAAGATTATTTAGTGTTTATGTAGTCAACAAGTCCCAGTTTAGTCAATTCTCAGTGTTTTTTTTTATTTAACCTTTATTTATCCAGGAAGGATCCATTGAGATTTAACAAGGATGTCCTGGTCAGGAAGTGCAAATACTTCCTGACCAGGACAGTCAGGACAGTGTTGAACACTTTGTGTTTCAAAATATATCTGGAATATACAGTATATAATGTGGAATAATATCTTGATATCTGAAGTCATTCAGCTGAGATTCTTTTCCAAGTTGAGGAAATAAATCAGGGGGCTTCAGTGGTGCATGTTTTATTCTGTAAATCAAACACTGCATATAAAATGTGTAGTATATTCGCTATAAAACATGAAATGTGCTACATTTAGAATGACTGTCCATACCATAACAATGCTCTTAGACATTTACATACTGTACATGGATACCATGTTTACACCAAGTCACTCAGTACTGGCCGAGACTAACTTACAAACCATGCAACCAATGTACAAGACACTGCGAGTGGCACCAATTGTACGAACACGTTCAGACCCATCCGTCAGTGCTTCCTAAGCTGCTACATACATGACGGGACTGGGCTGTGTAACCTTGGTGCGATAAGTTCATGCTTCTCAACTGTGAGAGTTCATGGTGGCCCAGTGCTTCACACTCGTACTTTACATTTTACTATAACCATAATGTCCTCAGCTTCTGGGTCAGAAACTTCTAGTGTGTGGTCATTATACTGAGTGACTATTTATGACAACTACTATATGATTAACAAGAATCTGTTTCCAAAAAAAGCTCTGTCAGAGGATAATTTCAGAACGCACCTCTAAGCTTGCACTGCCTCCTACAACAGGTGCGTGAATCGCTCCGAGTGCCTGAGCTGTTTCCCCAAAGTATTACTACACATTGGTGAGTCTGTCACTCTGTCACATGTTCCTTCATCACCACACACACTGTAGTTTATTAAGACTCAGTCCCACATACACATCGTCCTGCTGCCACTCACTACATAACAAAAAAAAGGGACAAATCCAGCGATTAAATGAGTCCTTAGCGTCTTCTGTAAAGTACTGGAATAAGTAGCTTATAATGCTCATGAAGTGTTTGTTTTTTAAATGAAATTACTTGCATCATCCATGCATGTGTATAGCCAAAAGTTAAATCAAACAACACATTTCAGGTCTGTATGCTGGTAAAAATGTGTCTCTACTTTTCAGTCTGAAACCTCGGTTTGACCACAACACCGTAAACAGAGACGCGTCAAAAAGTAACTGTGACCGAGTTCACATTGTCCAAAAACTCCATCCCCCTATGTCAATGTATTATTATTTTCTGTAAACAAAGACATATAAGACAAGCTTCTTGTTAACCACTATGTGTAACATTTGGAAATCTGCTCTGTGCACAGATCATGTTCATTTTGTTGAGCAGAAAGTCCGTCTCTCCTGCCGACCCCTCAGACCGCAGCCTCAGTCTGTTCCAGGATCTCCTCTTCGATTAGCATTTCGGGGTGGCTCCTTTTCTGGTGTGTTTTCAAGTTTCTTATCCAGGCAAATCCTCGGCCGCACAGCCCACAGCTGTAGGGTCTCTCTCCGGTGTGGACTCTCTGATGTTTCCTCAGGTTTCCGGCCTCGGCGAACGTCTTGCCACACGTGGAGCAGCTGAACGGTTTCTCTCCCGTGTGGACGCGTTGGTGGATCTCCACCTTCTTTGGCCGGTTAAAAGCTTTGCCGCAGTAGCTACAGACAAACAGTTTTTCCTTGGGGCCGGTCCGATGGGGCGCATGGCCGTTGTCACCGAAGGTCTGGGGGAGCGGGAAACCGGCGCTGTAACAAGCCCAGCCGTTAACGCCGGACGAGGTCGAAGGGAAATCGGCCGCTGCCATCGAGTACGAACAAGATGCCGTCTGTCTTTCGACTTCAGCCCCCGAGGACTCGTCAAAAAACTTTTCAACCAACGAGTTAGCACTTTTATTGTCACACAACATGTCAAACTGTGAGTCGCTGCTGCCATCATCGATATACTGGGGTTGGTTTACAGTTTCCTGCAGCGAGTCTCTGCGCTTAACAGAGGCACTGAGGTCGCAGTTAAGGAGAGGAGAGGAGTCACTGACCTCCGCTCCTCTGTTGTTGTTGCTGCTGCTGCCGGGGCGCCTCGTCCTGCTGATCTGGGTCTGCGTCTGAGAAACACCCTGCTGCTCAAGGCTGCGTCTCTGTCCTGCAGCTCCACGAGGGACACACTCCAGCACTCCTTCAGAGAGACCATGTGTGGCAGAGGAGGGAGAAAACACACAACAGTTTAATAATATGTCTCTTGATAAAGACTCATTTGCTTACACACTCTCAAACGGTTCCCCGATTAATCTGTCAATTTTTAACTATCATCTCTACTTTGTAAGAACACTGACAGGTTCAAACATGACAGACAGTGGAGGAGTTGATCCTGTTTTTTCTGTTGTGATGAACACCATGTAGGGCCAGTCAAATTTTCTAAATAAAACATGATTCCTTCCACTAATTACAGGCTGCTTCAAAGTAAGAGCGCTTCATGATGATGCAGTGGAGTCAGAAATACAATATTTGTCCATCAGTGTAGTAGTGGGGTAAAAGTTACACCTTTCTAAAATAATTCTTATAGATATAACAAGTACCATACAACAGAATATAGTGCAACAACACTACCATTACCATTATATAAAGCTTTGGTGAGGTCTCATCTAGAATTTGCAAGCCCTGTCTGGTTTCCTTATAAAGCAAAATATATTGAAAAGGTTAAAGCAGCTCAGAGAAGAGGAACCAAATTAATCCCAGGTCTGAATGTGATGACAAGCCAAGAAAGATTAAGGCACTTAAAACTGCGAACTCTTGTCTATAGGAGGTATAGGGGTGGCATGATTGAGGTGTATAAACTTGTCCATAAAATATATGATTCCTCAGTGGAGCTGGTTGTTAGTTTTTGGAATAATCGGTATGAACTAAGAGGGAACTCCTTAAAAGGATGTAATGCAGGCTCCTTCAGTGAACTCTTTTAAAAATAGACTTGATCAAAAAAGATTAAAAATCCTTATTTAATAAGGATTTTTTTATATAATTATAAAGCAAGGTTATGAATTTGTAGCCTTGGTTTTTTATCTGTTTGTTTGTTTTGTCGTTGTTGTTGTTGTTTTTCTTTGAGGTAATGCAAGAGATTATTTTTGGATTATTCTGTCATACAGTACTGTGCAGGAAGATGGAAGTGTTAATTTTTTTTTTTCATCAATTAACAAAATGCAGTGAATAAAGAGACGTGAATCCTAAATGAAAACAATATTTGGTGTGACCACCCTTTGCCTTCAAAACAGCATCAATTCTTCTAGGTAGGAACACCTGCACACAGTTTTTAGGGCCGGTGTTTTTTTTTCCAAATATCTTGGAGCTCCTCAGATCCTTCTGTCTCTACATGTAATCTCAGACAGACTGGATGATGTTGAGCTCAGGGCTCCGTGGGGGGGCGGCCACACCATCACTTCAGGACTTCCAGGACTTGTTGTTCTTCTTTATGCTGATGATAGTTCTAAACGACACTGGCTGAATGTTTGGGGTTGTTGTGAATAAATTTGGGTCCAATCAGATGCCTCACTGATGGTATTGCATGATGGATAAGCATTCTGACTTAACATTTTTTCACACCTGCCTAAAACTTTTGCACAGTACGTATTTAAGTTATATTATGTATGGGTTATTGAAGTTTCTAATGGTATATTTCTGTTTATTTTTTGTATGTTGTCATTATTTTGAGTCTGATGTAGAGGAGTTATATCCTTTATCAGATGTATTTTCATTTAAATAAAAAATGTCATTAGATTTCATTAAAGTGAAAGCACTGTCCAGCTTTGTATATTTTAATATAGGGAGGGTATAATCATCTATAAGCAGTTCCAGATTGTGTGGCTTAAAGCAGAAGTAAGCGATATTTTTGTGTTAATATAAGTCTTAAATAGTTATATCTTCCGACAGCAATCACTTACATAGAGTTTTTGGTCCGAAACACGGGTCTGTCAGTCACTCTGCTCTGCTGTAAGCCGAGGAGAAAACGTCTTGTATACTTCCTTGTATCCTACAAGCTTTATCCAATGAGGAGAGAGAACGGCATGAAGGGCTGTTGTGCAGCCAAGGGATGCGCGTGAATGTGGTGACGTAGGGACGAGGACCAATAGATCCATGACGAGGGCCAATGGAGTTACCATTGGCTGACAAGAAGTTAGCCAAAACGACTGGATCGCTGTAATGGAAATTTTTAGTGTGTACTTGTTTATTCATTTCTATTGTTTTGTGCTCTCTGTCTGATACATGTTGTGCATGTTCTCACCTAACATCGCCTGATTCTTGTATTTGACGCCTGACCTTGGTGTACATTGTAATCTGTTTCAGCAAGATAAAGTTCACTTGTGGGGGGGTGTGACAGATTCAACAAAACTCCTCTGTTCAACGTATTTTTTGTTCCATTCCTTGCAGACTGCGTTGCACTCTGTTTGACTGAGAACCTTCTTTGCAAAGAATAAAACCCTTAAAAGACAGTCGATCTCAACATCTTTGTTTCAGATCTTGCCTAACAAATTTCCACAACATTGCTTACTTCTGCTTTAAGTATGGATATATAACTAACAAACTAGTTGAGTAGTTGGCACTAAAATCACATCCAACAACAAACTCACCATCATCTCCTATTAGGGGCACGTCTTCCTCTGTTTCTTCAATTTGACGCATGTTTGCTTCCACCTTCTCCTCCTTCAGGTCCAGGTCCTCTGGCTCCACCAGCTCCACATCTGGAGACTGAACAATGAGACAGGTTGGACACACTCAGTTAAGACCCGTTTTATAATTTTCCTGAGGCTGCAGTAAAACCACAGCAGCCAACATGCCCCATTCCAGTTTGTGAGTTCCTCCTTCATAGTCACCCGGGGCCAACAATAAATATTTACACTAAATCTCACTCAATCGAAATTAACCAATTTGTATGAAACAGTCTGTGCCACAATCTCTCAGACATAAAGAAGAACAATTTCGCTGACTGTGAAACTGAAGTACAAACTTACATCAGTTTACTTTAGTTTAGTAAAATCACCAGAAATATTTAGTTCTGTTTCACTCTGAACTTCATTTATTGGGAGTAGAGATGTGTTAAAGACAAGTGTCACACGGTTCAGTCTGCATAGCTTACACATCTGGCCCTTGGACTCCCTCGTGGTGCGCTCACCTTGCTCTGGATGTTGTCAGAGTGGACCGTCTGACTGGCTGCTTCCCCTGCAGCGGCTCTGCCTGACCACAGCGCCACAGCCATCTGTCGCTCGAACACACCACCTAGACAGACACAAGACCAACGTGTGTGGAGAAACGGTGCATCAGCATCAACAGTGTCACTGCAGGTGAAGTAGAGATGAGAAAATACAAACAAGTTGTTGCTGAAGGGTCAATCAAAATCACATCAATCAATCAAATGACTCTGGGAAACATCTCATGGCAGCACAGATGGTTTAAAAAAACGTCTCTAAATAAGAAGACATTTGCTAACAGGTTCAGCACAACAGCTGAATAAAAAGTGGCTGATGATGTGCGTTTTTGAGAGTTTGTGATGATTTCTGGGTTGAAATTCAAACTATGTATGTTAATTAGAAGCAAAAGAGAAAAAATATAAATACTCTGTGGATTTACTACTTCCAGACGGGATAACTTTGATTCATAATTATCAGGATGTTCCAATAACTCAGTGAAAAGACTCCAGCTGATTCAACATCCTGCAGCTCAAGGGTTGGCCGGACCTCAGAGAAGAGATCCCATCTCTCCGATGTCTGGCTGGGAACACACTACACTGCACGTTTTGTTTGAGCAGAGTGGCAGATGATGATTAAAGTAGGTGATGCGCAAAGAGGGGTGGGCGAGGTCAGAGAGTTCAACCTTTTCTACAGCAAGTTTAACACAGGTTATCTCCTTCGCAACTTGGCACTGCAGCTGTGACTCCGTCTAACATCTGGATCAAAACCTCCGTCCTTTATAACAGGGGAAGTGCAGGCGGAGGTCAAGAGGCTACGTCCGGCCTGGCTGAAGGACTGTGCAATCCAACTGGCTGAGTTTCTACAGAGGAACATCAAGTCTACAAACAGGGAGAGTCCCAGTGCTGTGAGGAAACACCATGTCTTGCTCCAGTTCATAGAGCAAACAGCTGAAATAAATACAGAAGTGGTTCTAACATTACAAAACAAAACCATCATGAAAACACTGGAGAGGCTGCTTCTCCACCTTTTGAGGTCACAGACTGAATATGTGTCATAAAATCACTATTAAAAAAAGATAGCAAAATCCCCAAGGTTTTTTGATGTGGGTTTGTGTAAAGTAGGTTGTGTAGATAATTGGCACATTTTCTGCATTTTCAGCGCATTCCCACTTTGAAGATCACCAATTAGAAGTCGACTGGAAGCACGGGCAAATTAGCAGAGCTGCTGATGCTTTAGACTTTATAAAAAAACAACTAATAAAACAATCCAAGGGTGGGATGTGGGATAATTCCAGCCTTTCATCTTCCCATGAAAACAGAAATGTGTTGTCTTTACATTGAAGTGTAGACTATTAATGTAAAATTAAAAACAAACAGGTCAGATAAAGATGAACAGATACGGTGTAAATTCAAGTCCCAGAGTTTAACCTTTAGTCCATCTGAGTGTAATTGTACGGGGAGGGTTTTAAAGAACCTGGTGAGTCCACACATTCCTCACTTCTAGTAGCTCAGGAATCAGCAACACGACCAAAACCATCTCCATCATGCTCCATGTAATTTTATATCGGGAGCAAACTGAGAGGTTATAAACAACTTGCCTAATGATATATGTTTTATCTTAATTTCCTATTTCTACAAACATTACAGCTGAGATTCATTATGTTACATCATTTATTTTTTCATGTACTCATGTGTCAGACCATTTTATCCTAAGCAACGTACAGCACGTAGGAGTCCTCTGTTAGTCATCACAGCAGACCTACTGGCTCCACCGGGTGAGACTAGCTACTTGACTTTGCTGCAATTATATTACTGCCACACTATACTCACATTTGTTCATCTGTGTATATTGATAGTAAAATAAAGTGCATTTTATTTTTCTCCAAGCATTTCCGCTTCTCTGCTTCATCTTGATTACACAGAGAGCTTATGACGCAGGAACCAGGCTGACCAATAGTCACCACACACATAGGTTTAGACTTGTATGGTATGGAAAGACGTTGAAACCATGTGATACTAGGATAGGATCACACATCTTCATCTTCAGCCAGGCTGAAACTGGCTTTATCTCCCACCGAAACTTCAAGTCTTTCCGCTCATTGCATCCAGACTTATCTGATCAAAGCTGACTTGAGACGGACTAGCAAAGCCTCGCTTTGTGCAAAAAAGAAATAACAGTGATAAACAGCCTAAAATGAAATGAGAATTTGTCATAATATTTTCCAAATGTGTGAATATGTGCAACTGTGGCCACCAAAAAACACTGATCTGATACTGGCGGGGGCAAC
The DNA here is from genome assembly GCF_905171665.1 of Trachurus trachurus. Taxonomy (NCBI): domain Eukaryota; kingdom Metazoa; phylum Chordata; class Actinopteri; order Carangiformes; family Carangidae; genus Trachurus; species Trachurus trachurus. Next base: position 19,732,550 of record NC_139891.1, on the reverse strand, counting down.
CACATGAGGAGCTCACACCAGGTTGAAGGAGCAGAGTTTTGTCCACCACTTTCCCTCCAGGCTTTGTGATGTCTGTCAGCGAGAAGAGACACCCTCCCTGTTTCTGCTGAGTCGCCCAGAGACGGCTGCTCAAGCTGGTCGAGTACATGCTATTTTTTTGGTTAACCCCCCCAAAAAAAAAAAAAATCTGCAGTGCTTTATCAGGCAATCTCTTGTGTTTCTCTTTTTGCAGTTAGAAGGCCCCGGTGCATCTAATGTTTTGGATGTGTCTGCAGCCTGGAGAATTAAATGCTATTATTAACCACACGCCTCACTGCAGGATGTAAGCAGAAATTACAAGATCCATTTCAGCAAGTAGCAAAGTCAGTAACTCTACTCATTATCTGCCACATACTTGGGTACTTTGTGATAGATGAACTATCACAGGATGTTTGCACCATATATAAGAGGAAGCCGTTCCCCACTATTGGTTGAAGAAGGTCACAACTGAATATAAAAAGCGCAAAATACAGAGAAAATTCAGTTGGACTGGGGAAAGATGAAAATAAGTACACACTTTAAAATAGCGAATTTGGTCATAGTTTTAACTGTATTTAATTTCCTATTTCTTCTCCACAACCTAAACCAATGGTAAACAGATAAAGACATCACACATCACAACACATAGCCTAAGGGGTGTGTGTGTGTGGGGTGAGACACATTAAACACACAGTTGTGTTGACTTCAGAAATTGTGCTCGACTGTAGAGCTTAAAAGAAAAAGAAAAATTGGGCCCTCAACACAACACACACACATATTAATAATATTCAGTGTTTCCCCTTGGCTTTTGAAAAATACCATGGACATTTCAGCATTAAAACAACTTTTATAGGTCTATAAAACAAACAGTAATGGACTGACTCTGCTTTGTTTGCCACTCAGCCATTTGCATGACTAGCTCTCTTGATGTTTACAAAGTGAAAACCATCATGTGGTTTCTCTCTCTCTCTCTCTCTCTCTTACCGGCGGCCGGTGCGGACTCCCGGAGCCTGTCCGCGGGGCTGAACAGCAGCCTCGGCCGGCCGCTGTTCATGGCGCTCTCCCGCAGCCTCCTCTCGGCGTTTCCACGGGCCATCTTCAGCTCCAGCAGATGCAGCTTCCTCTTCAGGGCCTTGTTCTCTCTCTGGCACTGGGACATCTGCAGACTGACCACGGCGTACTCGTCGTCCACCAGCTTGCAGATCTCGGCCACCGCAGCGTTGGCCAGCACCTCCATGATGGAGGCCAGCTGCGTCTGGAAGGCCAGGCGGCTGGACATTGTTGTTGCTAAGGTCCGTCGCTCGCTGGCTGCTGCCCCGTCGCTACGCAAAGACACAACACGGTGTTAGTCCACTGGTGTGGTTAGGAAAACACCGGAGTCCTGGTCAGAGCATTACAACGACCGTGGAAAAAAAAGATTCAGCACATTTACTGCGGAGCTGAGCAGGTAAAGAGGAGAAAGCTAAAGCTAAAATTGATTCTTCTCCTCCTCCTCCTCCTCCTCCGTTCACAAGCTTCGACCCGCAAACACGTGACGCCACATCCGGCTGACGCTACGCTACGCTGCCGAGACGGAGCGCCGCGTGCGCGTAATGTAATACATCCATGGGAGGAACCACACGAGTTTACAAGTGCAGAGTGATACCATAAGTTAGCCTACCTTTTATAAATGAAAGAGAAATTAATTAATAATGTCATGATATCAAATACACCCTTGTACTTAGAAACCGTATGTATAGATTCATGTGTCGGCTTGATGGCTCAGAAAATAATAGTTTGACCAACATCAACAGTAGCTCCATCAGGTATCAGTCTGGAGACAGTGGTTGTCTCTTTTTAACTTCATAGTAATTTAAATTTTTGATATCAAATATGTCGTTTATATCTTTCATTATTAAAAAAAAAAAATATATATATATATATATATATATATATATATAATTATTATTATTATTATTATTATTATTATTATTATTATTATTTTAATATATATATATTTAGCTTTATTCTCTTGTATTGTATGTGTTGTGTGTCTGTTGTTGTGTTGTTCAGCCTCAGGCATAGCTAGGCTATACATGGATGTATTAAAGGAACTGACAAGATAAAACTTGACTGGTGAAGAAAGTTCACTAAACTGACTAAAAAACTCTGTAAGTAGGAGAGGCCTTCCTAGACTATTTCATATTTAGATGGAGTCACAGGTACAATATTTGCATTTAAAGTGCACTGGGCTAAAAGTCAAGAGTTTATTACGACTAGAAAATGCATTTCCTGAAGAAAATGCATGTGACTCCTGAATCTTATGTATGAAATCATTTAGGAGCTGCTTCACAACAGATCAAGTAGCAGAGAGCAAATACCAAGGCTTCAATCTGTGCCTCAGTTATTTTTCATTTCTAAAACAGATTAACCTCTCTTCCTTACTACTCTAAAAGAAGTGTCTCCTAGATCATAAAGAACTTAATATGCATGAGATCACAGCACAGAAATTACACCCACAGAGCAGTGAGGTTCATTGCAAACCATTTACATGTTTAATGATATCCATATATTTTTAAACACTGGAACAGGTCATGAAAGAATACTAAAAGACAACATTTTTTGTTATAGCTGTGGAGCTCACAGCTTAGCCAATTATAACCAACATCAACACATACGAACACGACTCTCATTTATATATGTTTTTACTTTACATCTTTTTACAGTCTTTTGTTCTGAGAATGAACAGTGATTATGATGAAGAGACAGTTACACACCCCAGGCCTCAGCCTGTGAACAGCTGAGAGAGGGGGAATTGATTATTCAGACATTACTGCCAATTAGTGAAAACAAACCTCAACATCAGTCTTATCGACGAGAGATTCAATTCTGTGCCAGAGCCCGAGACTGGCCTGACTGGGCTATTAATTTGACACTGTCATATTTAAGAAGGTGCAGGCCTACATTAAGATTTATTTAAACAAAGTGCCAACATTTACCATTCAACAACAGAAGGCCACTCACTGAAGACACTGCATGTGACCAACAGAGGGGACTGTATGTGATGAACACATTGTGACAAACAGTGTGTCAGCACTCCCTCCAGATTTCACCCCTGGCTTTCAGGAAGAGTTGTGGGGACTTTTAAAGTGCTTCAAAAGAGGAGTCTGATGTTTTGGAGAGCAAACCCTCTTGTGGTTTCATCTCATAACATCTATAGACTACATAATTTCTGAGCATACAGTACAGAGATAGGTCCAACATCTGGTTAGCCTACATTGGCAAAAAAGGACTAGACACATGTATAAGCACTTAGCTTGTTAGTCAGCTTCATCAGAAATGAGATCCCAGCAACTCCAAAGCAAATAATCTCAGGATACTTTTCATACAGACGTATACTAGACATGAAAGAGCATCACAATTTAATATCAGGATTAAAGTGGTTTTGGTTACCAGTCTTATCACAGTGTTGTTAAAATGTGTTGATGATGTTCAAAAAGTACAACTTTAATGATAGTTTTCTAACATAAACCATAAATAAATACGTAACAGCACTTTTAGTGTTTGGACATTTCCAACAGAGCTTTTTCACAGACGAGGGCAAGGGACCAGTAGCAGTAGGTTATTGGATTTGGCTGCCGCAGGTAAGTATTAGTGGGTTTGCTTGTGTAAGAAAAGAAAAAAAACATTTTTACCTGCTTACTATATTTAGTAGTATAATATTTTTGCATTCATGTTGCTTTGGAGTTGTTAGAATGAGTCTGTTTCTCTTTCAGTCAACCAACTAGCTGAGCTAACTGCTAACCGAGCCGACAGAGCGTGGAAGTGTCTGGACGTGTGAAACCACAGAGTTTGAGGCAAAATTAGATCTCAGCTGCTTCAGGTCAGACAATTTGAAAACTTGAAGTGTAAATTCGACAAGGTTCGCTACTTAAAAACCACGGAGCACTCGTGTGCTCGATATAAGGCTGTGTTCATCCAGCTCAGTGACAGTACACAGTACCACCAGCCAACCTGGTCTAAGCTAAGACCCTCCGCTCAACAATGTATGTAAATTAGAGAGTCTGTCACAAACAACACCATGTCATGACAAATGGATTTGAGTGTTATCAACACCGTCTGAGGCACTCTGTCACAGTTCACTCTGATCCTTTCGGTTTGAAACAAAGACGAAGAAAAGGTAGAGGGGCCTCACAACGAAATCCACCTTCAAACAGAATTCACATATTACTGCTATGACCTAGGACAAATATCAACTACATGTCATCACAGGATACAGCCTTCTCTGGTTTGCACGTGCTCATATAAGATACATGAACTCCCATACAAAGGGATTTTAACGACTGTGTGGAGATCAGTTCCAGATCCAGTGGTCAGGCTACAGGCCGCACTGGGACTGCTGCCGGTGTCTGCGGACGCTGCACATCTGGCTGAAGGACTGTCCACAGCGCGAGCAGCTGTACGGTTTCTCCTGTGTGTGGACGGTGCGGTGCCTCTTCAAGTGGCTGGATGAGATGAAACTCTTCCCACACAGTGTGCATCGGTAGCGCCTCTCCCCGGTGTGGATGAGGAGGTGGACCCGCAGGTTGTTGGGCTGGGCGAAGCCCTTTCCACAGTGGGGGCAGGTATAGGGTCTCTCCCCCGTGTGCACCCGCTGGTGCAGCTCCAGGGCAGCTGCACTGGGGAAGACACGGCCACACACGGCACACACCACAGGGTCTTTAGCTGCAGCAGCAGCAGCAGCAGCAGCGCTCTTAAAAGGCCGCCTTTGGCTGGTGGTGGTGGCAGAGGGCACTGAGGGGGGAGGGGGAGGAGGTGGTGGAGGAGGAGGTGGTGCAGCAACGACTGCGGCAGCGGCGGCGGCTGCAGCGGCCATGTCGAAGGAGGCAGCAAACGCCGCCATTTCATGAGCTCCACCAGTGAAGAGCATGGTCGGGGGGCCGTCTAAACTGTCTCCCCCTCCCTGCGAGGGAAAGGCGGCAGAGGGGTGTCCAGTGTCTGTGTTCCCCAGACCCATCTGTGCTACTGCATACGCTGCTCCAAGATGGCTGACGCGCTCCTGCATCCAGGCCAGGTCCAGGCCCAGGCTGTTGAGGCGGTCGGGGCTCGGCTCGTCTGACGCCACAGGGGTGGGCAGGTGAGCGGGATGGAGCTCTTCTTCTGTGGTATCATCTGTCTGGACCTCCGGCTTCAAAGCCCCGTCGGTCAGGCTTCCTCCGAGCTCCCTGCGAGGGGCCTCTGGGGCCAGGCCCCCCCCTCCACTGACCGTCAAACTGTTGCTCAGAGGCTTGGTGGATTTGCGTTTTGCTCGAGGCCTGCAGGTCAGGTCCATCGTAGTGTCGGTCGGAGAGGAGGGAAGGACGGTGGAGGAGGAAATACTGGTGTCAAGAACATCAGCAGGAGGCGTCTCTTCACTGGGCTCCAGGGCTGAGGAGGAGCAGACGGACAGAGTGAATGAAGTTATGGAAAAGAAGTAAAGCAAATCTTGACTGTTGTAAATTTACACTGAAGCAACTTTAAATCAATTGATTTTTTTTTATGTGACAGAGCACACACTGTGTTCACCACAGGAGAAAAACAATCGTGGCCAACTGCTCCCCTGTCAGTCATGTGAGTGTCTTAACGATGCTGCATTAAATAAAAATGAGGAAGAAGAAACCTCCCCAGAGACCAAGGATTGATGTCTGTGTTTGAAGGTTTAGAAATAAAAATTCATGAAGTTTTAAATCAGTGACTGAAAAAAGTCAAACAAAAACAACAAAAATAAATTCACTCAGTTGATTAGCAAGGTTTAGCTGTAAAAGGGTGTGGCCTGTATCATATTGGGTATTAACAGTGAGCAGATTAATATCTGAAGTTTAGTGAGCTTAATATTCAGTGAATTTAAGACGACTTTGACCTCATTACTCGAGCCTATTTCCGGTGCGGCTCACCTGTGCAGTCGTTTATGTTTTTAAGCAGAAACAGCTTCAGTTTTTTTACTCTGCCTGAATTGCACACAGAGCCACACTCACCAGTGGACAGGCCGCACTCCGCTCTGATGTTCACTTCCACCTTGAGGTCCAAGTTGCAGTCATCTCTCTCCACTTTCTCCTGCTTCACCATAGGCAACACCTTGGTCTCGTCCTGCTGTGAAACAGTGAGAAGCAGCTGGAACATGACATATCTGCATTCATCATTTACACATTAACATCTTCATTCATTGAAATAAAAAGGAGCTTAAATGAAGCTAGCCCTCATGTTGTATTCATTTCATGTTAAACAATTTTGTGTTCCTGGTCAAGAATGACCGTTCTATTAAGACTCATCATAAAACTGTAACAATACATATATTATCATCATTTGTGTCATTCGTTTTCTTAATCAACTTCAGTTCTTGTGAACATTACAGGTTTTTAATTTCTATCTGTTATTTATGGCCTGTATGCCTCATTCATCTGAGCTAATGGCATCTGACAAATGAGGATGTAGGCCTACTTGCAGTTTTTTACACTACATTGTAGTTCCCCCATTCATTTCTAATGGCTGGTCATTTCTGAAGAGTGTACAAAAGTTGAATAAAAAGCAGAAAGTTGTATGCAAATAAATATAATTCATTTTGTCTGTTGAAATCCTCTTTGTAGACAAAGTCATGGAATCTTGGGTCAGTCTGATCACATTAACTACATTTTTCAGAGATAAAATGTTTAAAACGGTCAAATTCGACCGGAACATAACATGAGGGCTAGAATCCCCTCTTCCTGCATGTCTGTCTTACACCCTTATCCAGTCATGTGAAATATGAAAGTCTTGAATATGAAAATACATATTTTCAGTGTTGAAAAAAACAAAAACCTAATTTAAAAATGGAATAAAACTAAACTGAAAACGAAAAAGCCAATATGAAATAAAAACTAATGTAAAACATAATCTGAGGCAGGTTGTTTAATACCGTTCAGCAATCCATGTGTGCCAAGGTTGAACTATCTGCACTCACCATCAGCCATCAGCGTCTGCAGCTGAGTCCCTGCTGGGCGAGTAAGAGCTGTTGGGACTAAACAAGCTACACTTGAAAACACTCTGCTGATTCATCTTTACCTTTGAAATGTACTGGAGAGTCTTGTCTTCAGATGTGGCAGGAAGAAGTGGCACCGCAGGCTGATGGTCATCAGGTCCTGGAAAACAACACAAGATCCTGAGTATGAATTGTTATCATTCAGCGTGCACAACCTATCTCCTGAGATACATTACTAATCTACTCAGTAAGAAAACATGATCAGACTACAAAGTAACAGGGAATGACAGAATCACTGAGAGGCCAATCAGAGCATCGTTGTGAGTAATCAGGGGTCTGAGGGATATACATTCTTTGGAGAGCTAGATATATAGAGATATTTAAATATGTGTGAAAGTGAATGCATCAAGAAGTGCTGTGACAGTTCAGTACAAACTGTTATTATTTACTATATATATAACGGTATTATAGGAAACACTGAGAAGAAGAAGACTGGTTTAAACAAGGTGTAAAGTCTCTTTCAGTACCAGTTGATTCATCCTATATTCTCCAGACAGACCTCAAGGAAACACTACAGAGGATCCAAATGTAGGTTAAACAGATTTAAAAATTAATTCATACCCACATCAATAAAGCTTTTACATAATGTTACTTGAGGCCGCAGCGTTATGCAACATCATCAGTGTTCCCTGTTGCTGTGGAAGTGAAATAAGTGCAACACATGACACATGCCTTAGTGTTTATAGAGTATGTTTAGTAGAGTTTCTGTCTTTTCTTTGTGTCAGGGAGAAAGTGATCTGCAGCATCTGAGTCCAAACGACAATGAAATGTCTTTGAGCCCTGAATACTATCACAGTACCAGAGTAATCGCAAATTCAATCATACAAATTCAGGAACACTTTTAGGGACCTTTTTATCCTCATATACAACTACTTACTCAATAAGTAGATTTTTTTTGCTATACATTGCCCAAAAGACAGTTTTTGTAAATATGAAAATGCAATTAAATGTATGTAAACAGAATTTACCATTAAGCACAAACTAACAGGAGGCTGGAACATTGGTCTAAACACTGGCCTCTACAGAAAACAATATTAGCGTCTTAGGAAAAACCTTTAAATACAGTGTGCATTTTCTTCCAAACACAATTACGGATAAATGATAAAAGAATAATTAAGCCTACTTCTTAGGAGGATTCATGTTTTTCTTTACAAAGTTATTCTCCTCTGCCTTGTGGCATCTCAGTCTGTTTCTCTTCTCATCCAAGAGCTGAACAGACGCTCACTCTCAGCGCTGTTGTTTGTGTGCCTTTTGTGCCAGTGCTGGAAAACAGAGGAGATTATCTCTCCAATATCTGAGAGTGGTCCCAATTCTGGGAACAGTGGCCTCAGCAAAGAAACCATCTAGTTGCTTTGACGCTGCTGTGCATCCTTTGCCTTTCTAGCCCCTAGCATACACCTTGTACCGGTCTATTTTTCAATATTTCAAACTTTTTCAAATACATCTGAGATAGATGGTCGAGTACTGTAGAAATTTGTCAAATGCCTTTTTTTTCCTTTTTTTTTTGCATAGATAAAGGTTTCAAATCTGATGCTTAAAGAGTCTTTAGCATTTGTGGGACAAAGTGGAGTCATTTAGAAATTGGAACGTATCATCACTAATTTTGGTGAAATCGATCTCTTTATTAGCATAACCACATCTGTGGTTACCAGTCAAGTGGGACCAGCAGGTACAGCTAGCATAGCAAACACTGCAGCTGTTCCCCAGTTCAGTGACAGCACCTTTTGGCAAGCTAATTAATTGGAGAACAATTTTCACAGGGATCAACAGAACAAGAGGCAAAAATTAAGCAAATAACATTGTATTTAGTTATATATAAAAAACTGGAAAAGTTGGCTTTTTTTTAAATGAATGTGTACTGGAACCTGATGTTTTCTTAGAGCCAGCCCCTTGTGGCCCTCGTTGGTATTGAACCTTTAAAGCACTTCCACATTGGCTTCACCTACCAGACATCCATTGTTATAACAGTATAAGAAACCAGCACCATGGGGTCATGTATTCACCTTCAAACCTGAACAAACAACACCACAACTAGGAGCGGTCAGTTAATGACAATATCACCAACATTAGGTATAATTTGTCAAATTAATGTTGTAAGATTTCACTTTCAGAATGAAATTCCCTTTAGCATTTGGACCCTCTTGTTCGCTCTCTCTCGTGACTGCCCCCTCACACACACTGTCTGCCTTGTGTGTGCATGGCAGCTGTGTCACTGCAGCTCTGTCTACATACAGTTTGTCTCAATGTTTACCCTCACTCAGAGCAAGACACACACACATACATACACACACTACTGCCTTTTACCTATTAAATTATCAACATCATTTAATTATAATCAAACACGAGGTCTCCAAAGTTTGTCTCTATGCAATTGATAAAATATAAGTTATATATTCTTATAGGTCTGTGCTTTATTAATATAAAAAAAATAAACTTATATAGGCCAGTAAAAGTGTCGGCTACATATAATGTGGCTGCGATCATATCAGTAGGACTATCAACAAATGTGTTCTTGTCTAGTTTTGCTGGGAGCCATTCATCACCAAAGAAAAATCTCTCACACAAAGAATTACTGTCCCTCCTTAGGCATCAAAGGATGAAATAGTCACGCGTTTTGTCATTTATGATTTTATATGGAAGATATTTCAAAAATGACTCATATTAAATATTTCCAAAAATATTGCAATATACTGTATTTTATCATGATATAGCCTGGAAATATAGGCGTGTACTGTAGATTCTGCACAATAAAACACTCTCTCCAGTGTATTGTGTTTTTCATACTGTATCATGTTCTTACTGTGTTGTGTTTTTGTAGTGTTTGTTGTCTTTATGGCAGTGTGTTTTATTGTAATGTGTGTTCTTATCTGATGGCATTTCAAGTTTATAACTCAGAGGATAATAAAATTAAATCAGTAGATTATAGCTGCTACTCCATGTCACCCTGCTGTAGCTGACCACATGTCACTGAGAAAATATCCTTTTCTGGTTGAGATGTTACAGTTATAATAACTTATAAAAGATTAGGCCTATTCATTTTCATTAATGGGTAATACATCACACTACACTAATACATTAGGCTACTGGGCCATTACAACCTCCGGGTTGCTGGGTTGTGGCAACTCATGCTCCAGCTTCTTACACCTGCGTAATTAACTATCCGTCAGAATGGGTTGTATGACTCGTGTGTGTGTGTGTGTGTGTGTGTGTGTGTGTGTGTGTGTGTGTGTGTGTGTGTGTGTGTGTGTGTGTGTGTGTGTGTGTGTGTGTGTGTGTGTGTGTGTGTGTGTGTGTGTGTGTGTGTGTGTGTCCCGCCTCCCTCGGGCTCATGTCTGCTGTTCGGAGGGCTGGTTGTCAGCAGCAGGCCAGCTGCCTGCAGCTGCAGCTTCCCCCTCTTTACCTTCGGGTGGCCTGAAGTGCGCGGCGGTGATCTCCTCCCGCTGACTGCGTCTCCTCATCTTCCTCTCGTAGCTCCTCATCTTCACGTCCATGTCTCGCAGCTTCTGCCGCAGGACGTCGTTCTCCTTCTCGCTCTTCTCCCGCTCCTGCTCCATCTGGGAGCGCAGCGCCGCGTAGCCATCGTCCACCAGCTTGCAGATCTCCGCCACGGCGGAATTGGCCAGGATCTCTATGATCGAGGCGATCTGCGCCTGGAAGCCGACACAGTCCGCCATCATCGCCCGGGCTGCCTGGCTGCTGCTGCTGCTGCTGCTGCTGCTGCTGCGCGGCGGTGCTCGGGTGTCAGCAGATCCACGCAGCTGTCTGTGACTGGAGACATGCACCAAGCCCGGGGTCCGCCTCCCTCTGTCCGTCCCCTGGACTGGACTGCCTTCTCCTCTGTGCTGCTGCTGCTGCTCAACAATGTTGTGGATCTATGAGGTGCCACAGTCGCCCCTTGATGACGTCAGTTTGTTGTTCAGCATCACTTCAGTCAGCTGAGTCAAAACCTTTGCTTTCCCCTGAAATGCCATCATTCAGCAGAGGGGAACAGTAACGGGATACCTTTACTTGAGTACTCTACTTAGTCACAGTCTTTCAGTAGCCTAACCTGTCTGTACTCTCTTACTCTACTTAAAGACAGGTGTATTGTACTTTTGTCTCCAATAGCCTACATTACTCTATGGAATACATTTTATTTTATTTTGAAAATAGACCACTGACATGTGGGAGGAAGTCAGAGAACCCACAAAGGCAGGTGTGTACACATATTAGAGGTAGTCCAACAGTGGATGATGTGATGACCTAAGGAAAAAGCCAACAGAGGATTATTCGGCCAATACCATGCAAAAAAAAAAAAAGTACAGTGGGTGTTCATTGCCCCGATCAGTCTGCACAAGAGTGATGAACACATTTTACATTAACAGTAACCTATTTTTCTCCCCTGTCATCTCCCATTGAAATCAACACAACACAGCTGTAAAAAAAGAACTCCACTTACACAATACAGCAAAGTTTTCATGTCAACCCCTGTTTAAGTATAAATTATATTATTATCCTATTGTATAGTGTTACCCTTAATTTAAGTGTGGTATGGTGCAATAAGATGATATAGCCTGACTGTGTGACTGGTGGAGGGGCTGATTCTCCTGCTGATAGTTTATAAAATGTCCTGCCTGTGCCAATCAATCAGCCAAACCAATTAATCTGTCTACCTCTAATACATATAGACTACATACACATACACATACACATACATGTTTTATTCTGTTTGAAATATTATGTGCTAATATCAAAATATGTGTTCCTCATTCTTTTATAATGATGCAGTGGATGTGGATTCAGTCACTGTGACAAAAGTAAAAATGACAAACATGCCTCTGGGTCCTGTGCTTTGATGTTTTATTGTAATCATGTATAAATAACACCAACACAGGACAACATTCAGTATGTTAAAAACAGTCTGACAGACTTTATAATGAGCCCTAATGGATTCATAGGCACATGTCTAAACTTTAAACACAGCGCGGTGTGTGGCCAGCTGCTTCAGTCCCATCTGGCTGTGAGTGCCTTCACTTGCCCATGTGAACGCTCTGGTGGCGGACCAGGTTTCCCAGCACAGAGAAGCTCTTGCCGCACTTGGTGCAGCTGTAGGGTCTCTCTCCGGTGTGGACGGCCTGGTGCACCTTGAGGCTGCAGGCCTGAGAGAATCGTTTGCCACATAGGCTGCAACTGTAGCGCTTCTCCCCCGTGTGGACGCTCATGTGTCTCTTGATGTGGCTGGACTGGGAGAAGCGTTTCCCGCACTGAGCGCAGCTGAACGGCTTCTCCCCCGTGTGCACCCGCTGGTGGGTTCTGAGCTGGTGTGGGTGGACGAAGGCTTTCTTACAGAGGTGGCAGTGGTAGATCATCTCCCCGGTGTGGGAGCGCTGGTGCACCACCAGGTCTCTGGCGGCGTGGAAGAGGCCACCACACTGCTGGCAGCTGAACACTTGTTCAGTGCTGCCGGTGATGATCCTGCACCTGGAATCAGAGGTAGCACTGCTGACGGAGGAGCCGCTAAAACAGCCTGATGTGGAAGAGTTCCCAAAGCTGCTTCTGCTGCTCAGGAAAGGAAAAGAGGAGGAGGAGGAGGATGACAGTGACTCATCCATGCCTGTTGCTCCTGCGGCGTCCGTGGAGTGTTTCTGAGGAGCCGTCAGAGACCGGGCCACCTCTGGAGACGAAAACAGGTCGTCGAAGTAGGACGAGTCCAAGCTGTTGGTGTCCAGCTCCGCTACCTCGTTCTTTGTGTTTGTGTTACTATTAATTCCTCTGCTGTCACTCACACACTCAGTTCTAGTGACAGCGTTGCGTGTCCTAAAAGCTTCACACCAGGAAGATTCAGTCTCCAGTTTGACCGCCTCTCCCCTCCAATCTGCTGCAGCGCTACACAAACCCCTCACTCCAGTGTCCAGAGACTTCACAAGTGGAGCCTCTTCCACAGTGACTGTAACTGTGCTTCTGCTCGACTCAGCAGACACAGAGTCTCTGAGATCAACAACATGCTCGTCTCCTCCAGTCAAACCCCTGCTGGGGCCGCGCGGTGCAGCTCTGTGGCTCTGCTCTGCTGGAGGATGCTGACATGACGCCCTGGTCTCCCTCGCTCCCTCTTTCTCTTCCTGCTGTGGAGGTTCGAGTCTGCCAAAGCGACACGACACACTGTCTCCAGAGATTTCTGCTCCAACACTCAGAAGGTCGATGCTCTGAGCAGCAGGAGAGTGGGGAGGAGACTGAGGTCCAACTAAAGAATGAAAAGAGAGAATAAAATGTATACAAATATTTTATTCCTCCTCCCATTAAGAATAATTATGTCCCTGCATCAAAACGGTCAGCTACTATTCATACTGCCACCTCCAGACCACAACCTGGACTTAAAGGTATGATTTAGTTTTTTTGCTGTGGGACTAGCACAGCCAAAATGAAAAAAACAAACAAACATGTAATGTTTTCTGCAAAACAGCCACTGAAACAACCACTGTGTTCTTCATGTGCAATATTTTCAGCAGTTTATCTTCATGTAAAAGGAAAATTTTCCTTTGACATGACATTTTTTCAACCTTTCAACTACTGTATTCCTACATAATTATTATATTAGCACACACTACTAGCGCAGTGTATCATGTACATAATCTACTGCAGATAATGCACCAACTATTACTAATACAGCCACACTGACTGTGGCATTACCGGCACATTTCTGTTGTAAGACTTTTACACATACTGTTGCTGCTGGCAGTCGACTGAGGGTCCTGCTCTTCCAGCTCTTCCCTCTTTATCTCAGACACCTCTGGATCCACCGGCTGCTGCATCGCTTCCACCGTCTGACAGACAGAAATCATAAAGGTAAAGTCTTCACTGCTGCTGCACCACAATTGTATTTATTTATTCAGTTGTGTAGACAACATCTATGCCTTGTAAATGCAATTTTCACAAACCTTTAACATACTAATCTCTCACCTCTATAGTTTAGGATCTCTTCTGTCAACTTTATCTCTTAGAGGTGGTTTTATGTCTCTTTGTAGTCATTCTGCATCTCTGTGTAGTAATCTTACATCTCATTGTTGTTACTATTTTAAGTGTAGTTTTTAAGCAATACTGAGATGGGTCCACAAATATGGGACAGATGTGCAGCAATAGTAGCCTAACTGGCTCTTTGTATTCATTTTCAATCTATTTGTAGTCAGTATCTGCGTGTTGTAGACCCATCGGGCATCTGTGTAGACTGTTTGTATCTCTAGAGTGCCCATAAGGCCCTTAAATCCAGGTCCTTGTACACTGAGGCGTCATGGGGATGGACAGAAGGAGAGATGAAGGGAGACCAGCTGACAGACAGCATGTAGCACTGACCTGTGGCTGCGGAGAGTCATGATTCTCCAGGGTGGTGGACTTGACTTTCCTGTTTGTACCAACAGCTGCATCTTCTTCAAAATGCAATTCTGTTCAAGAGGAAATTACAACTGTTTATCATAACATGTTCACACATCACAAACTGTGTGAGCTCCAGACTTAACTCACTGGCAGACAGACAGTGTAGCTTAAATAACTTTATAACATAAATTACTGTCGGCCTACATTTCATTGATTACTGCAAGAATAAGTGATAGCTCCTTCTCTGTCTCCATCACAGGTAGAGCTGCTGCTGATGAAAGCTTTGATGGGATATAAGATTGTTTTAACTTGTTTGTGGATCAACTAATTGAACAATTAAATGACTAATCCCTGCAGCATCAACACAGTGCTCTCTGAGCAGCAAAGTCTGCAGCACTAAGCTGTTAAAACATCTGTTGACTGGACCTGGTCTAACCTCTCCTGGGGCAGGTGACCACCAGCGACGGCACGGCCCCCCTGCGGCTCGGCTCCCCCGCCCGGACCTCCATCAGCCGCAGGCGGCTCTTCAGGGCCAGGTTCTCCCTCTGGCTCCGGGAGACCTCCAGCCGCAGGGAGGCGAAGCCGTCGTCCACCAGCTGACAGATCTCGGCCACCGCTGCGTTAGCCAGCACCTCCATGATGGAGGCCAGCTGCGTGTGTAGGTCCACACAGCTGTCCATGAGCCCGCTCGGCTGTTTCACCTCCACGGCCCCGGCTCCACCACAAACCCGCCGTCTGCTGTCTGTCCTCCGGCAGCCTGCTGGACGGACACGGTCTCGAGTTTAAGAGGACACGGTGACGGTGACTATCACTGGCCGTGAAAAGTGTTTCTGTTTACATCCGGGACCTCTGCGCTTGTTCCTTCATGTACCGTAAATACCCGAGTACACAGCCGAACATTCTCTAGTCTCTATCTATCTATCTATCTATCTATCTATCTATCTATCTATCTATCTATCTATCTATCTATCTATCTATCTATCTATCTATCGCCTACATTTATAAAAACGTTTAAAACTCATTATTATTCATCACTTTTATAAATTCTTGTTAGCCGATCAAAAGGGGAGATGTAACACTCTGAGATGATTTTCTAATGGATCAAGCTTCAAACACAGGAGAAGAGTCAAATATAAACATTTAATATTAAATAACCAGAGGAACATTCATTTATCACATCTAGTTTCTTTTTAGTGTAGTTTCACTTTATTTTATGAGTAGAAGACTTGATATGATATTTTTAAGCTTCTTCTTGTCTCCTCATCTGCTTGTTTTATAAAGTACATCCAAAGGAGAAATCCAGTGACAGCACTGGATGTTGGGATGTTTCTAAACATGATGTCCACTTTGAAATAAAGAGAACAACTCCACAGGGGGTGAACACAATGCTGTAAACATGTCAGAAGCAGACGTGGGTCCTTGTAGTGTTGTCTTGGTTACATCCTGTCGCAAGGTTGTTCATGGTATGTTGTCCCCAAAAAGAGGTAGCCTATGTGATGCAGCCTGAATGATTAACCAAAGGCTGGACGGTCCTGAACCTGAGGAATCCTCAGAAGAGAGCATTTCCCTCCAACAACTGAACGCTTAGAAATGTACAACATCAACAGGACACTAAGAAAAAACAGTGGAAAGTGGTTCTTGAGGCCAATTTCAAGCCAGTTGAGCAAGTCACCATCATAAATATATCATATACCAAGGTGATGCTCTGTCCCCCCACCACTGTTCTGCACAGGCCTGAATCCCCTCAGCCAGATCAACCAAATGAACCAAATGGGCGATGTCATGCTGTATGCCAGGAGCAAGCAATATGTTGCATCACAGATCCACACCAGCAGCTTCTATAGCAACAATATTGAAATGGCATTCAGTCTTGATAAGCGTGGTTGGATGGTATCAAAGAGGAATAACCATCATGGGATGACAAACCTCTGTACGGCATGTACCTCCAGCACAGCAGATACAGAAACATCTGTGCCAGGTTTGGGCTGAAGGCCCACAGGTAACATGGGATACACCTCCAAAGGTGGCTGAGAATGAGTGAGCTAAGATCCTGGAGGACTTTCACATTCAGTAATGACAAACTAGTGATGGCTAACCAACCATACATATTGGTGTTGGACGAACAGCAGAGGAGGGCTGTCATTAGTCAGACGTGAAGGTGTCATCACAATTATTACCAATAATGTTAAGGCATCAGCTGGCAGAGTGCAGAGCCTGGTGTCGGATCAAGTTGCTGAGGAAGGAGAAGTTCTTGCCACATTTGGAGCAGTGGAACCTCTTCTCTCCGGTGTGGACGCTCTGGTGCACCTTCAGGTTGGTGGAGGTGGAGAACTGCTTACCGCAGTGGGGGCAGGGGAACGGCCTTTCCCCCGTGTGGACCATCTGGTGGCGCTTGAGGCTACAGAACTGGCCGAAGCTCTTCCCGCACTGCGTACACTGGTACGGCTTCTCCCCAGTGTGGACGCGCTCGTGGATGCGCAACTGGCACTGATGGGCGTAGCGGCGCGAGCAGAAGGTGCAGGCGTAGGGGAGGCAGGGTTGCTTCTGCTGGGCCTGTCCTGGACCAGACTCGTGGAAGTCCATTTGCCCGACTCCAGACCACAGGTGTTGGGTTTGCTGATGCTGGATGTCCACTGTTCCCATGGAAACAGGGGGGCTGTTAAAGGCAGAGACGTGGTTTCCCCCATGCATCCCTTCACTGGGGGGCTTGCTGATTTGAATACACAGTAACGGCTGATACTGGGACCTCCTGGCGCCGCTCAGAGCTCTGTCACCTCCATCTGCTCCGGAGGAGGAGGCCCCACAGCCGTCCTCCGCTGCACACGTTAGAGAGTTTATCACAACAATGTCATGTTCAGACACACAGCTCGCCTGGTCCATGTCACACTGAGGCATTCTGGGAACTGGGGGCAAGCCAGAGGCAGGGTTTGTCCTCGTTGTCGTTGTTGTTGTTGATGCGACAGAGTCTGGTGTGTATGTGGAACAAGATGGCTGCTCCATGTCCTCAGACTCACTGCTCTCCTGCCAGTGCAGCAGGGTCTGGGAGGGTCGACATTTCTCTGGGGCATCACCTAATGAGGCATCACAACAGCAAAGAGACACAATTAGATAAATAGCCATAGTGACCTTAAAATATATGTTGTCCCGAACAGAATCAAAACCCTTTTCTCCTGAAGGGGTTCGGTTCAGTTCAGTTCAGTTCAGTTCAGTTCAGTTCAGTTCAATTCAATTATCCCACAGACGGAAACTTGTTTTGCAGAGGTAGCAAAAACCACAAGAACAATACATGTAACACCAATCCTTAGGGAGATAACACAAAAAAACAACAACCGTAAAACCATAGAAGCTACAAACTTGGGTTCGCGTATTTATGTGTGGATTTAAGGGCAGTGTGAATTGATTGCACAGGTTGCATTTGGGATGAAGGAGCATTTGTGCCTGTTTGTTCTGGCCCTGGGAACCCTGTATCTCCGTCCTGATGTAGAGGATGATCAGGACCAGAGAAGACTACCCTAGCCTTCTGATGAACTCACTCATAAATTTTTGTGAGTGTGGGCTGCCGGACGCCAGTTATTTTGCTGGCTTCGTTTACAATTTTTAACATGCGGTTCTTATTTTGTGCAGGAAGCCCAAAATAAAAAGAGATTAGGCAAAAAGTTAAAACAGACTCAATAAAAGACCTGTAAAATAAAACCATCATAGTCATTTCTACATTAAAAGAGTTTACTTTTAGGGGCGGTGTTTAGCTCAGTTGGTAGAGCACCCGCCCCATGTGTAGAGGCTACAGTCCTCACTGCAGGCGGCCCCGGATCGAGTCGAGCGGCCCTATCCTGCGTGTCATTCCCCCTCTCTCTGCCTCCCATTTCCTGTCACTCTCTGAACTGTCCTATCCATTAAAGGCATAAAAGCCCCAAAAATATACTTAAAAAAAAAGTTCACTTTTCTCAGAAAATTAATGACTGAACGTGAACGGCCCTTTTCCTCAGTCTTCAGATCAAAGGTTCAGCTGCTTTGACAAAGACCATTAAACTATTTTAGAGGCTGAAAACTGTTTTGTGGTTTTTTCTTTAAACACCAAAGCTATCGTCAAAGCACATGGAAACTGATCAGATGATGATAATGATGGCTCCAGCTTTATTGCCAGCACAGTGAGTGAGTCTCACTGTGTCAAATGCACTTTCTGAAGAGCCAGTGCATAATGGTTAGTGAAGTCTGGGACAATTCCAGGAGGGTGTGACATAAAAACAGATGGATACCTTGCACTTCATCCATCTTTTCCTCCTTGCTCGGGCTTGTGTTTTTCGGACATCCCTGGCCCTGGAAAAAGGAGGGAGGTGTTTAGCTGACACAAAGAACCTGAGAGACACTGACACATTATAACTAACATTTCAGAGTCAATGAATAAAAACAAACCAACTCTTGAAAAATATGATTTATTGGCATATTCACACTCCACTGTTCCAAGTGTCCGAGTACAAAGGTATGAGTTGATCTCTGTTCTTTGGAGAGCTCGTAGCTCTGGTGACATGGTTGGACATGCAGTAAGTCTTTAAGATAAGGTGACGTCTCTGAGGGGACGAGGGACAGGAGGAGGTCTGAGGTCATGTGATGCTCTAACAAGAGGGAAACTTCAGCCAGGTCTTTAAAGCAGGCTACTGCACAACACTGAAACACTGTACTTGGTCCTGTGCTTCACATGAGCAGAGGAGAAAGGGGAACTCTGAGGAGAAGTGAAAACATGCAGATATGAGCATTAAGACCCTTTCAAATTTGTATTAACTAGATGTTTTCCCAGTGAAATAATCGCTTTGAACCAAACCAGCACACTGCACTGGTCTGAGCTGGGATTCACTTATACTCATGTTCTCCTGTTGGATTTTATCTGAGGACTGTAATAATTTTTTTATTTTTTTTTATTGTAGTAATTTTATGACTTGTTCAAAGTTCACATGCAGCGAACATTTTGGGTTTTGCTCTTATCGCTCAGTAAAACAAAATTTCCACTGAGCTGCTTACACAGCTCATGACAATAAACAACTACACTAATATTCCTCTTTACACAAAGTGTAACTCTAAATACAATCAGCCAAGTTGAAGGAATTATAATTACTTTTGATTTTTGAAGAAAATGATGTCACAGTGAAGTTGGCTTTTGGATGTTAAATGTCTCTTCATCATTTTATCCAACTTGTGTTTAATTGTCACAATAACCTTTGACCTTTGAGCAGCAAAATTCTCATCAGTTCCCCCGAGATGTTCCTGAGATATCGTGTCCATGTGCACATGACGGACGGATAAGCTGACCCTGCCTCAGCCCAAACTGTTGTTCACTGTCCACCTGCTTTGTATAATCTGCTCAGAGTGACCCTGATCAGGCCGGAGGCAAACTGCTGTCAAAACTCTAACAATAATACATGTCTTCATGACAAGATGTAAAAATTAAGAATACAAAGACAGTGTTCTTTACATAAGGATGAGGATTTCCACATGCGGCCCCAATCCTCTTCCATGTTTACATGACCTGTGTCAAATCAGAATATTGTCATTTTAGGAAAAACAGTGAAACGTCAGTGTGCATGTAAATGTGGTATGAGATGAAAAAAAAGAAAAAAGAAGCAAAACAAGGATCACAAACCACTGCTGACCTCAGTTTTTTGTTAAGGTGATGGCTTCTTGTTACTCAGGTGTCTGAAACACAGACACAGCTTCACTCAGACAGAGGCGTCACAGTGACCTCAGAGGAAGCTCAGTTGAGCTGACGTGTAGGCAGTTTGTTTTATTTCAAAAACACATAAAATCTCTCAAAAGAAAAATGGCATACAAAGGGTAAAATCATAAACAATAGGTTTTATTGTCAGAACTAAAGATCCGATCAAGTCTAGTGCTAGTAAACTAATACTCATTTTTTCCTCCTTGTTGTATTAAAGCCAAAGGAGAGGGAGTCTGATAACATGGAAGTAAAGCATAATATTTCAAAATAAAATCCCAGAGGTTTGAATTTCAACTCTATATAAGCACAGGCAGACAGATCTTTTATTACATGTTTATTTCTCTGACATGAGAAGAACTGGTCACAGTTTCTGGTGGGTGTTTTTCTCTCAGGTCTGGTGTCTGTTGAAACTTGCCTCATTTGTCAAACAGTCTAATTCTGATTGTTTTACTTTTTTAAATTAACCAATAGCTTAATCAATGATCCGTGCTGTGGCAGATTGTTTTTTCCACTGTGTGATGTCTGACTGAGAACCAGTGAAATTCAGATTAAAGGTCATAATGTCAGCTATGATCAACAACCAACAGCACCGATGAACAGTGAACATCAGCCTGGTCATATGGCAGAATATAAAGCGAGCAACAATGTTGGGACAGTGAGGACCTCTGCTGGTCACTTAGGACCATTAATTTTTAATAAATTCAAATTTTTTCATGTTTTAATTAAAAGAAACAAACAGATCTTTATCTTTCTATCTGTGCTTGCATAATAATCCACTGTAGAGAACGACCATCCTATCCTTTGGGCTTTTATTGTGAAATATTTACCTTCTGCAGTACCCGACTACCTTTCTTCATCCCCATTTTAACAACAAAAAATGATAAACTGTGTCATTTTACCATTTCCTGTGATCTCACGCTCGTGTTTTTAACTCCGACAGTAAAAACAGAGAAATGTTCCTGCTTTAAAACAAAGAAAAGGACCTGAATTTACATGGACACTGCAGCACTGATGGACATCATACCTGCAGTAAATGACGACACACAGTGTCAGTTCAGTCTCTGAGGTTATCATGTCCAACAGTGCAGAGGCAGTGCAGCTGGGACGGCTGGTTGATTCCTGACATTCAGTGTGTAAAGTGTTGTACTGGGAAAACTCAATAAGCTTGTTCACAGTATTTCATGGTCTTTTCTTTTCTTCATACAGATCGTATCTCAATCGCCCTGATGCAGCTTGTTAAAGCTCCACAGCACAAACTGTTGAGAATATCAACACTCAAAAGTTTAAAACCATTCCTACAGCATCAGCCGTTCTCTGCATACATTTACAGTCTGTAATGCTCAGTATAATGGTTTTCATTGTTACTGGAGGAGCCTGATATTCCCACACTGGACTCAGCCGTGTGTGGATGATGATGATGATTATGATGCAGACCTGAGCAGCAGACCAGTCCGACTCCAGAGGCGCTGTTTACATTCTTGACTTTGATTCCTGTGTTTTCCTCTGAGGAGTCTCACAGAGCAGACCACTATTTTTGTTTAAAGCAGAAGTAAGCGATCCGGTCGTTTTGGCTAACTTCCTGTCAGCGGTTGGAGATGGAGTTGGAGCAGCCCCCGCCCTCGCCCCTACGTCACCACATGCACGTGCATCGTCCTCAGTCTATGCAACTGCCCCCTTGGCTGCACACACAGAGAGGACCGCCCCTTTATGCCGTTCTCTCTCCTCATTGGATAAAGGTTGTAGGATACAAGGAAAGTTTTCTCCTCAGCTTACAGCAGAGCAGAGTGACTGACAGACCCGTGTTTCAGACCAAACGCTCTATGTAAGTGATTTCTGTCAGAAGATATAACTATTTAAGACTTATATTAACACAAACATTCCGCTTACTTCTGCTTTAAGTTAACGTTACACAGTGCTCAATCATTATTCGTGAGGCTGTTTTGTGCTTGGCGTGTATACTGCGTTTGGCGTGGACTGTGTTTTTCCTTCACTGGCTCAGTTGGTCTGATCCCTGAACTTTGATCAGGTGCAGACAGAGACACTGAGGTCACTCACTCCCAATGTTTTTGGATACAGAGGCAGTGTTATGTTGTGTGTGTAGACTGTGTTCCCAGTTTGGCCTGTTCATGGCAGACAACTCTACACATGTTGATGCAATTTAAGCTTTAACTCCTACAGTTTAAGCACAAAACCTGCCGCCAGGGGTGAAACTGGGCCTTCTCCTTCAATATCATATCACACTAGTATTTTTTAAATCTCCCAATAAACCAAGTAGCAGATGCGCAGCATTCATACATTTAGTCGGGGTTGTATTTTAAAAAGGGGGTGACCAAATCAAGTGCTGGTGTGATCGAATGGGAAAGTTGGTTGCAGTGAGAGCCAGTCTGGAGCCCCGAGGCCTCTACTTCGGTGCGGCAGTGTTTCGATCTGGGGTCTCAGTGCTGGATCTTCTGGTGTCTCTTGAGGTTGCTGGGGTGGGAGAAGCGTCGGTTGCAGACGGAGCAGCTGAAGGGCCTCTCTCCAGTGTGGACGTTGTGGTGGATGTCCAGCTGGCTCTGGCACACGAAGCTCTTGCCGCACAGCTGGCAGGTGTAGGGCTTCTCCCTGGTGTGCCTGGCCATGTGTTTCTGCAGGTCCGACTCCAGGAAGAAGCGCTTGGTGCAGCTGGTGCAGCCGTACGGACGCTCCATGGTGACGGCGTGGTAGAAGGCACGGTGGAGGCTCCTGGAGGCGGGTCTGTGGTGGTTGTGGTTGGAGGGGGGCGCGGGACGCTGCAGGGCCACGACGGCGGAGGAATCACTGGAGGAGTTGACGCCGGGGGTCGCTCCGCAGCCAGATGTTCCCGGAGGAGCAGATGCTGCCTGTGCCGACCCGTATCCTGCTACTTCCAGGCTGCACTGACTCATGGGTAATGTGGTTTGTTCGTGTCTGCCTCTGCCTGCTTCTCTGTGGCTCTGATCTGCATGCGACCAATCACACTCCTCTACCTCCTTGTCTGACGACCCCCCGCCGTCGATGACTATCACCTCCGGGGAGGACTTGGAGGCACGTGGAGCTGTCCCACTCCTGACATCCGTTATATCATCGCGGGAAGTCCGCACGGCGTCCTTGCGTGTCAGTGCGTCGGCGCCTGAGTTCAGAGGCTGACCGTCCCCTGCTCCTTTCTGCCTGGAGCCGTGGGTTTCAGCTGTCCTGCCGACAACAAAGGTGACGACGTCAGATCCACTGACCTCCGTTTCGCTGGCGTGTCTGGCCGGTTGGCCGTCGCTGTCGTCCCTCGGGGCGGCGAGGAGCGAAGCGGCGGCGCTGACGTCTCCCCCGTTGCTGACGCAGGCGTCTAGCATCGCCTCGTGGTCAGTCCCCACTGCTCCCTCCACCTTGACGATCAGCAGCTCCCCCTCCTCCTCAGGCTCTGCTGACTGAGAGGAAAACGTGATTCAAAACAAGGGGTAAATATTCCTTAACAGTAAATAATTATAGCTGAAAGGGAAAAAAATCAATCAGCAACAGTTCTGATAAGTGAGTAGTTGTTTTAGACAATTTCAGGCAGAATCTGTGAACAAACAAGGAGACGATGGCCTAAGGCCGTGGTGGTTCCCAACCTTTTTTGGCTCTTGACCCCATTATGACATCACAAATTTCTGGCGACCCGTCAATCAAGATGTGCAGGCTCAGATATTTTTTATATGCTTCATTTTATTTGAACTTGATTTATATTCGATACAGTGAAAGTATAGAATACAGTTGTTTAAGATTGTGTGTGTGTGTGGTGTTCTCAGTAATAATTTTTAAAAGAATAATAATAATAATACGTTTAAAAAAAAAATTATCAGTAATTTTTTTAATCAATTACTAGACAGTTCAGGCGACCCCAAGGTTGAAAAACACTGGCCTAAGGGGAGCTTCTTCCCTCAGGCCATCAGACTGTTGCACTCATAACAACACACACATACACCTCTATGCACTACTGCACTTTAGTTTTTAACAATCATCTATACTCAATACATACATCTGTATACATATACACAGTTACATTTTTTATTAGCTGTCACTGCAGCGATAATAATTTATTTATTACACTGGCTGCCATTAATACTGATTTTCCCCTTTATTTATTTGCACTTAGTTTATTGTATTATATTTTAAATCTACTCCTACCTCTTCTATATTCTTGTACTTTTATTTTTATGCAATGACCAGAAGGTACATAAGAATTTCACTGTAATTATTTGTAATTATATGTGACAAATAAAGCAAACTTGAACTTGAAACTTGACACGCTCAGCTAAAGTGTATGACTGACAATCACTGCGCTGTCTATCAATGAAACCGTGATGCTGTCCATGGTGCTGAAGGTACAGGCGGCTTCAGACAAACTCCTCCTCTGAAATAAATTGTCTTCAAAGCAAATATCTCTAGAAACATACTGTAGCAATGCTCAGAGCAACCTTGATTGCCTGAACTATAAATTACCCAGTCAGACTTTGATTTCCAATATCCCAACACATTAGCATGTATACAGCCATCACTTCAGCTACTGCTGTTTAAAGTCTCCATTAACACATCACATCTGGTGTCTGTGTACCTCTTTGTTCTGGCTCTTTCCTGCTTTGCTCTGAAATGCTCAGATTAAATATTTGAGCTGTGGACACAGGCTTTGATCTGCTCCTCTGAATTATTAACCTGTACCAGAGCAGGGTCGGAGTCCAGCATCAGTTGCCATGGTGATTTCTTCAGTAATGAGAGGTAAACCTGTTGTTAGCTTGATAGATTCAAACCCTGCTTTGTCTTACGAGCCCCAGGATCAGTAAGGAAGAGCTGAAATATGATACTGTGGACTCCTTTGCTTGGACTCCACTGTGAATCGATCCCAGATAAAAAGGCCAAAAAATGTTTTCTGGTGTGTCCTATGATTGAACCCTCTTCACACAGGACTGTGTGCTGAATGTACCCCCTCTCTGGATGTTTGAGGTGACTCACAGGCCTATATGAAGAACATGGTTCTCTTGTGTTTGCCCACTGTTGAATACCTACCTCAGTTTTGGTGGTGGTGACAACCTCCTGATCAGGATCCTGGTCCAGGACGATCGGCTGGCTCTTCTGGACAAGGTGCTGAGAAGCTGGACCTCGGTTCAGAAACCTGGTCCTGCCCTGCAGCGAGGGGCCTGGAAGATCATAAGGAGAACAATTAGACAAGTGAGGCCGGCGGCTGCACACTTATATTGACAGGTGAACAGTGACACAATGATCCTACATGAGACGTGACACATTTGCGCTCTGTGTGTCTAAGGAGGTGTTCATGGTTGATGGCAGTGAGTGGAAGAACAAAACACCATGGGACAGCAGATCTCTGGAAAAGCAGACAGTAGATTAGTAAATTAGTCTAAATTGGGGGACTCTAAGTTTCATGCTCTCATAATAGCAAATATGAGTCTGGATACATGTGAATTGAGGCAATCAAACCTCCCATCGCCTGGACCTTCATGTGAGAGATCAAAGACTCAGCTAAATGCAGTGACGTTTGTGATGTCTAAAATGTTTAGAAACAAGTTTAATAACACAATGTGGCCCTGAGAGTGCAAGGAAGCTGTTGGGCAAAAAAAAAGAAAGGAAAAGCACTGAACTGAGTGACAAGAGAGGGGTGAGTGTGTGCGCTAGCGGCTAGCATGAGAAACTACAGTGTTTGCGTGTGCAGCCGCCTGCAGGGGGAGTCAAGGTTGGGTAAAGTAACAGCCACCTGCAAGACAGAGTGGAGCCAAAGACACTGAACTTCGTAAACTCAGAAGGGGCGAAATGTGATATCTGGACAAATCTCAAGGAGTAAAGTGGGGAAGAAGGGTCACTTTCACCTCTCATTTGAATAAAAAACAATACAATACAATACAATACAATAGATAATAACAAAGTCACAGAGTCTGGTCTATAACAGGTTCGAGTTTTTCCATATTTGGGGGGTAAACTTAATGCATCAAACTTGGTCTACGTCTATTCTAATAATTTTAATGACGTTATACAGGCTTTGATGTGTAGATTTATGTTTGTATGTGTCCATACAAACACAAATATAGCCTACTGAAAATTCACAAAAAACATGTGCTGCAGATAGTCACAATACACTAAATGTAATATGGAAGTTGATGACTTCCCTCCACTGGCTCACTGACAGTCTCTGTGCTTTGGTGTCACACTGTGTGAAACTAAAAACAAAAATGATGTGTAGAATTACATTTTTGGTTTAGATTAGTCAGGTTTGGATTATTTCTACAGAGAAAACTGCCCACAAAGGTTGAGTAGGCTACCGTTATTTGGAGAATTATGAAACATATTCCTGAGACAAGTAATCCCCACCATGTGATTTGAGTATGTTTAAAGAGAAATGTCGCAGCTCTTTTATTAGACTCAAAATAGCCTAGTATGACAGCAAACTAAAACAGATAACTCTATGCAGCCTAAATTTTGTTCATAAACTCTTTTAAGATAAGCTTTATAATAGTATATATGCATTTAATTAAACCCAACAACTATCAAACTGCTTTAAAGCTCAAGTTGTGTCTCTACTTGATACAGACCCAACTGTTTCATCCTGTCCTACGGTTAAAGCACAACTTGCTTACTAGTTTATTGTCAACTGGCAATCCACAAAACTGACAGATTCAGAACGTAAACACACACTGTTACCCGGCAACGGTAGTGTTCCATTTACAATGTTGCCTGACAACGCTACAATCCAACAGGAGTTCGCTCTGATGCCCATGAACATGAACACACCGTAAAACTATTTCTGGACACATATATATTTTACTATATCGTTACAGGTGTCGTGACGTACCGGCCACCGAGTCCCTGTGCTGCCGGTTGAGGAGCCGGACCCCGGCGAAGCGGCTGCTGAAGGAGCCCTCGGCCCCCTTCACCCGCTCGGCTCGGTAGCGAGCGACCTGCAGCTCCAGGAGTTTGATCTTCCTCCGCAGGAACTCGTTCTCCTTCTGGTTTCGCGACATTTCCAGATGAACCACCGTGTATCCGTCGTCCACAACTTTGCAGATCTCCGCCACGGCCGCGTTGGCCAGCACCTCCATGATGGAGGCGATCTGAGAGTGAAAGTCCACGGCGGCCGACATGGTCACAGGCGGGAGGGCGGGGAGCAGCTGCAGCAGCGGTACTCGGCCTCCGGGCGGGGGGATCGGGCAGTGTCCGCCGGAGCACCTCACCGACAGGGAGACCAGCGAGGCAGTGCTGCCTGGTGTTAAAAAAAAAAAAATTCACGGAGAAAACTTGAACATGAAAGCAGCGGGGTCTTTGTTGACGTGAGGACTGAACGGAAGTGTGATCGTGTTTTGCTACAAGGAGACGACGGAGAGTGGAAGATGATGGCGCCACCTGTGTCCGGGAGGAGGAGGAGGCCTGGAGCTGCAACACGTGGGAGTCAGAGACAGTACGAGGAGGAGACGGTCCATGATCCATCCACCCGGCTCCACATTCACACCTGAACTGTGAGAGAGAGCTGGAGAAGATCCTCCACACCTTTTAATGGACTCAAAACCGGAATTTCCTAAATAATCTCAAAATATTTGATTTTTTCCTACATGAAAGAGCTCTCTATATTTTGTGATGTAGTACTAAAAAGTATGACATTTAAAGGAGTAGACAAAAAAGTACAATGTAATTATATAAAAAATTAAACGAGTTCAACATAAAACAGAGTTTCTAGTAAATTGAAGAAATCTAGCTTTAGGCTTTACCCACAGCGATTTTATTACATTATCCACATCCTTATTAAGAGTCACTTTTCTTATAAACATTCTAATGTCAAAATGTCATTTAGACAGACAGGAATAATAAGAAGATGAAAAGTAGACCTGTTGAATGACACCAAAACATAATGCAACTTCCTCCTGGATGTCGGCTGCCGTGATGAAGAAGTCTCGCGATACTTGAGCACTTTGCCGACGGACTCTGTCTGCACAAGGTCAGTTGCGTGTTGCCTGAGCTGCTGAAGAGGAGCGGTGTGTGTGAGGACAGCTCAGCTGCACGGTGTGGAAATAACGCGTGAGCCTCCTGGACCGGTGATTTCACGAGCGTAAACCCCTTTGGTGTGAGACATGGCGAGAGGAAGCCGCAGTCGCTCAGCTCCTGCCAGGTAATAAACACATGTGTGTGTCCCCCTAACTGACCGGTGTCAGAGGACTCCGGCTGGACTGGTGGTGGGACATACAGGGGGTCTCGTGGGGATAATCAGGGAGTCTCGTGGGGACAATCACGGAGTCTCGTGTGTACTGTTTTTAAACTGAGTGAGAAGTAGCCTAAGTCCTCACGGAGACGTCACTGACTGTCAGTTTTTATATAAGTAAGATAAATAACTTGATTGTTAGCTCTAGGCGCGTGCTGCCCTAAACCTCCTGCTGCGTCACAGGTCGTGGAGCCCCTGTGACGTCATGTGAGGGCTCCACAAGGTCAGGAAAGCTGATGAGTCAAGGCAGATCCACAGTCAGAGAGGGAGCTGTGACGGCTGCCAGAGGCTTGAACCCTGTCAAGTACATCTTACATCAGACGACAGTCATGGCTCCACTTTGTATGGAGGCCCGGAGAGCTCAACTTGAAATGGAAATGCAAATACACAAACACACAAACATGCCGCAAAGTCAGCCTTACAGTACAACAAGGGTTTCCAGCAGACACAGACTTGGGTTTGAAGAGGGCCTCCATGAAGGTGTAATCCTAATCGCAGTGACCTGGGTTACTATCTAAAAAAAAAAGGGGGGGATGAATCTAAAGGGACTCACTTGTTATTCAATGTTTTTATCCTCAAAGTCAAAAGTGGGCATTGAACAACACATCCCCGTCATCTTCACCACTTTCTAGTGTCCACTGGAAATACTTTTGTTGTGTTTTGTGTGTGTGTATGCTTTTTCTGAAAAATTGCAGTGGGTTGTTTGGGCTTCATGGCTGCAAATGAACCAAACTCCTCGTGGTGAGAGGAGCAAAACAAAACGTGTTTCCTCAGGAACTGAGTGAGTTTAATGGAGATATATTGAATGACTTACGTGGCTGAAGGTGGCAGTACTCTCAAGGTTGTTGTGACTGATACGGTAGATTACTTAATGTCTCTCTAAGCCTCTTTTATACACTGTAATTTAATTCTTTTTGTTCTATTTGTAGCCCAGCCCCATCCCATGCGCCCGTCCCTTCTCATCCACCTCCGGCCTCCTTGGCCCCAGCTCCAGTTCAGTCCCAGGGGCCAGGCCTCATGGCGCAGATGGCTACAACAGCCGCGGGGGTGGCGGTCGGCTCGGCTGTAGGCCACGTTGTCGGCAGCGCCCTCACAGGAGCCTTCGGTGGCGGCAGCAGCAGCAGCAGCAGCAGCAGTCCGGAGCCAGCAAAGCAGGTACGAAGTGGTGTGTGGTTGAACAGAGAATCAGGATAACATCCCTGATATGAACACAAACGTGCTTGTTGGTTAAAGTTAACACCAACACTGTTGTGGCTAAAGTTGTGGCCAATCAGAAGCCACTGGCCTCAGTCACTGAAATAATCCCAGCTGTGTGAATGTGAGATTCTGACTCAGACGTGTGATGTGTTTCCTTCCCCCTGCTCGTCTGTCTGCAGGAGCCCCCCCGGCCTGCGCCCGGCGCCCAGACAGGCCCCTGTCACTTCGAGGTCAAACAGTTCCTGGACTGTGCCACCAACCAGTCTGACCTGACTCTATGTGAGGGCTTCAACGAGGCACTCAAACAGTGCAAGTACTCCCACGGTGAGTCTGTGGTGGATCATGAAACGGCACAATACGGATGGCAACATGTAACCAGCATTTTTATTGACTCCAGTACTGGAGTATAGGCAATTATTCAATAAACCCCCAAAGAAACTTGAAGCTTAAAAGGTGGTGATGGGACTAACCACAGCTCCTCCACGCTCACCGTCCTTCTTTCTCTTTCTAACGTAACAGCTTAATAGACTCATACATGGAAATGCTTTAATGCTTTAATTAATCTATTTGGCCGGCCCTGAGGGAAAACCCTGTATCTAAGTAAGTAACATTTATTTGTACAGCACTTCTCACGGAGAGAAACTCACAAAGGGCTTTACAGGGTTAAAAAAACAAAGCCATGAATACATACATACATGCAATGACACAAAATAAAACAGCAGCGACCATTACAGAACGGTCGGCTTCAAGCTTTATGCTGCTTTAATCCCATCACAGCCACTGCATTTCTCTGTTTGATAACGTAGACCCACCTAATTGATTATTAAATTAGTTGCTAACTATTTTGATAATCAATTTTAATCAGTAAGTAATCACAGCCCTAATTAACATTGGTGCCAAAGTGAAAATCAACATGTCGGCAGCCACCACACACAGACACAACACATCCTAAGTGTTGTGTCTGTCCCTGAAGGTCAGTGCATGTGTCCCACCAAGGCCGAGTCTTGATTTTAAATCTATCTATAAGGCTCTGCTGCTGAAGCCGCATCATTCCCTCAGCTCTAAAGGTCACAGGATGTTTCACCGTTGGCTGTATCACATGCTCACACTGAGCTTGGAAGAGCTGCAGACTGAGCTGCAGAAAACATCGAAATTAAAATGTCATTTCACTCAATTATTTTAAAAGATTAAAAACTAAGTGCGAGCTTGACTAATGAGAAACAAATGTTTTCTGTCCATCCACATTTATTTGTTTTATGTAAAGGATTAAATCATTTAAAAAATAGTTGTGAAATTCTTCATATAAAACACTCAATTTTTTTACCACATGATTTTAATGTTACTCATGTCAACCTCTTTTTTTCTATGTTTCTGTAGGTGTGACGTCACTGGTGTGAAGGACGCATGCTGCTGTCCTGGCCTATTGATGTCAGTCATGAAACGGACTGTAGACATGTTGTAGATACTACATAACAAAGCGTGTTGGTTCTGTATGACTGATGGTTGCTGTGTAAGATGTGTTTGATAATCGACTGTGACATACATTTAATAAATAGCTGCTATCTATTTGCACATTCTGTCAGTATGTGTGGGTTTTTTTCTGTCAAGTCACATTCTTACACGTAAATTACTTAAATTTAAACAAGTTGCTAAAGGTGGTTATATTAAACTACTTGTTTATTACTAATTCATAAGACACATTTCAGAGGGACATGATACAACATTTCTCCTCTCTATTGGTGTCACTGTTGTAGATTGCGCTCTCCAAGCCCAGGAGTTTGGAGAGACTCACATTTAAATTAGAACTGAAATAAAACTTTTTGCTGCATACAGTTTTTCACAGCTGCTAAAAACCCATATGTTGAAACCTTATATGCTTTCTCAAGACTCAATAGTCAAGCTATTTATGCCAAAGCTCTGACTCCTCTTGCAAAAGCAAACACACACATCTCAAAACAGTCGATCTCAAAATCAAATCGCCTTCAGACCATACACAAACCAGACAAATACAGTTCATTCATTATACACTAAGTAGAAAAAATGGAAAATAATGTGCTAGAGCACGTTGCTCCAGAAATTTTCTAAAAAATGTTCACAACTCAATGAAATGACAGTTTTAGCAATGTAGGCTAAGTAATCAAAGTATTTTTGATCACTCCTCTATTGTTTCTTACAAACTATCCTGAGCACTGCTTTTGTTTGGTCATATGCAATTTGGTCTGAACGGTTTTGAACTGCTGTGTCTATGGGATGGACTCACACTACCTAACTGTGTTTAACTTCTACAGCCTGTGTTTCAGCGAGTTAAATTGTGTTAAAATTTCAGCAAAAAGAGGATATGAGATCTAAAACCTTAGCCAAACAGCTTAAAAATGTTCATGGTTTAACCAAAACAGTGGAGTTGGTTCAGAAGATAATACATCCATGGTTCAGAATGGTAGCCTAGTCTACGGTATGTAAAGTTTTCTGTGGTGTTTCAAAATAAAAGCACTTCCTGTAATTAAAATCTAGTGAAACCACCTTCACGTATGGAGAATCACAGTAACTCCTTCTGTACTGTATCACAGAAACTGTGTTTCATGAAGCCTAGTTACAGTACAGCATCGTAGAAAAGTTGGCTACTTCCTCTCGTAGACAGTAAAATAACTTGTCAGCTAGGCTATTATCTTTTTTTAAGTAGGTTATTACAATTACTTTGCTGTTCATCTATTTTTTCTTTTTTATATCGTGATTTGCAGCACAGACTGAGTTCTGAGTGTGGAGATAATTGAACCGTCTCCGTTGTCAACTGTCTCTGGTGGTCTCTGTCTCTTACTTTGAAAGCGTAAACCGGAAGAAGTCTGTCGGGTCTGTGTGTGTGCTCCTCGGTCCCTCTTCTGGTCCTTCTTCTCACTGTCCGTCGAGCAGACTGCAGCCGCTGACATGCCTTTCATCGCCCTGCAGACCAACCTGCCGTCCAGCTCCTTCTCGGAGGACTTCCTGAAGAAGCTGTGCAGCAGCACCGCGGCCGCTCTCGGGAAACCGGAGGACGTGAGTTACTTTTTCACCTCTGTCCCTCTCTGTCACCGTGGGCCTGTGGCTGCTCAGCTCACACACTGTCTAATATTACAGACAGCCTCTGCCTGTTTAATAACTGTGTACAGCCGACCACACTGTTACTATTACACGAACAATCTGAATGGGAAAATAAAGTGAAGTGCATAGATTAATAAATAAAACTGTAGCTTGAAGCATGTGCTACCTAAGTGATAATTTATTATTGATTAATCAGGAGGATGCAGTAAAGTATAACTTTGCATTTACTGAATTGAAACAAACCAACTTCTGTCATGTGAATAGAGGCTGCTGCCGTTTCTGCTGATCAGCAGATCGCTATCAATGTTAATAACTGTGTGTGAGAGGGACATTGTTATGTCAGACTAATATGCTTTTGACCTGTTGACCAGCTCACAATGACTGCACTGATTAATGCCCGTAATAAACTCCAGCTTCATCCTGCAGCACCTCACTGGACAGGACGCCCCCCTCAGGGGCTGCCCCGTTTGTCATTGGCTGGGAGGTTAGGGCGTTTCGTGGGGTGGGCGTGGCCTCTGCTGTCTTACTCCAATAGGGTGGCTTACTGTTTTGTGTTTAAATAATTTATTAAAAAATATCAAACACTGAAATAAACCAAATGAACAATCAAAACTTAAGAAAATTATACGTGAAGAATCTTATTTCCAGGTTTTAATGTGATTTCAGACCACAGGGCTCATGCACTGTGTAGAAAAGTGGTGTCCAATGTGTTTTAAGTGGGATTTGCAGGAACTTAAATGGGCTCTCACCAACCAGTAACAATGCCCTGTAAATTAACCAAATACACACTTATACCTGACTTTTTTTTATCTCCCAGAGGATGAATTTGGTGGTGACCCCGGGGCTGCCGATGCTGATTGGAGGCTCCTGCTCTCCATGTGTGATGCTGTCGGTGTCTGCCATCGGTGTGACCGACACTGCCGAGAAGAACAAGGAGCACAGCGCCAAGATCTTTGAGTTCCTGACCAAAGAACTCGGTCTGGCTGAAGACAGGTGAGCTGCACACATCCTACTGAAACAATGAAACCACCGTCTGCTCTTCATTCACTCCACATTCAGCAAACATTTCCAAATCAGTACAAACAGCACGGTTCTTTAGGAAAAACTAGACTGCTGTGTGCAAGTAGGTCAATTTTTTGTTAGTTTTTCCACCAGTGGCGAAAGTGGTGAACCTGCTGCTTGATATTCAAAAATTAGTGATCAGCACTGAAGCCAGGTTCATAATGTTTTTAGTGTCCCATGAAACCTCCTCTGCTGTGTTGTCATTTTTTGCAGTGCATGTGTAGTCAAAAATTGATGAAGATGTATATTTCCTGCTGTCCGAGACAGGAAGTGACGAGTCTTTAACTGTGCTGTTGTGCGTCTTTGTCATATTTGAGTGATTGATATAGATACCTTTATTGTCGCACAGGGAAATAGTTTCTCACAGTCTGTCACATATCACACCATGTACACCACCAAAAACATCAACCCACCAGACACTGAAAAAACAAAAACAAAAAACATGATCACACACGTAGAAAAGGGGGGCTGGGGTTTGGGTGGGGGTCTGTACAACAGGTTACAGCGGGAGGTTGTTAAGTGCAGAGACTGACAATGTTTTCTGATCGACAGGATTGTGATTCAGTTCCATGCGCTGCAGCCGCACCAGGTGGGGAAGAAGGGGACTGTGATGAGCTTCTTGTGAAGGATGGTGTCGTCTCAGATGCAGCTCAGTCTCAGAGGAACACTCCTGTTTAGCCTCTGTCTGATCAGTAGTAGCACTAAATCAGTATTAATCACACTAACAGCTTCTATCTCGGATGATTCAAAGACCTCTCTCTCTCTTACGGTTATCTTTCCTGAAATCACTTGCATCACAGACTGTTGAAGATCAGACCAAAACCACATGGAATAAAACATCCAACTAGTTTCAGAAAATAAGTTGAAATGATTTCTTCAGTTTCATTTTCTTGTGTCTTTTCCACAGAGTGTTGATTTTGACATGTCATGTGACCTAATCCTAACGTGATAGTGAAGAGCTATTTTTTTTAATATGTTTTCAGTAAACATATGGTTGAGATGAACTGGGCTCTGTGTCTGTGTGGTTAATGTAGTCTCCAGGTACAAAAACAAGTCTGAAGCTGCCATGGGTGACAGGTTTCTAACAAATGCACAGTGACTTTTACTTTGCCGTCATTAGGAGAAAGAAAGACCACATATTTTTTCACTCAGTTTGAGGAAGACCCACCGCTTAAATCTGTAGAAAGTGAAGACCATATGTGATCAGATCACCAGAGACTGATGTTAATATCAGGTCTGAACATGTCTAAACCGAGCATGACCCTCAGAGGTTGAAATATGAAGCCAAAAACCTGCAGTTCCTCCAATGACCCCTAGAATCTGGCTCCAACAGTGAGTCAGTCTCTGTAGACCCCCATCTTAAAAGAGTCCAATGAGAGCCAGGTCCAGTTCCACTAATGTCACTGATACTTTACATCCCCGTGAATGAATTATGATTTTGATCTCAAACCCCATTAAACTCCAGAAAGAAGAACAGTAACTCATTAATTAAATTAACAGACATTTTTATTCCGCATATACAACATATATATAACACTTAAAAGTGACGTACAGTGCTTTAATGAACAATCAGTAGGTTCAGGATTATCTTCAGTGGGCAGCAGCAGTGACACAGACGACTTAACAGCTTGACCGTTTGACCTGACACACAAATGGAAACGGCGTGGTGCAGCCATGGTTGGACCAACCCTTGGATTCTGTAAAGACAAAATCATCATCATCATCAGTGTCGAATCGATAAAATAACATCAGCTTAATGTTATGGTAGAAACAGGTCTCTGTGCTTTGTTGTGTGTTTGTCTTTCTGCACGTGTTTTCTGTTCTCACCCTGAGTGTTGAGCTGCAGGCACTTGTAAATGTCAGTGGGGCTCGTCAGCTCCCAGTTGTTGTAGTCAAACCGTGAGCCGTCAACCCATCTCCACCCATCCTGGGGGAAAGTCACTTTGAGTTGTGTGACATTTCAACATTCATGACTAAACACAGCCTGCACCAGTTTCACAAGAAACCCTAAAAACTATAAACTAAATAAAAATGAGTAATACCTAACAGCAAATTATAGCCACTGAAATCAGTTCACAGGCTACAAAGCATTTCAAATATTTGTACACACCTCAAAGTGGTAACCTCCAATCCAGGCAAATGCATGGCCACCATTCCTCACCAGGCGCTGGAGAAAGTTATACTGCCATATGTCGTGGACTGAGGCCAGATTACCACCGTATGCAGCACAGTATTGCTGCAGGATGGACAGGAGAGATGGATTTACTTTTTCATACTGCACATAAATGAAGCTAAGAAAGAGCTGCAACCCTTCCCGCTCTTCTCTTTTATGAATGAAATGTTTTATTACCTCAGCGTTTGTCCAGCTCTCATAAATGTTTCCTAAGTAGTAGCAGCTGCCAGCAAAACTCTCCCAACCAGTGAGGCAGAATTGGAAACGAGCTGAAAATGATGATGAGGGTGAACAAACCATGACAACAAATAACAAAATGGCTGCCAATGTTTCACAGCGGCTTCGTGTGGTACTGTGACGGTTGTGTGTTGTTTTCACCTTGACGAGGAGGAGCTGCTTCACCAGCAGCAACAGCAGTGTCAGGATCCACCTCTGTAAAACAAGCAACACAAGGCCTGTGAGGTTAATGGGTCCTGTCAGACATCACTCAATGTAGATGCACATAGCTGATAGACGGATCAACAGCACATTTTTAATAGCCCATTATACATTTTTCACGGCTTAGGCCTAATGAAGCAGCAGTAGTTACTGTACTATTGTCTGTGCTGGGACACTTCAACAGTGATACAAAGAACTTGTTTTATGAAAGAAGAGACACATAAATGACACACTCTGCAGTGATCTGTGGTCTGAGTCCAGATGGAAAGAAAGATTTCCAATAAAAATGTGCCCATTACCTGGTTCAGGTGCAGCGTTGTTTTCCTGTTGCACAGCAGCAGCAGCTTCAGCTGGAACAACTGAAGACAAAACAGCAAAGTGGATTCATGCAGATCAGCCACATTTCTACAGTGGATATCATTCAAAAACATGTTACTCTACTGTTGATACTTTTTTTAAACTAGTTTGATCAAATCTGTTTTGACAAAAAGAACACAAGACAGCAATATTAGAGCCATAGTCTGATGAATCGATTGATCCCTCACGCTAATGATATCAATGAGTCCACTTCTAAAGGTATCTAATGACAAGACATTTTAGGATTCTAGAGATATAAGTTTGATCCTCAGCCCTGAAGATCACGGCAGATTAATTTGGATTAAAGAGATGATGTATCAGTGCTCTGTCTTACCTGATGCAGCCTGAACAAACAGAGCCGCACAGAGAAAAACGGAGAGCATCAGTAAAGTCTTCATGATGAACAACAGTGATGAACAACTAGAGGGAGGAAGAGTTTCACAAAACATAAGTGTTAACAAGTTGTGACAATACACAGAGATCATTAATGCAATGTAACAGATCCAGACAAATAGTAACACACAAATAACACTTACTCACAGGGAAGCAGCAGTCAAGTAAGTGTGAGGAGCTGGTCAAGGTGTGTGCAGGATGAGTGTTGCTCTGCGCTTTTTATACACACACTCGGCTCAAGCACACAATAAAACATGTGGACTTTGCCTCCCGTGTCAGTGGTGTGTTGTGTTGCAGTAAGACAGATGATTTTTCCTGCTTCACTTCCCACTATGATGACTGACTCATGTCAATAAAACATTTGCTCAGTGGTGGAATGTCCCAGGAAATCTTTCATTGAGGGCAAACAAAAGTTCAAACTGCCTCCTTAACTGGAATCGATGTGGACTTATGGGAGTTGACCGAAACTAGTCAAGGAGGCCACAAATCAACACAAAGCATCTGATCAAGAGGAGATGCAGCTTTAGAAAAGAAAAGTTTGGTCTGGCACCCACTCTGACAACAAGAAGCTTATGTAAACAAAATATGGTGTGAAAGAGGTGATGTGATCCATAAAAACAAAATTGATGACAGAATGAGTGCACCTTGAAACACTAATATGAAGGAGCATTTAGACAGAGACCACGTCAAGTCAAGTCAGCTTTATTTGTAGAGCACATTTAAAAACAACAGATGTTGACCAAAGTGCTTTACATACAATATTCAAATTCAGACAAAACAAGACAAACACAAGGAGAGAGAGAGAGAGAGAGAGAGAGAGAGAGAGAGAGAGAGAGAGAGAGAGAGAGAGAGAGAGAGAGAGAGAGAAGCATGACACTGAATTAAAAACCAAAGAGAAGAGTGTGTTTTTAGTTTTAAATTTGTCTGTGGAGGGTGAAGATCTGATTGTTTGTGGGAGACCACAGTTGTGATGAGAACCCTTTCAAATGATAGGCTACCGGTTTTATTAGTAGTAGTAGTAGTTTTATTTGTTATGACTGTTTTTCTCTCTTGTGATGGTGACCTTGTTTCTTCCTTATTTCTAAATGAGGCCCCAGAGTAATAAAAATGTAAAGGCTAACCTCCACATGGCAAATGAAATGCTCATTATAACTGCAAACGTGAAGATAAATTCTCTTCTGTGAACTAACAGGCGGGTGGAGTTGTATATTTGTTGAATGACATTGACATTTGTCACATGACTAATTAAATTATGATTTGCACTTCCAAGTAATACAGTGGTCATTTCAATGCAGGTCAGGGGAACACTCGTATATCAGTATATACCATCTAACCCATCCCACATAAGTGGCCATAAAACACTCTGACTTTAATGAGTCTGATTCAGTCAAGGAAACTGTTGTGAGGTAAACTTTGGAAAAATAATAACTGAGACTTCCTTCTGGAAAGTCTCAGTTATTATGCCCAGTTTGCCATTTACTGTATCCGTGAAGTCATGCATGGATAGAAAACGAGGACAAAATTCACGTACAACAACCAGTCAAAGAGAAAGTACTTGTGGGCACTGATTTTCCTGGTAATGCCGCTTTCTAAACACTTCTTCCCTGCCTTGATTTTAAGAACATGGACACATAATTGTGTTAAGTGAAAAGCATGTTTCAAAAACGGGGAAATACCAAAGATAATGATGGAGTTATGAACATAGAATAATAGGAGACATATTGGAGCAGAGTAAGAAAATCAAATAATGATGATAAATTCATAATCTGAGGGGGGATCGTCTGAGTATGATCAGAAACAATGGAAGGAACAATGGAAATAAATTATGATTTGGATACAGTACATCTGTGTAATCATCTCATAGTCTTATACATAATCAATTATAATGATAATAATAGTAATAGTAATAGTATCAGTTTTTTTATTATCAATATCAGTTTTTACATTAGGCTACTGTACTTTTACCTCAAAATGGACTTATTGCACAATAGATTACTTTGAATTTGTAGGAGTTTTATGTAACTGGATGGAGAGTGTAATGATTAATTTGGCAGGTGGTCTTTCTAAGACTGGGATTAACATACACCCTCAATTTAAACTCCTGAAACGGGCACTTACAGTGACTGTCAAGTGGCGGTGAGAGAAAGAGGATGTGTCTCTGTTCTCACATGATCCACATGAATTTGGATGAAACACTAATATAGGAAGTTGTTTATTGCATTGCTAGAAATCGTTTAAAGTTCTCACCATCAGGAATAAGTAACAGAGACGTACCGAGTCCTTTCATCAACACTTAAGCGTAAGTAAGCTGCTTAACCAGAACAGATGAGCATCCATGAAAAATGATTAATTAAAGGTACTTTATTTGTCACATATACAGCTAGTACAGTGAAATTCTTTCTTTCTCTGCATTTAACCCATCCCTGAGGAGCAGTGGGCAGCCGCGGTGCAGCGCCCGGGGACCAACTCCAGATTATGAGCCAGTGCCTTGGTCAGGGGCGCTGACTGGAGGATCAACCTAGCTGACATGTTTTTAGTGGTGGGGGAAACCAGAGCACCCGGAGGAAACCCACGCAGACACGGGGAGAACATGCAAACTCCACACAGAAAGGACCTGGGCGGCCGGGGGATTCGAACCCAGGACCTTCTTGCTGTGAGGCAACAGTGCTAACCACTGTGCCACCGTGCCAGGTGCAGTTTCCGTGCGAATCATGCCACCACGCAAAGGCCCGTTGTGCGATTGAGAGGGCGTCTGGCATTATGGAGACCTTATTATCTTTTAAAAAAGATGGTGGCAGGTTCTCGAGCTGCATGGAAATGTCACCAAATATTGATCTGTCTTTCTTCGTTCTCACTATGTCCTTTTATGTTTGATACAAAAAGAAACAGAGAAACCTAAGCTGTGCTGTGCTGCTCTCGCCACATTAGCAAGACGTAAGTGAAAATATAAACATGCTCAGCCTGTCTATACATATTCAAAATAGATGACTACATATAGGACAAACAGAATTCACTCCCACATGGCAGACTGCCCCACCTCCTGGGGAAACTTAGGCCTGACAGTTTTGTTTTAACATCACAGGACGTTAACGGCACGTATCTGTGCTGTCACACTTTTTTAGTCAGAGATTTCGTTTTATACAGCGCTGCCAACAATCTTATCACTGTCTGCTAAACTGCAGCTTTCCTGTCTGAGAGCTGCACTTTGTTGCCATGGTCACTTGCAACCAGACTTCCGCCTCTCGAGACTCTCGTAGCCCATCTGACTCGTACCCTCCACCCTCCGTTTGACCACAGCTGGGGTCGTGGTCTGGAACTTCAAGTGTTCCTGTTTTAGCATCACACGCTCCACAGTC
Source organism: Trachurus trachurus (assembly GCF_905171665.1). Lineage (NCBI taxonomy): Eukaryota > Metazoa > Chordata > Actinopteri > Carangiformes > Carangidae > Trachurus > Trachurus trachurus. The sequence continues at coordinate 19,692,164 of NC_139891.1, read as the reverse complement.
TGTCGTCCACAGAGCTGCACATGAAGTCATCAGGCTCTCCCTCTGAACATCTGGCTGACAAGTATGGATCAGACCCCCAAGTGCACATGCTCAGTGTTACTTTAACACAAAATCTGATCAGATACAAGTGGTGTGAGACCATCAGTGTGTCAGCTGTTGGACACATTTGACTCCTGTTATGATGAGTCCTTAGAAACAGCGCTCTGTACGTCCAAAGACACACCTGAAGCATTCAAGTCGGATGGTGGATATCCCTGTCCATGTGAACCTGTTGCACTCATCACATCATCATTACAGGGAGCCAGTGAGAGGTGCAGTTTCCGTGCGAATCATGCCACCACGCAAAGGCCCGTTGTGCGATTGCGAGGGCGTCTGGCATTATGGAGACCTTATTTTTCGATGCCGTGGGAGTGCACCACGCTGTTGCAGTCCAGGCTGTAGTTGCTTGTGCCATTGTGCATGAGTTGTGCCTCAGAAATGGAAACACATTTGAATCTGTGGGAGAGGCACATGGGCCAGATGACCCAAGTAAAAGAAATTAACTAAACAAGCTGCAGGTAATATTGTAGCAGTGGATTTGTTTTGTGAAGTCACAGGCAGTCGGATGGAGGTCTATGATCGTGTGACCTGGTTCTGTGAAGCCACTGAAACCTTCACACATTCAATCTCGATCTTATTCTGACTGCTCCCGCCCACGTCCTCTCCTCCTCTCGTTTCAAACCCTTTCTCCTCACACCCTCATTCACAGCTTCATCTCCTTCACTCTCACACTCTTTATTTTTTATTGAGTCCATCTCACCTCTGGATGACCACCTCAGCAGGTAGGTACAAACTTTGGGTTTGCCTTTACATTGGTTTATGGTCTCACACAGAAGGAAGTATGCCTGGTTGCTTCTTTGCTGATGATGTTACCGTTTCCACTTTGACTACCTTCTTTCGCCTTCGGCTGAATCCATCCACATCTTTGTGTTTTCTCTCCAACAGACTGATTACTAGTGAAACATCCTGTTGGTCAGTTTTTTTTAACCCTCCCTGTGCTGTCAGCCCTCCCCTCATTCACAAGTACCTACTTTTCCTTTTTTTGAACAGCCTCTTATAGTTTGTAACTGACTGAACCCTGTTCAATAGAAATTGATATAAATTGAACTTTTGTATTATTGTATCAAATCAGATGAAAAAGAGACAAAGACCTTGTCTGTAGGTTTTTCTTTTTAAATATATTCTATACTCAATTGAAATAATATTCAGCTGAAATTGGACTGTGCGCGCATACAAAAACAGCACCATGAGCTAATGAGACTGAACCAGGCTGGATTGATTTTCATATCAATCATCCAAATCAGCAGAGGAAAGTATTTCTTTTACATCGTTTTTCACATCGTAATTTATGACTTAACGTATCACCACAGACACTCAATATATCCAACCCTCTTCAGCTCTGGCCGTCCATCTCATTCTGTCAAATGCAGAGCACTGAACCAACTCTTCCTCAGATTTGGTGCAACATTCACCTGGATTGAAGGATGACCTGATTACATTTTAGTCATCAAAGTTCAACAGCAAATTGGCTCTGAAAGCTCAGCGCATTGCAACTTAAGAGAACTGGAAACAATGCTGTGCTGTGTGTATGTTTAGCACATGTTGCAAAATTGATTATATGAGATTTTACAAATTTGTTTGTGTTTTCTTAAATTGCAGTGTGTTGAATGTGATATCTTGGAAACTTCTAATAGGATCCTTTCACATTTGACACAGGTCCTGAATAGATTTTATTAATGAAAGGTCAAAGTTCAAGACTTTTTATCCATACCTGAAGACTTCACATAGGAATTATGACACAATTTAATGTAAATGGTTCATATTCTAAGACTTATAGGCAGACAACCTTTCTTAAAGTTCCCCTGAGATCAGACTGAAAGGCTGCTGTTGTGTTATTGAGGCTGTCCTATAGTCCTTTAGTCAAGTTATTAAAAAGTTCACACTCGCCCACTTGTTTTTCCATGGGTGCACCATATAGCTATGTTTAACACCATTACGTAAAATGCAGTCTTGTGGTATATGCAAGAATCTGCACTGAATTTTTTGCACTGACTTTTGTTCTCTGTGACTCTACGTGAGGTTTGGACACATTATGGTGGTTCACAGTACAATGGGTACAAGGCCTTTGCCCCTGTGGTTTATTCAAGGAGAAAGAAAGAGGTGTCAATTTGAACATCACGGTTACAACGCAGCGATGCCCGTGTGAGACACCCACCTGCTTACTGACAGTTGCTTTTCAATGCAGAGCTGCACGAAACTGCAAAACTTCATTTCCTGTTATGTTACACAGACATATATGAGGTGCACAGACACAACCACATCCTGACTCAGAGCACTGTGTGCCCTCTTTTTGTTCCCGCCATGCGTGCATTGGGGTCCTACTGAAAACTCCTCCAGTCAGAGAATAACACTGGGTTACAGACTCCTGCTTGGTGACAGTGTTTTATAGCAGGCATCATGTGGACAGAGTCATAAACTGAGCAACTGTAACTGTGGATTACCAGCCGAGCTCCAGACCACAGAGTTTGATTAATCTCAGATTTGTCATAACTGCACAAATGAATAACTATAACAGGTTCTCCACCTCCAATGTGTTGATGGACTCTAGTCTTCTGTCCCAAAAAGCCCCAAAAGTAAAGGAACATAGTGCATGTTAGGTGCCTGTCTGCTGTAACTACAGTAGTGAACTGTTCAACGGACACAATGACTCATTTAAAAAGAGGTGCCACCTACATCTTGGCCTTAAAAGCCAAACAATGTATTTTCTCTGCCTGTAAAAGAATTTCAAATATTTGATGACTCATCCTGCACACTAGGGTATTTCCTAATTTTGCATCTAATTACCTGTCACTACCACTGTGCTGGACCTATGAGCTACTTTGTGAGTATAAGCATCAGCTTGGTCATGTAGATGAGTCTCTGTCTCTCTCCCGTGCTCCAGGCTCAAATTGGGAGAGGTCCCCAAAAACAGAGGCCAAGCTATTTATGGCTTTTCATATTCTCCACACAGAAAGGCTCTCAAGCCCGGGAATCAGACCCGGTATTCAGGAGACCAGTGGGAGGATCATCCCAGTGGGGGAACCCTTCTTGCTGTGAGGCAGTGCTAACCACTGCACCACTGTGCCGCCCCAGCATTTATCACACTACTACTGCGGCCAGTGTTGTCACTTACGTCTATCACGATAATTATAACTATCAAAGTTATAATTTTGGTATCATTACAATATCTTCAAACCCATAGGAAATGATATCATGGCAAAAGCCTAAAACATGCTGAAATGTAATGTAGTAATTGATGACAACTGCCCATACAAGGCAGTGGAGGATGTGAAAAGAAGCCAATAAACACTGAATTATTGTACCATACAAAAACAAAAAATGCACTCAGGGCCAAGATTATTATAGTAACTAAGACTAGAACTAAAACTAGCAGTGAAAAAATAATTCAGTAAACTGAAATAAAAATAAAAATGACTGTTTTTCCAAAAAGTGCGTCAGGCCACTATTATTAGTGAGGGTAATACTAACGCCCTAGGCTAGTGCTAATACTAATACTAATGCTTGTCTCTTACTTCTGGAAAGATACATCTTTGTTGCTATAGCTACCTAAACACAGCAGAAGCTTCCCACCCGTGTGGGATTAAAACAACTTTTACCTTTGTGGTGTTCGTGGGCTTGCCCTCATTATCAGCTATGTAACCAAAATGATGTCATATTTTCCTTACATCTTATTTGTCGACAAGCTGTTAGCGTGTGTTTTCACCTTTCTGTGCAGAATGCATGTGAGAGAACAAAACAAGTTTGGCACTGACAGCGCTGCAGACATGCAGTCATTAAAATAAGTCATTCAAAATAGGAGCTTTTATTAGGCTACAACACTGTTATTCTTCAAGCATCATACAGTAGCTACCAGTAAAGTTGGGTATATCCTGCTTGTTTAAACTGCAGGGTATCTAGATACTTCTTTATTGATTTGGATCACAAACTCATTCAAAACTAAGACACCTCATAGTAACTAGCTATAGTATGGTCTCTGAAACCACCTCCACTGTCACTGGAAACTTTTTAAATTATTTTGCAACTTGTGAGAATGAGCGTGACTCACTAACTGTTGGTTTCTAACCTCTCAGAAAGTCCATGCAATAACATAATAATAAATGTCACTTTAGCATAAAGCCATTTTACTAAGTGTGTTTTTGTTTTTTTGTCTTTTTACAGTCACCATGATGACCAAGGCCATCCTACTTCTGACTTTATTAAGTCCCTTGATTTCTGCAGCTTCTCAAACCACGGGGCCAAACGTCACTACCACTGCTCCAGAAAACGATACAAAAACTATAGAAGATCCAAACTCTTTATCTGCGGATCAGATCTCAACCGACAATACATCAACACCATCAACATCAACATCATCACCATCACCACCATCACCACCATCACCATCACCACCACCATCATCACCACCATCATCATCATCCCCAGCGTCCACAGCAAAGCCACTTACCACAACAACCACCCAAGCAACCAAACCTCCCTCATCAACACGGACCTCACCACAATCCACTAAGGCTCCCTATAAATCTGAAAGCAAGTTCTATATTCTCATGGGTCTACTTGTGTTAATAATAGTCATGCTCCTTATGGGATGCGTCCACGCCATATGGCAAAAGTCCTCCGGGCAGGACATCACTGCCCTCACGGTCCTGCGTAGTGGGAGAGTGAGACTGACCACCGCTGTCGGGAACCTGGAGGACCGCATGGGGCTCCGACTCTGGCAAGGGGGGAAGCGAGGTGGGGAGGAAGATGATGAAGAGGCACAGATGAGAGAGGACGAGGAAGAAGGACAGGGGAGTGATGATGGGGGAGATGGAGGCAGTAGTGGAGGCAGTGCAACGAGGACCAAAGAAAAGGAGGATCAGGAGGGGGACAGCGATACATCAGACGACTACTCCAGTATGGAGGGTGAGGACCTGAGGGAGAGGGCGCTGAACAAACCAGAGGAAGAGGAGGATGAGGAAGGGAAGGAAATGAGCGGGCTGCCCCGCAGTGCTGTGGAGGGAGAGAGCAGTGTCGACAACCTAGGAGGCTCGGAGGAGGTGGCACTGGTCAACACTCCACAGGAGGACGAAGATATTACTGCACTGTAGTGACACACAGCATTGTTGCATTGGTAAATGTCAAGAGATCAAACAATGGAGAGAGTTTTTACTGAGCGTCGAAGGTTTCAATGCTCTGGTGTTTGTGGTGTTCAGTGTGTGTCTTTAATGGCTTTAATGATATCGAACAAGAACGTCTATAATGCAGGGCTCATTTGTCACCTGATGCTGATTTAGTTTTAGTCCTCTGCTGTTGAAATGTGAGTTAAAATGTTAAAAATGCGGATATTTTGCATGCTACATGTTCCAGTGCTTTGCTTTTTTGTTTTTTTATTTTGTTTTAAACAAGGAACAGTGAATAATGAAATACTGTGAAAACAGGATAGAACGGCCACTCTATAAAAGCTGAGTGTGATGGTTTCTTTTGCTTTAGCTTCATCACATAGCAGAATATGAAGGGAACAACAACGTGGGAACAGTGAGGACCTCTGCTGGTCGCTTTAGATAACACTATCTGGAAAGGACCTCAGAATGTGTTGTTTACATGTATTAATTAATTCGTCTTTTAATTCATGCCTCACAAACTTCTGATTAATTGTAATATTTTTTATTATTTTTTGCAAAGAAGCAAACTTTACAGAGTACACAGAGTGGTCATTCTAACCTATGGGCCATTTTCTTTTCTTTTTTTTTTGCCTTTGCCTTTGCTTTCACCTTACTACCTTTCTTAATTTTTCAATTTTCAAGAAGTAAAGATGAATTTACAGATACACAAATTAAACCATTTATTCTGTTCTCATGTTCTCTTTTTTTTTGTTTTAACAATAAAAACTGAGGAACGTCAAATCTATATTCTTAGTGACCAAAGTGAGACACAAAAAAGGTACCTCTGAGTATATCTGAACTGCAAAGTGGTGAGTTTTGGGGGATAAATGAAGACGAAGTGCCACAGCCCATACACTGGTGACCAGGCTATATCCCTCCCCCATCCCATCTCCCCTACAGCTGAGATTGGTTCCAGTCCCCCCATGAACCTGCAAGGATGAGCAGCATAGTGGATGGATGGATGAACAAATCCCAAGCAGAGTGGGGGAATCCAGTAGACATGCTTAATGATGATGACTTACATTTACATTACAAATTTGACTTGCAGTCAGTAAATGTGCTCTATGGTTTTAGGTGTTAGATGTCCACAAGATCAGCGACATGTCAGGTCACACACCAGTTTTAAAAGCTCCGACCATCTGTGCAACATTGTGTGATCCCATCCAAACCACACAATTGTTACCAGCTTCCCAAAAACTATGAAATATCAATTCAAGTTTTAGAGGTAACAAATCAGTAGTCGCCAATCAAACAGAAACATTTTATTCTGTAAAATCTCACCATTTTCCTTCACTAAAGAAATCTTTTATGGGATTTAGTGCAACACCCTTACTCAAAAAATAACCTGCCATTGACTAAATGTGCTGCACTACCTAGGTTTGGCCTCATATCCTGCATTCTGTTTCAACAATGAGACATGAACTGAAGCACTGTGCAACACCTGATTAAAGCCAAAGTCATAACAACAGCAGAGAATACAAACAACAGTAATGCAACAGTAGCACAATATTAGATACACAATTTTCTCCTCTACAGAGGACAGAAAAGTCCTTAATGGGACAGATGATCAAACCCATGCTGTGCATATGTCACTTTGAATGGACATCAGAGACAGGTGATTCAGTCTGTTTTGGCCCATAGTGCAGCTCAGTCTATTTTTAACTAGTCCCAGCTTTGAAAAAGTATGCTCCGTGCTGTCATTGTTCCCAGGCAAGGTCATAATTAGTGCCATATCGACATTTGTAAAACCACTGCCTGTGGTTTTTTCCCTCTCGTAAGTCGCAGCAATGACCTCATGTGTTTTGTTTAGTAGTTCTGTAAAAACACTGAGGATTTATTCACACATTTTTTGCTATTATTTGCTTTTTAAAGCTATGCGCTGACATCATCTTCCTTGTTACGTAATTTAGCTAGAGCCCTCTATTCTGTGGCTGTAATTTTAAACAATCGACCACCTCTCTGGTCCAAGTGTAGTTGTAATTTTTCACGTTGTGTGATGAAAAAAGCCAGTTTACGGGGTATTGGCTAGTTTAATTCTCCTACTTATGCTATACTGCAAGTATATACCGATGTTGACTTCAATGCTGCTAAATGCTGTTCATGCTGTCTGTGTTACTGTCACAATGTATGAAGATGTGCAGTTCAAATCAGTGGATATTCCCTTTCCCAAAATTTGAAAAATTGTTTTGTTTTGAAGAAGACTTTGAACTAAGACCACAAACTTATTGAGAAAACATTTATTGAGGTAATAAATCAAGTGAGAATAGGGTCGTTTGAGTTGAGTCACAACTCAACTGGACATCGTTTATCAACGTGACAATCCACATGCTCAGCATTAACAGAGTTCAGCAGCATCGGCTAATGAAGAGTGAGCTCACAAAAAATGTCAGTATACATTTGCAGTAGCACATGTAGAACAGTACAAGTAGGCAAAACTTCATACACTGACATTTCTACTGGGTGAGGGATTCCTTCTCGGTTTATCCTGTTTTTTCACCCCCGGTTAAGAGTTTTTCCTCAGATGATGCGAGGGTCTATGGGCAGAGGATGTTGTTGAGATGCTATGCTTTGTAAAGAAAACGGACTCTACAAATAAACTTGCCTTGCTTTTTCATTATATAATGTGAGAAAACACAATTAGCTTGCACAGTCCATCTCTGCTGTTTTCACTCTTTGTTTTGGGTGACTGTTCTTATGACAACAGTTTGATGATAGCTATATTATGTAGATGGAGTTTCTGAGGAAGCACTGTTGCTGAGTTAAAATATCAGCATTTCTCTAGCATCACTCCTCCTTTAATTTCTCTAAGATTGCTCTCCATCTTTGGTTTTGGGAAGCAGGGCGATTCCTTTGTGCTATTGCACCTTTTACTAACCTGTTAAAATAAAGTAGAAATTTCATTACTTGTGTTAGGAGGCAGTGAGTCAATGACATTACTGTGCTACTTCCCCCCAGGCAGAGAGGAGCTCAGAATAGGACGCAAGAGGAGTGCAGATAAAGGAACACACACACAGGACAGCACGGCACGGCAACGTACAGCAGAGAGAGAGAGAGAGAGAGAGAGAGAGAGAGAGAGAGAGAGAGAGAGAGAGAGAGAGAGAGAGAGAGAGAGAGAGAGAGAGAGAGGACATACAGTCCGGCTGTAGCCAGAACAGCATCTTAGTGACTAACCACTGAATCCCTGTAATGCAGCTGAACTGATATCCCAACCCACCAGAGGTAGGTAAGACTGAATGAAATATGCAATGTCTCTGCCTCCTACTGTTTTCAGCAGTTGCAGTCATTGCATAGAGCATGTGTGTGTGTGTGTGTATGTGTGTGTGTGTGTGTGTGTGTGTGTGTGTGTGTGTGTGCAAATGAAGGAGAGAGAGGAGAACAGAGAGTCTGAGATCATGTTATTGCAAACTAGAGGACAATGTTATAAGCCTGAGGTTCTGCTGCTGTCCTGTCCTTGCCTGCATGTGTGTGATTAAAGACCTGCTTTGTACGTGTGTGTGCTTGTACGGTGTGCATGTGTATGTGTGTGTGCGTGTGTGTAATATATCAGCAGTTGTTACAGTTGTCCTGCTGTCAGATGGAGAGTGATTTCTGCGTGCGAGTGTGTGTGTGTGTGTGTGTGTGTGTGAGAGAGAGTGCGTGTGTGTGTGTGAGCTTCAGCGAGCTGTGTCATTGTATCTCATTCTCGACAGTGTAGTCCAACGCCGCAGTACCCCCCCGCCCCCCCACCCCACACACTTTACCCCCCTCTGCTACTTTCCATCTCCTTTTCCCCTGTAGTTTCTCTCACTATGATTCTGCATATGCAAAATTAAGCCCCTGGAGGCTAACTGTGCTAATAGGCTACACAGAGACAGAGTGGGCAGGTGTTCTGTAAATCCTACTGTAGCACTGTGTAATTCACAGGATTGCTTAGAATATACAATATGGACCATGTAGTCATATTGTTTATTTACTGTCATACAAATGTTAAGACACTGCCAGGAGGAGACAGAGACAGGTGCAGGCTGGAGTACTAAAGGTGCTCCTCCTTCTGTGACTGTAGAGCTGCACACACACTAAATCAAATCAACGGTGTAAATTGTGGCAGTGAAGCCACAACTTTTGGGTTCCTTTTAGAAAGTAGAAATCTTTATACCAAGTTTAGATGACATGAAATGTTACAGAGGTAATGACAACAACAAAAAAAATCCAGCCTTGGGATATATCTCTGCTCTACAGTGTGTCACATGGTTCAGGCCATCTGTGTCTGAATAAGGATGGCAAAAATATTTTACCCTAATATCACGACAATGATAGCCTGTTCTGCTGTTAGGTCTAGGAAATATCATAGCTAAGCTAAATTTGGCAACAGTATCTGAATGCCTTTGGCTGGCAACAACAAGAAAGGATGCAGTCGGCAAATGAGTCAGGTAGATGATGGTGGACAGGTGTAGATAATGAAGTAACAGGTGAAGACTATTGTGTGAGTGTGGATAGGTGTGTATAATAATACGGTAGCATGTGTAGATGGCAGTATGACTGTAGGGCAGAACAGGACTGTCCTGATGAAGTGGATCGAGGCTTCTGTGTCGTCATCAGTGGACCTAAAATAATTACTATTATTTACAGTCATTGTTGACCCTCTGTGAATATAAACAACGTTGTGGCAGTTTATTACTTAGCACTGAGGACATCATAATTATCCCCTCATAATATATCAATGTAAGATGCATAATAGTATTTTTTAATGATCATTATATGATGTCTCTAATAATATCTATGTTTAAATGATACAGACCCAGACATATAATTTAAGCCATTTGTTATGAATATGTGACTCATTATGGAGAAAATATGAGTAAGTAAAAATGAAGGGACAGAGAAGTCACTGTAAATCAGGAACAACCCGTATATATTATTCATTAATTCGACTTTCGTGTACCAGACTATCATCAGACAGACAGACTGGTTCAACTGGAAGAGGTTCAGTCATTAAACTCATCAGTTGGTTGGCTCTGACTAGATGGGCATAATTATGTAGTTACGTAAGCTCTCCAGGGCAGTCAAAATCACTCCTGCTACAAAAAGCCAACACTGGAGGATGCTAATGCTTGGTTGATTTCAAAGTTTCTAACTTTATTCAGGTTATTATAGACCTTTGTGTCGAGCTAAGTGTTTGTCTCCGTTCCAGACATCATGGCTGCTGGACTGAGGCCAGTGATCTTGCTGCTGTTGCTGCTGTGTTGTTGTCAAACGACCACAAGCAAAGAGGGAAAATCCACCAAGAAAGGGAAGAAAGTTGTCTGTCCATCGTGAGTAAACATCTCTCTCTCCTCCTCTCATTGCTTTCTGCAGAAGCCTCATTGTTTGTCCTTACTCTGTTACACCACATTGCCACATTATCCAGGAATTACCTGGTTCGTTGTGCACAATAATGACACTGAAGTTACATCAGCTTCAGACATCAACCCCAGGAAGAAAAAAAAAAGAAAAAGCAGCAAATAACTCCCCATATTTACCACATCATTTATAAATGCCCAACAAATGTCTTTCTTCTGTTCCATTATCTGCTTCCAGGTTTCTTCTCATGTTAAATTGAACCTTTACCCACTGATGCTTTTTGCTCTGTTTTTCATTTATTTTCTTCATTTACTTCAATGGTTTCTGCTGCTTCGTGTGACATGGCATCTGTGTTCATTAGCACACATGTCCAGGTTCACATTTGGGTATTAATAAGTGTGCACCACCTCAATAATGTTCAAAAGTCAATGACCACCTCCTTGATCTTCAGTAGTTCTTGTTGCTACAGTCGCTGCAGGCTATTGTTAGATCCTTGTATTCCTCTTTTACATGTCTCAATAGCTGTGACATCCAAGTACTTCTGGATGTGTTTAAAGTCCAACATACACATATAGTGAACAGGAGCATAACTGTTCCTGAGACACAGTTACCCAGCCTGACATACTGAAGTTGTCTTGTCAGGTAATCCACCATCCAGGATGAGAATCATGGATCCACCTCCATCCCTTTGAGCACGTCTTGAAGAATGGGGGAATGGATGGTGTTAAGTAAGAAGGGGCGCAGTGGAGCATTAAAGGATGGCATCATCCACTCCACTATGTTCCTTGTAGTTTAACTGTAGGGGGTCTGGTGACTTCTATTTCCATCTTGTAGCCTGTAGCTTCACCCCGACTCTGCATCCAAAATACACCTTCTCCAGTATTGGATGGGAGCTCCATATCTGGTAGACATGAAAGAAAACAACTTGCTGCAGGCACCTGCTGCCACTTGTTGTCAGCACATCGGGTTGTCAGTTACATTACTTATTACATTTCTCACAGGGTAATTAATCGTCTGTAACCTACTACATAGAGGCGCCTCTCTCAACACTGCTGTGCAAATGCAGCAGAGAGGAGAGATGTGACCCTGTCCATAACACATCTATGGCACATGACTAAAAAAGGCCAGGCTCTGACCAAAAAACAGCCACTGGCTGGAAGCACAGCTGCAGCTGCTCTGCCTGGCTGAAGCTGCGAATGTGGATGTAGTTATTATGCTGCACATGTTTTTTATCAATTATTAAGTCTGTGATGTTTTGCATTCGACTTCAGGAGCTGTGCTGTCAATCCTATTAAAACGAACCAATAAAGTATAATTAAGGACGTCTGGATTGCCTTCATCCAACATGATGGATGTATTACATGTTGACCACAGGAGTTCAGGAGTGCAGCAAGTTCAATACAATACTCATCACACAAGTCAGTTCACTGCACATACACATAGATGTGAACATGTGTGTAACATGCGTGAGTTAGCCTCAGCAGCTGACACTGAGAGAGCCGCTGTCTATAATACGTCACAACACAGGTCCACCTTTACCAGATCAGAGAAAATGCTAGCCGTTATGAAAGAACACAAAATTATTTCAGGGAAAAAACTCTTGTAGATCTGATTACAAGATTGTTTAATCTAAAATCAGTGATATCCAGAATGAGCTCATGAACTCATTGACGTCATGACATGTTTTAAATGTTTCAAAAAGCTGAATTTTCTAGAACAATGAGCACATTATTGTGTTTTTGGCTGTGTTGTGTTGCCAGAAAATAACATTTCACAAAATTTAGCTAATATCTGAACCACAAACAGGCCTCTTTAATGTGACGCTCTATCCTCAATGGTCAGCCCACAAAATACACTTGCGCCTATGATTAATGGAAACACACACCAGAAAGTGTCTCTGTTACATCACAGTGCTGTACAGCACACAAGCCCTCTGTCCTTAGAGACAGAGAGAGAGAAGTGACAGGTCAGGATAAAATGAAGATGTCAAATCAGGACAAAGACTGATGTCTCACAGCCTCTCGCTTTGAATGCCGCGCTTCACATCCTCCACACCTCTATCAGGCTACACTTTGGGGACAAAGTGAAAGCAGATCATATTAGGATGTGTAAAGGCTTTTATGCAACACCTTCAGATCATCTGTAAAATAATGTCCCCCAGCTGCATTAGTCAAGGGTTAGCAACATGATGTCCTTGTGCACTACAGTATGTTGGCCAGGATGCTCAGCCTTTTCAGGTGGATGGATGGTGCTCCTCTTTCGTTTTGCCATTTGATCAGAAAGATTGTGTTGGAACAGAGAACAAACTCTCTTCAATGGTCTGCTGTTAAGTTCTTTGTAATTTAGCAGCTTTACATAAAGAGGTGGAGACAGAGAATGTGACCCATTAATGTTTGATCCTCTGAAATGACCAGCACTGATTCAGTGGCATAGGTCTGGTGGTTGGATACCTGTTACAATGTTTGTATGTAAATTTGTATTTTTTTACACTGAAAAAACGAAGAAAAAATCTGTTCATTATTTTCATCTGTGTCCATTAATGTCAAATTCAACAGCCAGTTGTCTCCAGAGGATTTGGCTCAGGTTCCAGCTAACTCCACCTCCAACATCCTGAACCGTCTGATGGTCAGCTATGACCCAAGAATAAGGCCAAACTTTCAAGGTAATACAACAAACCATGGAGACAGGTGGTGACAACATTTTCTTTTTGGAAAGCCATGACAGCCAAACAGGACCCGAGTGACAGAGTGGTTGTGGCCCGGAACAGGGTATTGTTAATGTGTGTGTCTTTTTCAGGTATCCCTGTTGAGTCCAGGGTGAACATCTTCATTAACAGCTTTGGGTCCATCCAGGAGACCACAATGGTGAGAGACACACCACAAAATATAGCTTGGTAATGTTAATTAAAATTGAAATACATTCAATTTGAAGAGATGATCTCTAAAATATATTGGTAGTTTGGTCGTAAGAACCAAAAACCATGTCAATGTAGAAACAACAGGTTGGTGAATCAATCGGGAAAAAACCTATCCCACAATTTGGATGGTGGGATTTAGGATGGTGACATCACAAAGTTACAGAAGTCCTGGTGGCCAGTTTTTAAGGCTCAGTTCATGAATACAGACAGTCTGCATTTATCTGTTCACTGAGGACTTGATTCTTTCACAGTATTGATGTACTACCTAGGCCTGCTTATAATCACACTACACATGGGCATCTATACATGGATACTATATTGGTCTTTAACATAATATTAGCACTAGCTTATAGGTGATATTAGCACCAAAATTAGAAATATTAGCAGCAACCATATGAGAATGATTAACAGAAAGTCTGTCTACACAGGACTACAGAGTGAATATATTTCTGCGTCAGAGGTGGAACGACCCTCGTCTACGACTTCCTACTGACTTCAAGAGCGACGCATTGACTGTTGACCCCAATATGTTCCAGTGTTTGTGGAAACCAGACCTTTTCTTTGCAAATGAGAAAAATGCAAACTTCCACGATGTCACGCAGGACAACATCCTGCTCTTCATCTTCAGGAATGGAGACGTCTTGATCAGCATGAGGTACACCACCCATGACCTGCTCCTATAGTAAAACTGTTGTGTTTGTGACATTGCTGTTTCATCTGCCGCTATAAACTTCTTACCGGTGGCCTCAGCCACAAGATCAACATTTTACCTGCCCCAATTAGTTGTTGTTGGCATTGTAAGAATATCAGCTAACACTGCTTGTAAGATTAGCTCAGATTTATAGAATACAAATACATACTGTATATGTAAAATAAAACAAATGCTTTAAGAATAGCAACAATGCTTTTCACAAAATCTGATTTTGATGTATCCCTTGACAGTTCTAGTGCAGAGAGAGATGATTGTAATCATAGTGACTGACCTTTGCGTGCGGGTGGGTGGGTGGGTGCTTACATGTTTTTAGGCTGTCGGTGACACTGTCTTGTCCATTGGATCTTACACTCTTCCCAATGGACACACAGCTGTGTAAGATGCAACTGGAGAGCTGTGAGTACACACACACACACACACACACACACACACACACACACACACACACACACACACACACACACACACACACACACACACACACACACACACACACACACACACACACACACACACCACCTAAGGAACCACTGACACTGAAGGAATCCAACTAGTCAGGTGTTAGTGAGGACAGCAACTACCTGTTCCATGTTAATTTATGATGGACAGTAACTAAACACTGTCTTTCTTTTGTCATTGTTTTGATTGAGAATCCCCTGGAGGCTTAGTTTTTAGTTTTATTATGGATCCCCATTAGTCCTCACCTTGGTAAGGACTATTCTTCTTACTGTAAGTCATAGAATATGTGTTTGAGTAGCAGAGCCTCAATATAATCCAATTCCATTCAATAAAATCTGTTTGTCCTTTGGGAGCAATTTAAAGCAGATATCAGCTTCACGGCCGTTTCGGCTAATGCTGCGTTCAAGGCAGGCTTTTGAAACCGTAAGTTACAGCTTCAAGTCACAACTACGACTTGGTAGCGTTCCAGGTAACCCGTAGCTCGTGTTTTTACCATCCTGTTGTCTGTGAAAGTTCCCTATAACGGCCACTCGTAACTTCCGACCCGTGAACTCGTACCAGATCGAACTGGTATGACTTCACAGGAAGGAAAAACACAAAGTACGAGTTTCTTTGAACGCACCATGAGTTAGCAGCCCCCGCCCTTGTCAGGCATCAATTGGTCCTCGTGCTACGTCACCACATTCACGCGCATCCCTTGGCTGCACAAACAGCCCTTCATGCCGTTCTCTCTCCTCATTGGATAACACTTGTATCCCACAAGGAAAATTTTCTCCTCGGGTTACAGCAGAGCAGAGTGACGGAGAGACTCGTGTTTAGGCTGAAATACTTCATGTAAGTGATTGCTGACGGAAAATAGGACTATTTAGGACTTATATTAACAAAAACATTCCACTGATATCTGCTTTAAAGGGCACAGAGCAGCACGCAGCCAAAGAGCCTCAGGTCGGACTTGAACCCAGGCCACTAAGCCCAAAAGGCACTTGCTTCACACGCTGAAAAGGGCACACAGAAACAGAAAATATTTCTTATTTACTCTCTCACACAGGTCACACCCTCTGTCTGGGAACCACAACAGTTCAGTCTTTATTTACTTCTACTCCAGAATATAACAACATTTTTTTTTTTTATCAGAGGCCAGTCTTTATGTCTTTAAACTCGCTGTCTGACATGTAGAGTTGGCCATAATTCTTGATTTTCTTGATACAAAATAATCAATTAGAACAAAATTATATAGTATAAAAACAAAAATAAAGTAATAAAAATAGAAAGAAAATAGAATTGCTCTCTAGATGGCTATATAAACAAGTTTCATGTGGTGCTGTGCAGACTATTGTTAATCATTTCACACCCACAGAACTCATGTGTGAAATTATACGTCCCTATTCACACTATGAATAAATTATAGTTTGTCTTTCATGGTTTTCATGATGTGGCTATTTTACTGATTGCATTAGGAGGCTACTGTACAGAAACACAAGTGAGCTATTATATAGATTACCCTGTGGACACCCCCCGCCCCCACCCCATCTCCCCGACCACTTCAGAGAGAAAAAGGAGACCGTCAGACGTGCAGAAACTAAAAATGGTGCTGCCCTCACATGACATTGAAATATTACTTGGATTTTTTTTTAATTTTTTTTTTGAGCCTATGTCTCCCAAATCCGTCAATGAATGGAATCGCTCCACCTCTTCCCTGCAGTTCCTGAGCAGCTGGGAAATTACCCAGCACACTGCTGACCAGTGGCGGAAACATCATCACTCAGTCAGTCAGTGACATTTGTGATTATAGAGCTGGCCTGCTGTTGCTGTTTAGTCAAACAAACAAACAAACCCCAAAAAAATACACAAACACACAACAGAAACCACATGAGTATACAATGCTGACAATCTGTAAACATGAATGGTCTTCTTTATATTGTAGTTGGCTACACCACCAGTGATCTGGTATTTATGTGGCAGTCTGACCCAGTTCAGATGGACGAGATCGCTCTGCCTCAGTTTGACATCAAACAGGAGGACATTAAATATGGAAACTGCACAAAGTACTACCAAGGAACAGGTTAGTAGGCTACTCAATATGCAATTACAACAAAGCATCAATAATACTGATTTTTAAACTGCTACGACTTACTTAGCAGTATGTGATCCGTTATGTGACTGATATTAAAATGTAGTATTAAAGCTGCACCTGTCACCTCTTAATGAATGTGAATATGGTGCAGCTTTAAAAATGACATTTGTTTAATTAATTCAAAGACATGCAGCTCATCAGTGTGTTTTGTAATCCCTCTGTCTTGATTGGTGCTGGGTCAGAGGATGGCAGATACAGTATGAAGTCAGTCTCCATCCTCTGATAGCTTACTGTAGCATTTGGCTCATTCACAGGACAGACTCTATTAGCTTTACAAGAATGATGAGGCGAGGTTAACACCGTGAAAACTGAAAATACTGCTGCCTCAGCTGTTCTCTCCATCCTCCAGCCTGTTCGGCTGAGGGGGTGGGACTGGTATCAACAAATAAGCATTCACTCAACTGTTGCCTCCAAACCAATCGATGATCCCTGCGGTGAAAGTCTCCGCAGTTGTCATCAACCATCCACCAGGACAACTAGATGATCCTGTGGACAAGCTAGACACATGTTTGTCTCCTATACCTGACCACAGCTGTCCACTACTCATCCTAGGTGATATGAAGATGACTCATTTGACTTGAAACATGTCGCCAGCCCTGAAACTCATAAAGCTGGTAAAGTAGCTACTTGACCTCATTCCCACACTCACACCTCTGTGCCAATACTGTTTCATTTCCTTCACTGTTTGCCTGCCTGACCTGTCCTCCATCCCACTATCTCTGGTTTCATTTCACCACCACCTCATCTCCCTCCCACTTCTCCTCAGTACTTACAGTACCCCAGCTCTACCTTCTACGAGCACTGTTTACTCATCAGAATTAAATAATACCAGAGTATCTTTGCTCTACACTAGAGCTCATGTCCACTCTGTGTCCCATATCCATCAAACTGGCTTCCTCTAGCCTGCCTCATCCATGGGTGGCTGACAGATCTCAGAGCTGCTGAGAGAAAATAGGACAATGGCAGTGATCAAACTGATCTCAAGGCGTATCTCCCATCTACATAGTGCCCTTTTCTGTCCCTTCTGGTCAGGATACAGTATATAACCTTCCTCAGTCCGCCCTCAGACTCACTGCAGGGCTGCAGAAAGTCTACAATGACATGACCTAACAAACCGGAAATAATGGTGTTGGACAAACAGAAGAAGAGGAGTTGTAGTCTCGATATCAGGAAGAGGAAGGACAAGAAGCTTGCTTGAGAGATATCAAGGGCTGAAAGAAGGAGGGTGAAGGCAATAGTGCTCTGTGTGGCAACTGAAAAACACAGGCCTGGATCCCCAAACTGAAAATGTGGATCCAGCTGGTTTCAGGAACAACATCTGAGATCACTGTCCAGAAGAGTGAAGTATAAGGAGCAGCTATACTGCTCCCAGGCCTCTGGCAGAAGAGCCCACTGTGTTTCACATGCAGTGAAACACTTGCAGATGGTCTGGACTCTGGCCATCATACCGCTGCCTAATGACCTACATTATCTACCGATGGCCTTGAATGCAAATCATCCCTCCCCCAAGGAATGTTCACTGCTGATGCCATCCCTGCACACAAGACAGTCTATTTGAGTTTGTGGTTCCCTGATGGTTAAACAAGCAACCAAAGCCTATCGGATGTCCTTCGCTTTCTTCGAGAATCGGCTGCGGACTCTTCTTTTCAGGGAACATCTCTCCTACACCTCGGACACGTCAACACGTCTAAAGGGCTCTTGCTATGAACCTTCACTGTTCTCCTTCACCCTATCTCCTTCACTTATCAAATAGATGAAGCACTTACTGCACACCAAGGTCTCCTACTGCACTGACGCTTTGGTGAAGTCACTCACTGCAAGTCACTTTCAATAAAAGCATCTGACAGATGAGTAAATGTAAATGTAATGTAACAGTCACACTAATTAAATGTTTTGTACATTGATAACTGAATTGTAATGGCCTGACTGGTACCAATTATTTAACTGTGTGTTTACTCTTCCAGATTGTGTTATATCTGGGCTGTCATTAAACTGAATCATCTGTAGCCTCATATGGCTTAAATTTATCCATGGCGTGAGTGTTGATTTCTCCCTGTGTGTGTTTCCAGGATACTACACCTGTGTTGAAGTGATCTTCACACTGCGTCGTCAGGTCGGTTTCTATATGATGGGAGTCTATGCTCCAACTCTGCTGATTGTGGTTTTGTCCTGGTTATCGTTCTGGATAAACCCCGATGCTTCAGCTGCGAGGGTGCCACTGGGTGAGTGCACAGATTCATATTCAACATGCTGTATTTGAATCAGTTCATATTCAATCAACAGTTTTCAAATAATTACAGAAATAATGTAGATCCCCTCTGCCACTGTATGGCTCCAAATGCTCAGGATCATTATCAGGCTAGGAGTAATACAAAGATGCATTGCATGTTGCATCTGTATCCACTATGTGCTGTCACTAAATTGTGAAAATCTCATGAAAATAAAATCATTGCCAATCAAGAGTTACTTCCTGTTTCAGTAAAGTTAAATTCAGATAATATGACTTTAAAAGCATCTGATTGCTGTGCATTTAACTCTGCACAACTTGCTGACTTGCATTCAGGGAGAATGCAAGTCAGCAAGTCGTAAAGAGTGCATAGTACAACTGAGAGGTGACAGACTCACACACTACAAACTCTTTAATCGTCCTGTGTCCTGCACTCTCTACTTCATAAAGAGTAGTAAATAGTATTTATCTGTAGCTTGTATGCGACAAGTGAGAAGTTGTTTCTCACTCGGTCAGCCATGATTAATGCACTCACAATGTTCAGAAACAGAGCATGTTCCTAAAAGACTCTCTCCTGAGCCACATCCCATAAGGATCCTCTAGTTGTAGACTGAGACACTGGCGATAGAAGCAGACAACCCAGCAAGTCGTCTTTTTATTGACAATGGGTGCAAAGGTTATAATAGATAAAGACAGAATGAATTCTGGCCAGTCTCCAAGATGAAATTTTCTACCTCAAAGAATAATAACCCGGAGCCAAAAACCCTGGACTTGTATCTCTGAACTTGGCCCTAAAACCAGCTGAAGAACAGGTGCTCCACTGTACAGAATGAGGAAACAATAAAGGTCTGCACGCAAAGAGGGTGAATGGACAAACAAAGCACCACACTGCCTCCTGCTGGCACCATTGAAGTACAAAACATATCTCAAAGAAAAAACCCAAAGTCAATAATAAACCTTTTGTGTATAAGCACTTACAAACATTCTCATTGGCCACATGAACATGTTCACATGTGTGTGTTTCTAGGTATTTTGTCAGTGCTCTCTCTGTCCAGTGAGAGTATGCTTCTGGCCTCAGAGCTACCAAAGGTTTCCTACGTGAAGGCAATCGACATCTGGCTCATCGCCTGTCTGTTGTTTGGATTTTCATCCCTAGTGGAATACGCTGTGGTGCAGGTCAGTTCTTCCAAACACACAACTGAACACGGATATGATTTTCTAAAATATATTTTGTGGAGCATTTATGACTATCTAACTGTTTAATGTGATATACATCTCTGTCTCTCTGTGTAGGTGATGCTAAACAGCCCAAAACTGATTGCGGAGGAGAAATCCAAAATGGCAAGCAAGGAGAAAGCTCTGAGAGAAAAGGAAGGAAAGAAACCCGCAGATAAAACTAACAACACAGTGAATGGGACTGGGGGGACACCCATCCATGTCAACACTCTGCAGGTAGCTACACTCCACTGCACAACTTTCATTATTTATGATCAGCATCAACCTCAACCAAGATTATTAATATCACAGTAAATCACAGGTTATGTAAAACACTAAGCTTATTTACATAAATCTGGGGGTTTCTATTTGATTTTGATTTAACAGGAATAAGACAATAACAGGACCTGGTCTAATGACAACAGGCCCAAAGTCTAACTGGACCTGGTCTAGTCTCTACCAGGACTAGTTTTAAACAGGACCTCTTGGATCTATACGTGGCCTCATTAATAAAACAGCGTGTAAGACTCGTACTTGACATGCAGGCAATGCTCCCTTAATAAATCACAATAAACACTTTCAGCCATAAATGGTCACTGCAAAGCACCTCATGAATGCTGATGTGAATAAATGTATCATGGCACAAGTGATAAGAATAATAATAATAGTTAAAGGTAGGGGAGGTCGGAGATCTTTTTCTGGAGCATTTTTTACTGTATTACTTAAAATCCTCTTCACACCCTGATTGAAACCAATTTATTAAATACTTTTTCACAAAAATGAAAAATGTCAGTCACCTGTGGAATGGACAGTCCTGTAAAAACGCCATCCAATCATTTTAAACGCTATGGGATCGTGATGCGTCTATCAAACTGCCATCGGCCCCTCCCTCTCCTCTCTGCGCATACCCCTCTTGGTGCACTAATCACACACGTGCTCAGAGTCTTCAACGATTTAAGATACGGAAAAGATGACGCCCGAACCAGAGCTTATGCTAGTTTTCTAAATTCAACGAGACAGTTTCAGCAACCATATGGTAGAAAAGAACAAGCATTGTGCGTTCCTGTGCTCTGAAGGCATGGCTTTGGAGAGAAGTCTGAAGGAAGACACTTTGACTTTTGAATTGTGTAAAAAAAAAAGGTCGCCTGCTCTGTTTTTCCAGGATCTACTACTCTGCCTTTAACACAATGTGCCCAGTCTCTAACAGGGTCTGGTTCAGTCTCCAACAGGACTTGTTACAGTCTGATTGCTTGTGTTTTTTATGTATGTTGTCATCAACAGGGTTTCAGTCATTATTAATCATTACTTAATAGTTAATGCTCCCCTGGACTTTTATCTTATACAGTGCTCACTTCTCCCTTTCAGCAGGTGGTGGAAACTCGGTGTAAGAAGGTTTGCACGTCCAAGTCAGACCTTCGATCCAATGACTTCAGCATCGTGGGGTCTTTACCTCGAGACTTTGAACTGTCCAACTTTGACTGCTATGGTAAACCAGTGGAGGTGTCAGGGGCCCACAAGTCCCAAAACAAAGCCAACAAGAAACCCCCACCACCCAAACCTGTCATACCTGCTGCTGCCAAACGCGTTGACCTCTATGCAAGAGCCCTCTTCCCTTTCTCCTTCCTCTTCTTCAATGTGGTTTACTGGTCTGTTTATCTGTGAGAGATATATAACCACACCGAACTAGCAGACAACATTATATGAATTCATGCTGAACTTTCCACAAAATCAATCAACATTTCATGTGTGCAGAGCTGCGGATGGTCACTGTAGCTGATGCCCTTCTATGCATTAATTAGACACTGCATGTGTTTCTGTCTGATACATGACATTAACTAAACCTTAATAATGGTACCCCTCAGCTGTAAATATGAAATAAATGCTTTTCATTGAGAGTAAGATTGCTGATAACACTTTATGTTATAGATGTAGAGCTCAGTGGCAGCTGGTGCATTTTTCTCTAAGAGGGCTACACCAAAAAACGAGGTGGAGTTGCACCATGTCTAAGGCTCTAGTCTTTCTCTATTTATTATTATTTAAATTAAATATGGTAATGCTCCTCTGTAATATGATAGAATGCATTTATTTGTATAGAGTGAGAGGGATGAAGCAGGAGACAGTTAACTTTCCTTTTTTAATTTTCACAGATTAGGCTAGACCAGAATTAACGATGCAGCGCACAATATAGTGCATGGCTAATTCTGAGTGTATTTCCACATGTTTCACTCAATAATAATACTATCTCACTGGAGAAAATAAATTAAATCATATCCCTGATGTGAAAATACCAAGTGAAGTTTAGAAACGAAGAACATGGTTCAGTATCAGATCCTTCCTCCTCTCCTCTCTGTGTCTTGCTCCTGTGCCTGAACATACTGCTGCCAGAGAGAAGAGGAGTTACCTGTCTGAGTCAGCAGCAGTTTACGAGATTTTTTTATATTTTAGGGTGTATTGACATGTGGCTCGTTTGCCTTGTTCCGATTCAGCGGCTAAAATATACAATTGGTGCATTTTTCTTTTGGGTGGTTTGTGTTCATAAGGTCCCAAGCGGTCCAAAGTTGTAAACAAATGCCATGTGCAAACCAACTTCTCTCATTGGTCAGAAATCTTACTGTACCTGGAAGGAGGAGGTCCTTACCCAGGAAAAACAGAAACCATGGAATAGAGCTCTCAACACAGGCCTGAAAATTAAAACCCGACCCTACCCGACCCTTTTCAACCCGGATTCACGTGTTGCTGAGTTGATTACGTTCTCACTGCAAACGAACCGCTCCAGAGTTCGATTGGAAGCGAGCCGAGATCACCCCTTCGAAGCAATCTCAGCCCACGGCCGTGTGTGATTGCTGTGTTCACATATGCCCAAATGAACCTATCTTTGGGGTACAATTATCCCTGTTTTGGAACAATTCCTCCAAACAAGCCAGGTGTGAATTCACCGCTGAATTCACAACAGCACAACCCAGCTATTATGAGTATCAGAAACTGATGGAAAACCCTAGGTGTGTGTGCATCAGCACCATTCAGAAGTCTAGCGCCCTCTATTGACCAGCCACCACAGATAGAGCTTCTAAATCTTCAGACATTTCTCATGTATGAGATGAACCAGATATAATATACTGTAGTACTAATATAGTCATCATGTTGAAATTACTTGGTCTTATTATTGAGATTATTATGACATTTTCACCACCTCAGATCACTTCCTGATTTTATAACTGGTTTTATAACTGAGTCATCTGAAAAAAATCACCAAACACAAATTAAAGACAAGGACTGAGATGTGATGTCAGCTATATTAGTTATAATGTATAGTTATAACATGGATTTAATTGCTGTGCTGCTGTCAGCGTATTGTCTTACTTCCTGTTACTGGTGACTCTGTTGTTTACATACTATTCAGATCTGCCAGTTTCTTTAGCAGTTGCCAATGACTTCTCTCTTTCCTGCTCTCTCTTCTTGTTGTGTCTTGTGTTTTGTCATTCCTCTACCTCCTTTAGTAATAACGACACATGAATTAGGGGCTAGGCTCATTGTATTGTATGTATTGGAAGTGCTCCTCCTTTTCCTTGCAGTTCCCAAACAGCCTCTTGTTACTGCCCAACAAGAGGCTGGAGCCCTAAGTGCCTGGTCAGCTTTCACATACAGTTCAGCCATGTACCAGGTTTACACCCAGTCTGTTTGAAACAAAAGATCTTTAAATCGAGGGACAATGAGCTGAGTTAGCAGCAATGCAGCAACACCTCCAACAGAATCTGTTTTAGCCAGAAACGCCAACTCAGTGACACGGCAATATGATCAGTCAGCTTCACCGTTATACCACACACTCCTGCATAAAACTGTATTTTAATATTTTCTTTTTACTTTTTTAGGATGTCACAGTGACATTTTTCCACTTAATGCCTGTTGTCAGAAACATGTTAGCTATAACGTGTCTTCAGTCTTTTAGCAGGGTCAGGAACTGCTGATGAATTTGAACCAACTTGCGTGTTCAATGAGTTATATTAGTCTTAGTTAAGACAATTGGCAGGTAAAGCACCATGCTGTTGTTGTAGCTGTGGAGGTTCTTCTGTTGGAGTGTGAGGCTCAGATAATCTGCCAACCAGATTGATTTGCAGTGCAGTCTGTTACTGAGACTCCATATCCACCTACTGCATTGTCCACATGACCTCTGACCTCTGTACTCACACTTGGTGTTTTGAGTGTGTTCACACATGGGATGGGTATATTTTGTTACTTTTCACTTTGTCATGATGGAGTACCTAGTGTAGACTGATGATTCAACTGCTCTGAACCTGGATCTGACAGTCAGAGACTGGTCCTCAAGACTATCCAATGTTGTCTTGTTTGCTTCTGGACTTAGGTCTCAAGGTGCCACACAAAACCTGGTAACTAACTGGATTGGCTCCTCCTATTAGGGGTTAGGGTTTCTCAGAATTTCAAAATGCTCTCTGTCTCCAACAGCATATGTTTTTTACGCTCAGTATCTCTGTCTCATCTCTTGAACATAAAGATCTGATTGATGGAGAGACGCTGAGATGCTTCTCCTTCCAGCAGTCTCTCCATATCTGCAGAAAACCTCTTAAGCTCCCTGACCAAGGTCCGTCTAATCTGATCCCTCAGTTTGTCTGGACACAAGCTCTTGAAGTCCTGGTTCTCCTGGATGCGCTTAGATATCGGCATACTGTATGTCTTGGGTGATCCAATCACAAGTATTCAGTTCTAAATAAAGGTGTGAATGTTACGGAGGAATATTAAGTGGGTATTTGAGATCAGATCGGTTTGAGCACATTCAGTGGTGATCAATAGAGACACTTGTGATGAACAGACCTACTTAGAGCTGAACACTTGTGATTGGGATCACTGAAGACGCTGATCAATACCAGGTCTGAGCAGGAACCCAGAGCTTTTGTTCTGATCTGACACTGGACAGCTGCGTCTGGAGCCACACTGAAAAGTCTAAAGACTGAAGTAGATGAGATGTTAGTTTGACGTACTGATCTGCACCAGGTTCATAAATCACTATGATATAATTTATCTCTGTTTTTGGACTAACTTATCCAATGCTGTTGTAGGTGATCTCTCCCAGGCTCATCCACACCTCTCACCATCTTACCATAAAGTGTTAAAGGTCTTAGGCAGCTCAGCCAGTAAATACAATGCTTTGGCTTTATTAGAAATTTGCAGCATTTATTCCTGAAGAGCTGTTACATTAAAGTGCTTTGAGCAGCAGCTAAGCTTGGCAGCCCATGCTACTCCCTTGCTGGAAATATACTACTATGCTATGAAAAACTGTTGTCAAACTTGATATGAATTATTTTCAGGAAAGTATAATAAAAGTTTCTTTTCCTCTGGAACAGATGTGTGATGTTTTACTTTGTGACCACATAAAGACCAGAACTGAGCCTGAGGGCCCAAAGACCCTATGGAAACTGTTAGGAGAGCCTAAAGGTGCTTTTACTCATTCAACTTTACAGGTTCATCATACCTGATGAAAATGTATGTATTTTATGGGTCAGTCTTATTGCTCTATGTTTGATAAGATGAGTGATCTCTGGCTCCACCTATTGGATACAGACAGGAATAAATATAAAAATGTTTTATATCTTGCCTGCTATGTTCATTGATTGATTCATTGTTCATTATTGATGTGTGGATAGCCTACATTACATGAAAAATATTTACATGCATGTTGCTCCAAATTTATAACAACCCCCCACGGCCTTCAAGGTACAGTAGGCCTATTCAGTGAAAGCCCCAAGAAAAAATACTGAAAAAGTGAGGGTTAAAGCAGAAGTAAGTGGTCCGGTCGTTTTGGCTAATGCTGCGTTCCAGGCAGGCTTTTGAAATCGTAAATTACAGCTTCAAGTCACAACTTACGACTTTGTAGCGTTCCAGGCAACCCACTCGTGTTTTTCCGACCTGTTTTACCGGTGAAAGTCACTATAACGGCCACTCGTAACTTCCGACCGGTGAACTCGTACCAGATCGAACTGGTACCACTTCACGGTCGGAAAAATACGAGTTTCCTTGAACGCACCATAACAGTCCTCGTCCCTACGTCGCCACATTCACGGCGTCCCTTGGCTGCACACACAGCCCTGCATGCCGTTCTCTCTCCTCATTGGATAAAAACTGTAGGATACGATAAATGTTTTCTCCTCGACTCAGAGCAGAGCAGAGTGACTGACAGACCCGTGTTTCAGACCAAACACTCTATGTAAGTGATTGCTGTCGGAAGATATAACTATTTAAGACTTATATTAACACAAATATATCACTTACTTCTACTTAAATTGACCAATCATGTTTTTCTTCTGAGGATAGCGAATCAGTGACACCTCCTGGCAGGCTTCAGCAGCTGTGTAGTTTAAGTGGATGTGGACACTAATTTTGACATTTTGTGACAGCAAGGTAGGCCTATCTTATTTTGCTAAATTGTGGGCGGAGCATCTTCCGGGTATTCGCGGTCGATGATCACCTGTTTTACCAGGATCAGTGCAAGCTAACAGCTACCAGAGACATTTCAGGCTGCTCTCCGGTCCCTTTTACTGTTTTTAACCGATTTTCAGTGCCTCTGCAATCTTATACCTGGCTCACTGTGAACGTTTGCAATGTTGCAGGCTGCAAACGATTGAATTGTTGGACTAGCTTCAGCCTACCTGTTGTGTGCTGGGCTCCGCTCCTCAGCTGGCGCGGCAGCAGCTTGGAAAGTTGACCACAGTGTGAGTCGGCATCAAACACAACCACAACTACGTCAACCACTCCCTTACCAGCATGGTTCATCTCCTCGAGGACATACTGTAGCCTACTGAATACTGACAGACTGTAAGTTGGATTTTCTTTGTTTGACAGACACGTGGCAACAACCAAATAGGCTACTTTTTCATAGCTAAATGAATCTACTCGGCTGGGTTTGTTTACATCTGGCAGAGGGGGAGGTCTCGCAATAGGCTTTATGCCGAGCTCCACTAGCCTAGAAATCTAGACGCACCCTAGCGGCAGCAAATAGGCTATATTTGCTCCGTAGGTATACATAGGCCTACATGTACATGTATGTATGTGTATGTATGTATGTAGCCTATGTATGATACATACACATTTTAATGATATAGTCTGGTTTGTCAGGCTAGAGCTCCACTACTTCCTGAACTTAAACAGGCTCCTTTACTTCCTTTCTTACATTATTGGACAAACTGATTAATCCAGGTGTGTCTGACTCTGACCTCAGTAGTAGGAGCCTGTTTAAGTTCAGGAAGTAGTGGAGCTCGGCTTGAATGTAGGCTATTATGACAATAAACTCACTGTGCTGGTCTCATTGTGATTGGACTAGCTACCCTATATGAAATGGATAAATGTAATACTGAAAACCATTTGATATGCTGAACCTCTGATGTGCCATAGAGCTCTGGCTATTGTTTTTATTGCTTTGTTTGATTTGCTAGCCCATGGTCCCATGCATGGCTATTGAAGGCTCAAAGTCTGGGGCCACTCATTGGATGGCAATTTCCTATTGTCACTAGAAAATTGAATTGCAATGCTGAACAATACATTCATTACCTCACCAATTTAATTTGCTTGTGCTAATTTTGATGTTATCATCAGCATCATAGCCTACTCTGTGTCACATGAATGAACAGGACTCAAACACAGATAAATTAAATTGTAAGTAGAAAACAAATGTGAACAAAAAGGTAATAAAAATATAAAAATATTAAAACCAGAGAACCAAAAAATCCAGGAGAACAGGATTTCAGCTGCATGGACTGACACGTGGAACCAGGTCTGATGCTGATGTCACATCATCTTGACAACACAAAATGTGTTTTTTGTGGTTTGCTTTTTTCATCTTTTAGGCTACTTTCCTCAAGGTTTTACTGCCTGATTGAAAAATCTTCCTGGCATTTGTATAATACAATTTATTTATTTTTCCTAAAACAGCATAATCAATCAAAAATTAAAAGAAATTGTGGATTATTTAAATCTCTATAGCATAAGCTTATATTCCTCTGCTCTGCGTGTTTTTCATGAGTGATCTTAAATACTGTGAGTGTAGAGTTTCTTTGTGAATTTAGATGCTTCCATGTGCCAGCCATAAGGACTGATTTCAAAATGTCATACAGCAGTAGGAGTGTTTTGTAAATCCTCAAACTTGGTAAAAAACCAGTGATGTTGTCTTTCCACATGATCCATATTTCATTCTTTCATGTTACTTAACATTATATTATTGCTTCTTTTTCAGTGTGAACTGAACATTAAATTAAGGATCAACCTATTACTCAGTGTTTTACCAGTATATGGTTCCTGAGTGGGGATCCAATGGGTTTCCTATTTTAGCAGATGTTTAACTGAATGTCTTTCCCTCAGGTTGGGTGTAACCGCCTCTGTGCACAGGAGAGACAGGTGATTTGTGCTTTTTTCTTCTTTATGTTTTTTTATTTCTTTAAATTATATATAATAATCCATGTCCCCATGCCCAAAAAAGAACAGAATCATCTAAAATAAATCATAATAACACTGGACAATTAATTAAAACATGAATGAATATGTAAGCTGCAAAAATGGAAGGACATGCAGTTTTTTTTTTAAGGTAAAATTGTGTCACATTTTTGTGCCTTGTGGTGCTACAGAGACCACTTGGCCTATATGCTCCAGACTTAAAGAAGGAGATGATGAAGATGTTTGTCCAAACAAAAACATCTTCATCATGTGTCCCCCCCCCCCCCCCCCAAATAAGAATGAAATGCAAAAACAACCACTTCAAATGAAATCACATATTCCAATCTCGAAATCTGACAAAATTATGATAATTACATATGTGTGTCATTATATATCCTGCAGCCTCAATAAAACATGGGATTGAATCCCTTCAGCTATTTCTCTGGTGTAGCAGAAACATTGTGAAAGGAAGCTTCTGGATGATGCCTCTTTATTAGATAACGTATAACCACGTTTATTTTAATACTGGTCGGTACACCCTCATTTTCTGTGGACATGTAGACAGATGCCTGGAAACTGGAATGGAAAACTCGCAGTAAAAAAATATTGGGGCGACACGATATTTCATCACTGTTTGCATCATGTAAAGACCAAACAGCGCGCAAGACCCAGTGCAGATTCTTGTGATTTCAGGT
Source organism: Trachurus trachurus (assembly GCF_905171665.1). Lineage (NCBI taxonomy): Eukaryota > Metazoa > Chordata > Actinopteri > Carangiformes > Carangidae > Trachurus > Trachurus trachurus. The sequence continues at coordinate 19,662,810 of NC_139891.1, read as the reverse complement.
CAGATGAATCTGTGTGTTCTCGTTTTGAACTGTCAGTACCCTACAGCCCCATCTTGCTGTACGTTTCGCCGTCGGCTGCTCTCGGTTCCTTCTCGTGCCTCATCGGTATTCCTAGGCAATCCTCGGTGCGCGCTCCCCACTCCAGCAGCAGCAGCGGCAGCGGCGGCGGCAGCGGAGGAGGAGGAGGAGGAGGAACGCGCATCTCCACTGAGAGAGAGAGAGAGAGAGAGAGAAGAGAGAGGAGAGGACAGGGCATCCGCAGAGCCGGAGACGCTTCTGCACGGACCTGGATTCACGCCATGAGCCCGCACCGTGTGTGATGGAGGTGATGTTTCTGTAGGACCCGCGACCGAAGGCTGCTGTGAGGAGCATCATCATCTTCATCTTCACCATGAAGCTGCTGTTTGTGATCACCCTCCTATGGCGCGAGGCGCTGAGCGGGTCTCCGAGCGTCCAGATCGGTAAGGATTTTGATTTTTTTTTTTTGGTATTAGGCTACGGCCCCCACCATGCATCCGTGTGAGTGATTCTTTAGTGTGGGCTCTCTTCCCGCTCACCGGGGCCCGCTTCTTCCTCGCGGAGAGGCGGGCCTGGCTCATCTGTGTCCTCCTCACCGCTGCCAGGGAGGAGAGGGCCTCGAGCCGCTGGACTGCTCTAATTATGTCAACATCCTCATCTTTTATATTTGTGCATGTGCTCACAGGCGCGTGCATCTTACTGACAGCGCAGTGTGCGGCGTGCATGTATGCGCATATGTGCGCTGGTTCCGAAGGTATTAAATGGCACACAGATGAGGACAGGTGGATCCAAGAGAATTCTGGTAAAATTCAGCACTTCATACGCGTTTCTTGAGCTCCTTGCTGGGCCTGCAGGTAGAACAGGTAGAACGACCCCTGCAGGTCCGGACTTTCAGCTGCATGAAAGTAGGCTAAATTAAAATACAAGAACAGGCTATATATAATTAAAGCTTGTTTGATTGATAGATAGATCAGCATTACTCAAAACTGGTGGTCTTTCTTTAGTCGGCCATAGTCGTGGGTCCCACAGGACTCAATGTCCAAATCTTGCTGGACTTGACTAAAACAACATTAGTGTGCTGTGTTGCACACACTGCAAGATTTTCTTATGAGAATGTAACACCATTATTCTCTTAATAATGAAGAGAAAAAATGATGCGATTTCTTACGAGAACAGGCCAGTTCCTCTTTTGTACACATTATGAACACTTGCTGGAATCTTATCAAACATACAACATGACTGTAGGTGCAAACTCTGTCCTTTAGGTCGTCAATATTGCATTCAGAACCTGAGGACAGAAAGATAAAGAATGTCTTCCCATAATATAAAGGGTGTCTTCACAGTTCAGAAAATGCTATACATCACTTGGGTATGTTACCATATAATCAAAGTACAACATCTCAGGGGTAACATAATCATCACAGTAGATATGACCACGTGTAAGTCAAACACTCTGTGCCTTATTGTAAACTTCTAAACGGTGTAAGTTGTTCATTTTTATTCATATTTTGTTTGTTGTTTCATGAATGGGCAGCGATCGGACTACACCCCTAATAATGGCTGGATCTGGTTGTGTAGCTGTGCTGTTGATGATCTGACTCCACAGGTCTGGGTTGTGTGAGTTGTGTGTCCCTGTCTGCTGGAGCTGTTTCTTTGGTCTGGTGAAGGTGCCTGTGGTTGCACCTGAATGTGTGGCCCGCTTGTTTCTGGATGTGACAGCTTAATGCCAGCTGTGTCACAGGTTTTCCAGATCCACGCCAGGATGGATGTGCCTGCAGGCAGGTGTGGCAGAGGTCTGGTACATCTGTTGTAATACAACTACTGACGATATTGGCATGCCTTCCTCTTTTCATGTGCAGTCTCTTAAGATGCAGCTTGCGGCTGCAGTTTTTTTGTGGTTGCAGGAAGTTATGATAGGTTTGGCTCATCAGGATTTGACCAGATAGGGTTACCACCTTCCATATAGAGAAATGAAGACATGCTGCCGACATGTCTGTCTGTCTGTGAGAAGATTCACTGCTTGGCCTGCCCTGCTCTCTCTCACCTTATGACTAATGATCTATCACTCCTTGTGCCTAAACCTAACCAACCTAACCAATGGATGTCATGGGTAGGCAGCTACGAGCTGTAAGAGTCTGCATGTGGGTGCTGCATTCAAGGGAACTTAAGAAAATGGGACAAATTGCATGCTGTATTGACATAATATGAAACAGTAAAAAATGGGACAATTATGTAATTTTCGGGTAAAGTACAGTAGCAATGCTATGACCAGGTGACCTTAGGCTTTCTATAGGTTTGTTGTATTCTTCTAACAGACCTTGGTAATGGTCTCTGCCATCAGCATTGGCTTTGTCAAATAAGTATTATCTGTTAGTCTTTATTTGTGTTTTGGCAAGATCCTTGCTTCGTGAGTAACAGGGGCTTGTAGTGATATGTAGTCCCAGTGAAGCGCCACACATCTTTATGTGTCATCCACATCTCTGGAGCTCATCTTGAGCTGAGTTTATTCCAAATCCTGGCACAGTTACCTCACAGATGGTTTTCATCCATTTTGTCAAGGTCGTCCTTAATGTTTGCATATTAGCTCTATAGTGTTACAGCTCGGATAAAAAGGAGGTTACATTCTAATTTGAACTCTTCTATACCTCATATCACATCTAGTTCACCAGGATGATCTGTGAGTCACTAATTTCTCTCAGTCATGTGCATGTCTAAACTAACTCTCAACTCTGATATGGACATAGCTTTTGCTTTCCATAATGGTGGGGGAAAAAACACCCTTGTTTTGCCCTTGTATTTGCATTTCAATTGCCTTCACTGCTGCTGCAGCATAAGTGGTGAGCTTATATATAGGTTGTTTAAGGTGTCATTTCGAAAAAGAGTGCTCAGTATGTTTCTTGGGTGGCATTAATGGCTGCACCAGTAGACTTATGCTGCGTTCAAGACAACTCGGAAGTCGGAAAAAAACGAGCTCCGAGTTGTAAAAAATGAATTGAACGGCGTCGAACTCGGAAATTACAGGTCGGGAACTCGGGTATCATATCAGAGCTCCGAGTTTCCGACTTGACGTCACGACAACATCAAAACATGGCAGCCCTCATCTTAAATGGTTAGAATTTAGACATTTTAAGTTATTTGTTGAGGTTTGAATGCATATTTGTGTGTAATATTGCAGTAGCCTATATGAAATACGTTTATATTAAGCTGTGATTGTTGTATGGTGTGAAATTGTGGTCCTCGTATGTGACGTAAATAACGTTTAACTGTTATCAAGGCTATAACATTATATGTGCACTCATCTGCAGCGTCTCCTCTCCTCCAAAATAAACATCATTTACTGCTGCATTTATTTTTCGTATTCAGCTATGAGCCACAATATGCCAAACTCCTTCAGGTATCCATGTTTTTTTCTTCCGAGTTCCTGCAGCGTGAACGCAATGATGTCGGAAGTCGGAAATTTCCGAGTTGGAAATCCCGACCTCCGAGTTGTTATGAACGCAGCATTAAACTTCACTTTCTGCTGTGGTGCCCGCATTTGTATTTTCAGCTGTGAGGTCATTAATGTACAGTTCCACCTGCTTGTCTGCATCAGTCTCTCTGACAGTGTGCTCAGATCTTCTGTGAGTGTTTGTCTGTGCTGAGAATTTCATTTTGCATGTTTTGAATGCAAATCTGAGCACAGTTTGGCCTGACTCTCTGATATATATCCTTCAATATAACTAAAATTCCAACTAAGACTGAACTTTTAGTCATCATGGCCAATGAGTCTCTGCATCATGATATTGATATCAAAATCAGGTCTTCATGAATTCCCCTATAAGGTCACAAGGAACTCACGTTATGTTTGATGAGCAGCTCTTCTTCTCTAACCATGTTGCATCTACTTCTCAGCTGTGGCTCTTAGCTTGTAGCCTACATCATCAGACAAATGAAGCCTTTCTTGACTCAGCATACCACTTGGTCCAGCCATGATTATCCCTATTTCCACTACTGCAATGTGGGCCTTCCTGTCTGTGCAGTGAAACCTACAGTATGTAGAGGGTCCAGATTGCAGCAGCCTGGTCTTTAGTGACTCCACTACTCATTGACCTGGTTACCCATGGCTTCCAGTATCAAAGTTAAATCACTGATGCTCGCCTTCAGAGTGACTTTTGGGTCTGCACTCTGCACCCATTTACTTGTATTCAGTCATGCAGCTTCATGCTATTTCTCTGCCGCTACCGTTCTCCGAGCGGTGTCGTCTGGTGATGCTGTCCCTGCACACCGCAAGGCAATCTCAGTCCAGACTGTTCTCATCTGTGGTTCCTCAATGATTTGAAGAACTGTCCAATCCTGTTAGAGCAGGGATGTCCCTCTATCATTGAGAATGTCTCGAAAACACAAATAGCTTTAACTAGCGCTTACTATGCTCTTTTGGTGCATTTCCATGATATAATAATAAAATCAGACGCACATGAGCATGGCCCAACAGCATGATGTCAAAAGCATCGGCTCAGGGCTTTGAGCCGTGGCTAAGCATCACTAATAGGCATTGCTAACAGGACAGGCTGAGATCTAAGAATTCAGAGAGTGAAAAAGTGAAAAACACGAGTTTCAGACCAATTTTAATGATCACTATTATGACTGTTGAATTTATTCCATCTGATGGACTGTATGGTGTTTTCTGTTTTCTGACAACAGTGAGAATACTATGAATGTCTATCTCCAGCAGTGGCAGTAACTGCAGGAGTGGAGTGGGTAAGAGGATAGCAAATCAATATGTGGTGTTGTGTTGATATTTTGTGGTAGCCCACCATAAATAAATCAATGTAGGGGAAACATGATGAAGACAGTTGTCACACCATCAGTAATAAGTGTTCCCATATGGTTCAGAGAATATTTCTGGAGCCTAAAGTTTTGACGGAGCGTTCTGCATATTTCATCAGGACCAGGGATGTAAAGAAAACTCTCCTGAGTGACTGTAAGGAAACATCTGCTGTGGGGTTCAGGGAACATTCCCGCTCACTTCAGGGATCATCTGAAACAGAAGGTGTTTGCTGTGTGAATGTGTGATGAGAAGCATCATATGGGTGCATTAGTATGCTGGACTGAGTTTAGATATCAGAGATGTGTCCATAGGTTTGTCACGTTTCTTCCCACATCAGCCATGTTCAGTGCACTCGTTCAGAGGCTTCTCATTTTCAGATGCACTGATTGGGGCCAAAGCAGCTGTCACTAATCAGCATTAGCGCAAAATCCGTGTTTTATATGTTCATTTATATGCAGCAGTGCGTGTATGTACAGTGTGTGGGTATTCACCTGAGACCCCGTCTTGTCCTACTTCTGAGGGTTTTCACAACTATGCTAGAAATTAACTGCGAACAACCACTTACGGAGAAGGACCTGAAAGTGACCTATAGAGAAACAAAGACTCCTTCCCTGGTCAACACGAACAAACTACTGTAACTCACTATCTAACACAGGCTCAGTTTCAACAACTGTATTTTTGTAAATCAATAAGTGAATCTCAATGAAACGGTTATTCAATAATAAAACATGTTAAATATTAATATCAAATATAGGTGCAAATTCAGCTATCAATCAATTTATCAACAGATGAGAAATAAAAACAAACAGTTCATACTAAATCAGTTGAGCAAACATCCAGCAAAAACAAAATGACTTAAAATGCGTGGGGCGCCGTACAGCTCAGTGGGTTGAGCAGGCGCTCCATATGCAGAGGCTGCAGCCCTCTCTCTGCCTCCACATTTCCTGTCCCAGTCTAAACGGTCCTATCGATTACAGGCAAAAAGCCCGAACAATACTAAATACTAAAATAAAAACGTTTGTCATTCAGTGTAACAATCTTCTGCATGTTAAAATAAGCTGATTGGAATATATTTCAAGATGAAAATAAAATGCTACTAAAATCAAAATCAATATATGGATATGGACCCTTTTGTCATACCACTAAAACATGCCATGAATTAAAATGATGATGGGAGACCGTCCTGTATAAAATAAAACCATAGGTTGTTAAATTTTATTGCTCATTCCTCACAGAACCGAATGTAGTCGGTGATTCACGGAGGGAGGCCATCGGTGTCATCGCTGTAGTGCTCCTGAAACAGCCCCCATATCCTGTAGCGCTCCATCAGGGCCTCCTCTGCCTCCACAGACCAGGGCTGCACAGTCCTGGTGGTGATGGGCTGCCTCTAACAAGGGCTTTATTTGTAGGAGTGAGCTGTATCAACAAGTGCTGAGAGTAGCTGGGGGTGTTCAACATCACAAGCTCTTAGATCAACTGCAGTGGTTACGCATCCTTGGTTATACTGTAACATTTGGTATTAACAAAGAAACACCTCCACTTGTTTTCTCGCTGCTTTATTTATTTATTTATTTTTTATTTATTTATTTATTTATTTAGCACAATTTTAAAACAGTGCAAGGAGGGAACGAAGCCTAGAAGGCTTGTACAAAGTTCCACTCCCTTCATCATAGAATTACATTAACTCAAGATAAACAATGAGTAGTTGCTCTATTCTCTATTGCTCTATTCGTCTCTGTCCACTCTAACTAGTGAGACCTGGTTGTTTCCACTGAGCAGTCTGGTGTTTCCTTTGCAATCCCAAAACTATAATTGTCTTTATTAAATGAGACTATATTAAACATGTGGGAATGCATTGATTGGACTGTTGAATAACGCCAGTTTTAGCTGCTAACTTATCCATACATGGAAGAAGGGGATGGGAGGCATTGCCATCTTCAACATTGTCACTAATCCTACAATTATATGTTCTACTTTGATCCCTTGGATACCTTACAGTAGTTAACTGTCTCTGAAGCTACTGGTAATGATACTGGTATCAACATGTAGTAGGGAGGTTAAGCAACTTTTGACTTCAAGTCATGATGCAAAGGTCCCCTTTGGCATGGAAGTACCTTAGGGTCATACAAATAAATCTATCCAAAGACACAAGTGAGATCACACTTTGTATCCGAAATAAACACGTTTTTAAAATGCCCTTTTTTAATTGAGAAAACGCATGTTAAAAGCACATTCCATTTAGAATGTCCATATAAACTACAATGTTTTCAGCTCCTGGATGTTATCTACAGCTTATTTGTGACATGATTGCAATATTTCAGGATTGTTTCTCAATTTGAATGATGGACAGGGATCTAATGTCTTTCAATCTGTAGGGCGGACTGACATAGGAAGCCTAAAGTCCAGTCATGACATTCCATTATGGCTAATTTGAAATAAGAAATAAAGACACTGTAACATCATGAGATAGATAAGATGAGCATTAACAAGCATTCACAAAAGTAAAAATCTACCAAAAATAATGAAGCTTACCAGTTTCTCAGCATTACTCTAAGAGAGGATCTTAGCCAGCTATGCTGCACAGGTGAAATAAGTCAGTCCTAATCATATGCTTTATGTGGGAGCTGCAAACCTAAACTTCCCTATATGTATATAAAAGCTGAACATTGCTTATTAAGGGTGCTCTACACTAAAATCTGTTAGTTTACTTTAGGAGCACAATGTAAAATGATTTCAGTATCAGGTTATATAAGCCTTAAATAATGTACAGGGTCCAATGTGACCCATTTTTACATTTGAGAACAGTAAAAACATTTTTCCTTTGACCTTAAGTTGACGTATAATATGACCCAGAATGGGTCATACATGTAAATTCAACTTTTTTAAATCAACATACACAAGCAGTAACTAGTTCTAGGTAGGCCTATATTTTGACCAACACAATATTTGGCTAATTGGTCTTTCCTGACACTACTGTGATATGAATTACATCTTATTATTTAACTACTTGTAGGCTGTATTTGTTGCACTCCGTCTGATGTTCAACAAATCAGTATCAGTATAGTTTTATTAATGTTTTTACATTAATAAAACCCAATATCCTGTCACACAAGCAGCTCCATGTTGTCTCAGAAGCTGTAGATCTCATCCAGGAGCTGAAGGCATCAGGGGATCTGCCTGAGTTTATATGGACATTCTAAATGGAATGTGCTTTTAATATGCGTTTTCTCAATTAAAAAAAGGCATTTTAAAAACGTGTTTATTTCGGATACAAAGTGTGATCTCACTTGTGTCTTTGGATAGATTTATTTGTATGACCCTAAGGTACTTCCATGCCAAAGGGGACCTTTGCATCATGACTTGAAGTCAAAGGCCTATTTTTTGGGCTTAACCTCCCTACTAATGTGTTTGGAGCCTTCTTGATTGAGCCTCCAGATGTGTTTACAGTTATGGCTTTTCAGGATACAGCTGTCACAGAGTCACTGGTGGTTAAAGTAAGATGCATCACCAGATTTAATCAATGACTGTATGAATTGATCTCCCAACTGGTTATACTGACTGAGACAGAGTGGGATGGACCGGTCCATCATGATATGATCATTCAACGTGGATCATCCATCCATTATCCATTATACTGCTTATCCTTAGTGTTGTGGGGGCTGCGGCTGCGGTTACACCCCGGAGAGGTCGCTGACCGGGCTGACGTGTAGAGACAAGCGACCTTACATGCTCACATTCACACCTGTGTGCACTTCAGAGCTGCATATTAACCTAATGTGCATGTCGTTGGAGTGTGGGAGGAAGCTGGAGAACCTGGAGGGAACCCACGCAGGCTCAGGGAGAACAGGCAGACTTTGTGCAGAGGTGGTGCTAACCACAGCAACTCCCTAAACAAAACATGTTTCAAACAATGTTCATTTTTCTAATTTCATTTCTTTTATGTGACTTTGCCCTTTACAATGAGCACCACCTGTGTTTACAGTACCTGTGGTGGTAGATTTACAGGACTAACACTTGGAGCAATATCCCACAAATCAAATATATGGCCACTACAGACAGTGATTAATGGAGCCAGAGTGTAGCCTACCAGCTAACCGTCCTCAGTGAAGACATTTTTTGAAGATACTCACAGCAGAGCAGGACTCCATGTGATACCCTGACTAAGTTAACGGCCATTTATTAACAGTGGCCTTGTTTCTGTTGGCAGAAGCTCAGCCAGCGTGTTAAGACTTGTCAGTCACAGAAGCTAATGCCTCAATGCAAACAGCCATACTCGCTTAATACGGCCCAAGCCTCACTGCTCGGGGCCAAACGTTGTGTGTGGAACTATGACCTCATTCTGCCAGCTTCGCCACGAGTACAGCAGCTGAGACGAGGCAGAATTTCTTTTAATTGATGAAGATTTTGCTCTCCCTTTTTGCAGTGTTTTTGATCAACAGTGACAAAAAGAAAAAAGAAAGAAGTGCAGCTATTACTGTAGATGTCTCAGTCTGTGGTTTGGAAACAATGGATGTGAAATAGTTAAGCGATCAATGAACATCTCTCGCAACTTGGCTCTGCCACATGAGGCAGCTCTAGTCCATCCACACATCTGACTGCACAGGTGCACGGTGAACCACGGAGGCCTGTGACTCTGTTTCTGACCCTGAACGTCATTTCTTCATTTGCTTGTCTGTATAAAGACATAGGAGAGTTATAAATGTCTGTAGTTCATTATGACGACAGGTCATTGAACTAAAATAGAACACAAGGTGTAAACATTGGTTTAATTGATCAGTGATTGTTTGTCAGTTCGGTTCAGCCTCTGTTTGGCTGCTGACTGACAGGTTTAATTTCAGCATCACACCTGGTCTGACTGAAGCGTTTACCTCAGAGAGGAGCTCGGCTGCTCTCATCACCTGTCACCTGCTGAGCTGAAGCAAATACACAACATTTATTTGCTGCTTAAAGTTGAGCGTTGTATGTTATGATATGCTTAAAGCCTCTTCTGATGGGTTCACCAAACTGTGGTTACTGGACCTCCAGAGAAGCCTGAGAGAGGAGATGTAAAACTGTGCTGAGATGTTTTTATATAGTATCTTCTTACGGATCAAAACTTAAAGGGACAACGAGGAGTTTTGGAAAAGCAAAGCGTTTTCACACTACATTTATGAGCCTCCGCGCGCACCGTACATTTCTTTGACCGGGCGCAAGACGGACTCATGTTTTCATTCATCAATAATTAAAGTCAGAGGTTCAAAGAGGTTCACATACCACCGTAGTTCCGACCATAAACGGCGATGCGGCTGCGTTATTCTCATGATTCGCAACGAAGGAAACGCTGGTCGGCTCGACCAGCACTTCCGCCACCACTAATAATAACAAAATAACGATAGAGACAGAACGATATATTTATCGAAAATGGGCCCATTAACAAGTGTGGGTAGCGGAGATTCATCCACATTAACGTGAGACTTTTTTATAACCGAATAGAAACTCCTCGTTGTCCCTTTAAAAAAAACAAAAAAAAACAGGAGAGAGGGAAAAATAGAAAATGTCAATTCAAGCTTATCTGACTCACCAAAGACACACCAATGATAATACAGTAGGTGCAGTGTCATTAATGATACTTGAATGTCAGTATTCTGAGCCACAAATAGACAAAATGTATTGATTTACTGCCTCTTCATCAAAACTGCATTGTCTTGTTTCTCTAATACTGTGTATTATGTGATTATTATTCTGCTCTTTGTCTCACTGTTTTCTTCTTATCTGTATGTGTGTGTGTCCTAGGTGGCTTGTTCCCGAGAGGTGCAGATCAGGAGTACAGTGCGTTCAGAGTCGGCATGGTTCAGTTTGGGATGGCAGATTTCAGACTGACTCCTCACATAGACAACCTGGAGGTGGCCAACAGCTTCGCAGTCACTAACTGCTGTGAGTAACATCGTCTTCTCTCGCTTTTTTGTCTCAGCAACAGTGTGTCCGTCTGTCTGTCTCTCCTCTGTCTGGACCCCGGTTCCTCCTAAACGTGTTGATCTACAGTGTGGATGTCAGACATGATTTAGTCAGTCAGAGTGACACATGTTGACATCAGACAGAGGTTCGCTAAGCTCCAGCTCAAAGTGTCTGTGTCATTAGTAATGATACTACTGTACCACTGGGATATTTTACCTTATGGAGCTTTTTAACCTTTAAGAACCCCAACGGGAAATACACTCACGACCTCTGGAAACTCCTCAGGTGTAAGTTAGTAATGGGCTCTTTATTCACTGTTTAAAGTTCATCTCCAGATACTGTAGGCGCACTCTCTTTTTTCTGCATTGTGGAAAAATGCTTTTTTTCTTTTCTTTTCTTTTTTTTTTAAATCATTTGTTGGATTATGGTGACATTTTTCCATGTATAAATGATTCCGCTGTGACTCTGAAGCCATTCTCGTTTAAGATTAAGTACTGCAGATAGTTATAGTAGCCATCATTGCGACCTGTATGCCAAGGTTGGGTGACTCTCTCTATCTGTAAGGCATTGGGTTTTCATTGATTTATAAAGCTCTGATTGGTCTTTTGCTCCCTATACAAGCTCATTCCTGTTTAGTGCCCTGAGTAATGGTGGATCCCCCCTCCTCCCCACTAAAAACATGAATCTAGGATGTTTTACAGTCAACAGCAGATATGACAAAGAATCAATTACCAGTCTAGACACAGCAGCACGGTTGGTTAGGATCGTGATAAGACGTTTCTCCTGACGTAGTCACCACTTTACTAAACATAGGCTGTGTAAGAGTGAGTGTAATTGGCCCGAGCCACAGATGTGTGATCTAAATTTGGTGATAAATGTGTTGGTGAAATGGAGCAGTGTCGAATCACAGAGTAGAAACAGCGGGAATAAGGCCTCAGTACAGCCAGTGCTCTGAGTCTTCATCAGAGCATGATGTAATGATGGCCTAAGGCTCGGAGCTCTGCTATTTAAGTGCAGTGTATTGTGATAGCATGGAGCCCTCTTCTGCACCTGCTGCAGTACGGATGATGTTCACACTCAGTGACTTTGACTTCACCGAGACAACACGTCTGTCAGTATGTTAAAGATTCAAGTTTTAGACGTATAAACAGAAACATGTCGGACAACAGAAACAGAAAACAGACTGATAAGTCAAAGAGCCCGTTCTGATATAGGGATGGGTATCATGAGTATTTTTTTAAAAAGCATTACAGTATTTTTGTCTGATTAAATCATTTTGACAATGTCAGTGGAATATGTGAATCTTTAACATGAATTACAACATGAGCAATGGGTTAATTCATGTTCATGCACTCAGCAGCCAATTGATTAGGTACACCTTGCCAGCACTGGGTTTGGAGCCCTTTTGCCTTCATCTTTTTTAATTCTTAATGGCATGGATTCAGCAAGTAGATGTAAACCCTCCTCAGGGGTTTTGGTCCATACTTACGTGATGGAATCACACAGATTTGTCGGGTGCATGTCCATGCTGCATATCTCCCATTGCACCACATTGAAATGTGCTCTATTGGATTGAGATCTGGTGGCTGTGGAGGCTGTTGAGTACCGTGAACAAAATGTCATGTTAGGGTTAGGTAACTGGTTTGGGATTATTTGAACTCTGTGACACGGTGGTCACCCTGCTTGAAGTAGCCATCAGAAGATGGTACAACTGAGGTTATAAAGCAGCAATATTCAGGTTAGTGTCTGTGGTGTTTAAATTATGTTTAGGAGACCAAAGTGTAGAACAAATGCCGTACACCATTACTCAAAATCAAATCGAATTCTGACCCTACATCCGAATTCTGCAGCAGAAATCAAGATTCACTAGACCAGGACACATTTTTCCTTCTTCTTCAGCCTACATGCATTGTCCAGCCTGTCTAGCACCACCAGCATCTGAGCCACATTCAAAGTCACTTAAACCGCCTCTCTTTTCCATTCGGATGCTCTGATTAAACCTCAGCAGATTGTGCTGACCACGTCTACATGCCTAAATGCATTGAGTTGCTGCAGTCTATAGGGTCTATACAGGCTATTTGTGTATTAAGGAGCAGTTGAACAGGTGTGTCTAATGAAGCAGAGTTTATGTCAGCACTATTGCAGGATAAAATGCACAAGAACATAAGAGTTCAGCCACAGAGAGGAACCTGGACGTTTTATTTCTAGAGAATAGAACAAGGTCATTAAAGTAGGACAACTAAATATAACAGACACAAAGAGAAGTGCGGCTTTCCAGTGAAACGTCCTAAGTGTACAGTGCTGTTGGCTGCCTTACAAAGATAAATATTGAAGCAGTAACTAAGTCAGCATGAAAGAAGGAAGTAAAGAAAAGGCAGAAATGTAAAAACACATGAATAAATAAATGCAGAAAAATGTGTAAATGAATAATTTGTCATTACCAAAATAAATGTATTTTACATTTATTTAGGCATTTACTGTTTGTTTCTGTATTTACAGTGGAGAAAGTAGATATTTGATCCCCTGCTGATTTTTGACCTCATTACACTTGTAAATACATTTTAATTTATAACCTTTATATGTTGATATTATTTTTGGATTTTTTTTGTTGATATTCTGTCTCTCTCTGTTAAAATAAACATTTCTTTGTGGGGGAACAAACTTACAAAAACAGCAGGGGATCAATACTCTTCCCCACTGTATTTACTTACTCATGCTTATATCATTTGTTTTGTCTTTCATATTGTGCATGACATGTTTCAACCAGCCCAGCTCAAAAATTTAAAGACCATTTCAAATGAAAATGAAAACAATAACGTAACAGCTCTAAACACTATGACTAACCGTGGGTATGGCTACATCCCTGTACGCTCCGCTCACACACCGTGTCGCCACAGGTCCTGGCCACAGGTGCATATTCCACACAGAGCCAGTCTCTTGAAGGGCCATTACCTTCACTGACCTGGTTTCAGATGAATTTTTCTGCACCGCTGTTCAGTAGCAGAGTGGTCAGTGACTTTCTGAGGTCAGTCAGTCAACAGACGAGGGAGGGAAAGACGCCGAGGTGGTGCATTGTTATTTACCGGACAGTAGACTGGACTGGTCCCTGAACACAGGCGCCATCTATCAGAGGGGACGGAGCTGGCTCTGATTCCTCAAGATGCTCAGGTCCTCTGACGTCTGGAGTGAAATATTGCTCATGTTTTATCAGTCAGGACTCAGTGACCAGTGTACTGTTTTACACTGGCTCACTCAGGACTGTTGTTGAGAGATACATGCAGTGTAAGATGCAGGACATCTTAGACAACACCAACCACCCTCTGCACAACACCATGGCAGGTCAGAGAGGCAGCTACAGCAGCAGACAACATCTGATCTCACTGTGCTGCAGGACAGAGAGGTTCAGGAGATCAGGAGATTATTATTATTATGTTATTGGTTATTATTATGATCATTATTATTAAAGATCAGCTGCTGGGCAAGTGAATTCCCCAGCGAGATAAATCAAGAGTGAGATGTCTCCATGGTGATAATCTGTAACATGCAGCTCTTGCACGTTTGATTCTGTTGATCCGGAGCTGCAGGTTTGTTAGCAGAGGGATGTCCCTGCTTTGTCAGCTGTCAGGATTTTACACGAGACATGTTTCTTGCTTTCTGTCTGAGTTTCATTCCTTCTCTCTCTCTCTTTCTCTCCCCCTCCCCCTCCCAGTCTGTTCCCAGTTCTCTCGAGGTGTCTACGCCATCTTTGGCTTCTACGACAAGAAGTCAGTGAACACCATCACCTCCTTTTGTGAGACGCTTCACGTCTCCTTCATCACACCTTCTTTTCCAGCGGAGGGGATGAATCAGTTCGTCCTTCAGATGAGGCCAGACATCAAGGGTCCGCTGGTGTCGCTAGTCGAGTACTACAAATGGGAGAAGTTTGCCTACTTGTATGACAGTGACAGAGGTAATAAATCCTCATCAGTCCCCAGGTACAGCCTGTGGTATTAGTACAGGGTCCTGTTCTTCAAAGATCTGAGCCATGAAACCTAATACATTTAGTTTTGTGTAGAGACCAACACCAGAGCACCAATGTCTGTCTAAAGAGCTTGAGTTGTGCCAGTTTCTACGAAGTGGTTCTCAAATTGGAGACCTACTTTAAACTGTCAGGAGGCCTCCTCTAGATTTGATTTGGTGGCTGTGGCTCTGGAGCAGATTGTCTCCCAATCAGATTCAGTGTTTAGATTGGTTCGTGTGTCCAGGCAGTTTATTCCTTTTATTTTTAACTGAGAACATTTTTATATATTTATTGTCAGACTTGAAAAATCAAAAACATCAATGAAGACAGCAAAGAAACAGTTCGGTTCTGCTGTTTGTGAATCCCTCTATTTCCCTGCTGAATTTAAAAATGAAGACAGGTAGTCAGCTGACACGGAGGGAAAGGTAAAGGTAAATAATCAAAATAAAAGCCCAGAGGACCGGGCCACTCTATAAAGTGCAACTGTCTAGTGTGAATTAATAGACTTAATTAAACAACACACTCCGTGGTCTTTCCCAGTTATTGCTATCTAAAGTGTCCAGTAGAGGACCTCACTGTTCCCAGATTGATGCTCCCCATATATTCTGCTACATGATCAAGCTAATATCCACTGTTCATATCTGCTATTGCTTATTGTTCGTTGCTGACTTTATGACCTTTACTCTGAGATTCACATGGTGGAGAAATCTGCCACAGCATTGATCATTATCATATCTGCAGTCGGCAGCTTTTAGGTCACCGGTTTAATGGTGCAAAAGTAAAAAATATCACTACATATAATGTCGCAGTTTGATGCCTGAGGCAAGTTTTCAACTGACTCCAGAAAAACACCCACGCTCACAGACAGAAAATCAAAAACCCAAAATGTGACCATTTCCTCTGCTCTGTTGCCATATAGAAAACAAACAGAAAATTAATTTGGAGTGTGCATGTGTGTAGGTCTCTCTACTCTTCAGGTCATATTGGACACTGCAGCAGAAAAGAAGTGGGTGGTCACAGCTATAAATGTAGGAAACCTGAAAGATGAGAGAAAGGATGAAGCATACCGCTCCCTGTTTCAGGTACGATTATCTGCACTGTCACTGTAACTGTAATTCATGCTGCAGGACTGTGGTGTTGAGTCCAGTTAAACTCAGTTAGATCCGTGTTTCAGGACCTGGAGATCCGTAAGGAGCGACGCATCATCCTGGACTGTGAACAAGATAAAGTTAAAGACATCATGGAGCAGGTAAATTCCAGTCTAATTAAAACCGTTGCTACTGATAGATGATGCTCCCAGCATGCACCAGGCATCAGTCTGACGCCAGAGTGGCATAGGCTAATGGACATTATGATTTTTGGCAGATATTGAGTTTTACTTTAGTTTCACATATTTTGAGACATGTACACTTTTAGAGGACATTTTATTGACAACAACAGCTTTTCTATTACACATTTGCCTTTTTCACTAGATGTTATTCTGTCATTAAATAACCTGCAAAATCGGAGAATACAACACTATCACCAGGTGTCCTCCTGTGTCAGCACATTTTAGATGAAGACATTATCCTTTCACCAGTCCTCCTTTTAGGTAGGAACAAGTTGGAGATGCTGACAAACTCTAACCCTCTCAGATCTGGTCCCAGGTCTTCCTCTCTTCTGTTTAAGATGCTGTTTTCAACTTGACTTTCAGTCTGGCTTGCAGTTTAGTCTGTGTCTGTAAGATTGTAAAGGTCATGCTGATGGTTGTGAGCAGATTGCAAATATATACAGACAAAACAGTGAGTGATGCACATCATATCTGCAATTCAAACCTCTCTGTGTACTAAATCTATACCAGTATCCTCTCAGAGGATTGTTAGTGAAAGGCTTAAAAGGATCTATATTAGGAACATTTGAGGAATATTTGAGCTTCTCTGACTCATGGAGAGTTGCTCCCTAGCCAATGGCGTGCCTAGAAGTTGCCAAGAATGAGTCCTGGTCCCCGGCTCTGAGATCCTCCCTTCTGTTTATTTATCGCCACAGCTGAAGCTGAGTCTTGGTGTGATTTGGTGAGAGACTGAGTGATGTTCTGATGCCTTTAAGACCTGATATTAACATCTGTCTAAGGTGTGTGCTCAGCCCTAAATGCAGGTGTTAACACACCCAGGATGCGTTAAGGATGAATTTGAGACCACATCTGAAATTAAAACGGAGCCTGTCAGTAACATCAATATCATACATTTATGCAAACACGTCAGTATGGTTAGTTGCACTAATGATACTTTATACTAAAGAGCCAACATTTGACATAATTCACAAGACAAATTGCAACTCTCATTTTAAGGTGAGATTCTGGCCAAATCTTACACTATTTATTGATTCTATGTAATTACCGGCTTGTTTCTTCAGCTCATTAGCAGCCATGTTATTTCCAGGGGTTGTTGTTAACACCATGTCCTATTTTCCCACCAGGTGATCACTATAGGCAGACATGTGAAGGGATACCACTACATCATTGCCAACCTGGTGAGTCATGCTCTCTCTCGACCTCCCAACACTTCTCTTGTATAAAGGACACCATTGTTCAATGGCACATTACTATATTAGGTGTCAGATAACAATCATTGACCAATCAGCGCAAGGTGTGAGTAGCGATACTGATGCAGGTGGCAGCCCAAAAGTCAAAATACTCAATGTATTATGTTTTGTTTTTCTTCTTTTCTCTCGCTTTATCATGTCTGTCCCTTCTTCTGTGTGTGTATATGTATCTTGTTTGCTGCCTTCTTGGCCAGGCTTGCTTGGAAAAGAGATTTATTTTTATCTCAAGCAATCTGCCTGGTAAAATAAAGGTAAAATAATAAATAAAATAAGTAAGTCGATCATGCTGTGTTTGTCTAGATCCACCCAGGTGTAGATGAGGTGCTTTCTCTAGCACTAACTGTTTTTCGTGGATATAAATAGGATTCTCAGAGACCCACTGCTATAAATTAGCCAAACCAAGAATCAAGAATCTTATGCCATCATGCTTTTCTTTTGATCACAGCTGGTTTGGAAGAAAAGGTCAGAGGATATCTATTAAAACTTGTTATTTTTGTTGTTTCAGGGTTTTGTAGATGGCGACCTCTCCAAGATCCAATACGGTGGAGCAAATGTCTCTGGGTTTCAGATAGTAGATTTTGACGATCCTGTAGTGGCCAAGTTTGACCAGCGATGGGAGGCTCTGGAGGAGAAGGAGTACCCTGGAGCTGACTCACGGATCAGAGTAAGATCTGGATTAATCAATGTTACCCCCTCTTTCAACACTAGGACCACCAGCATTCGTGCTCCTCCTAAAGGTGTCACAGTGGTCTCCCAGACTGTCGAAGATAAGAACATTATTTTAGTTCTATTCAAGTGCAAGTTAGTACTTTTTCTTCTTCAGACAGTTTTATATGGGTGTTGAGGTTAGATTACGCTAGCACCGCCCGACACATCAGTGGCACAAGCCCTTATACGTATGTTACTGCACACACTAGGCCTGCGCAGTATGAAGACATTTTGTGGTGTGAGATAACACTGGTCAATATTATGATGACAATATGACATTATATTGACAAAGGCCAGTGTAGTGTAAGGCAAGGCAAGGCAAGTTTATTTGTATAGCACATTTCCGCAACAAGACAACTCAAGGTGCTTTACATATTACCAAAATAAGAACATAAAAAGCAAACATTATTTAAAAACAGACAAGAGAAATATAAAAAGAAGTAAAACAGAAAGGGAGACAGAACGATATAAAATAACAGAATAATGTTACAGTGCAGTTAATGAAAGGCGTCAGCAAACATGAAGGTCTTAAATGTTGATTTAAAGGCACTGAGGGGTCTGGCAGACCTGCAGGTTTCTGGGAGTTTGTTCCAGATAGTGGGTGCATAGAAACTAAATGCTGCCTGACCTTGTTTACCTCTGACTGTGTAGCACACAGTGTGGCACAGCAGCATGTCTGACTGAGGCGGCGATGTGTTTGTGTCTGTGCCTCAGTATACCTCGGCTCTCACCTTCGACGCCGTCCACGTGATGACCGAGGCCTTCCGCTTCCTTCACAAGCAGAGGATAGACATGAGTCGCCGTGGCAACAACGGGGACTGTCTTGCCAACCCAGCGGTGCCCTGGGCGCAGGGGGTGGAGATCGAGAGAGCCCTCAAACAGGTACCCATGGATTAGACGGATTAGACCCCACAAGAGCACAAAGCACAAAGCACACCAGATTCAACCGATCATCTCAGGAGCAATGGACCATGTTCAGCACAACTTTAAAACAACACACACACACACACAGACAGACACACACACACACACACGCACACACACACACAGACAGACACACAGACCTGACTAAGTCGCCACAGCGTCTCAAAGGAAGACTAACCTCAGCCCCTTATGAACACAGCCCCTCCCCCCCAATGAATGGTCAGGTGTTTCCACAGTCCATGTCTTATTTACAGTGTAATATTTCTGTTTACATTTTTAATGCATGCACATTTCTGTGTGTGTGTGTGTTCGGTGTGTGTGTGGTGTGTAGGTGCGTGTCGATGGTTTAACAGGTAACATTCAGTTTGACCAATATGGGAAGAGAGTCAACTACTCAGTGACCGTCATGGAGCTGAAGAACAACGGACCTGTGAAGGTAACGACCTGGTTTTTTTATCATCAGTATCATAACAGTGTGTGTAGCTGTGTCTAGCTGTGTGTGTGTGTGTGTGTGTGTGTTCATAGATTGGCTATTGGAATGAGGTGGATAAGATGGTGGTGACAAAGTCCGACCTGTACCCCAACGACACCATGGGAATGGAAAACAAGACCGTCATCGTAACAACTATACTGGTAATAAATTCATGAACTAGTCTCCATGACAACCACTGTGAGAGAAAAACACCCAATAATTTAACAGTCACAGTGAAATAAGCCAGAGCTAAAACAGGAGCAGCTCTATTTCATTCTACTGCAATAAACCTGTGCTGTGTGATAACATAATTTAAATTAAGAATCTCCCATGTTTATTTATATAACATGGGAGTTCATGTTGGACAGGACTCAGTCTCTTATCTAACCCTTTTTCATATCTTTTTTTTTCTAAAGCAACAGAGCTGAGAGAGAGTTAACATCATGTATAGCCAGAAATATCCATCTATTAGCTTTACTGCTGCTTATTCAGGCAGCCAGTGCCAGTTGGCAACAGGACAGAGAGATGCAGGATTTGAACCTAGAATAACCTTGCTGTGTGAAACAACAGCGGTAATCCACCCTTGCCAATTATTGTGTGTGTGCGTGTGTGTGTGTGTGTGAGTAGGAGGCGCCCTATGTGATGCTGAAGAAAAATGCTGAACTGTTTCAAGACAATGATCGTTATGAAGGTATGTCTTCTCTCTGTGTGTGTGTGTGTGTGTGTGTGGGTGTGTGAGTGTGTAATGGTGGTTAGTGTACTGTATACTCGCCTTATGCTTTAAATGAAAAAAGTCATCAACATACCCAAGAGTTCATAGAAGAACCTGCTGATAATATTTAAATGCAAATGTATTTAATTACTTTCTGAACATTTTCAATACATTATGGCAACACTATTATGCTACTGGTGATCATAATCCTTTTGTCATCGTGATACTAAATTTTAAACTGTTTTCATGTCTAATGCAGACCTACGGGTCAGGGTTTTAACTGGAGCAAGGCCCGATTTAATCTATGATCTCCACTGCAAAAGATGCTATATCTGTTCAAGTTCGCACAACACTGACAACACCACAGGGTCTGTCGTATATATAATATACAGCTACAGTATCAGAATCAATTTGTGTAAGTGAAATCAGAACATCCTCATTGTTTTAAGTGCAGCATTCAAAGTGTGTGTGTGTGTGTGTGTATTTTTCAAGGTTACTGCGTTGACCTGGCTGCGGAGATTGCAAAGCACTGTGGTATACGCTACCAGCTAAGGATTGTGGGAGATGGCAAATACGGAGCTAGAGATGCAGAGACCAAGATCTGGAATGGTATGGTCGGAGAGCTGGTGTACGGGGTAAGACTTAAAACATGCGCACACACAGAAACATGGCTGATCCCATTTGAGCTGCACCGTCACTTTAAGAGTGTAGTTGACGTTGTGTGATGTGGGTTTCTGTGAGTCGCTGATCTGTAGTCAGTCTGTGACCTGCAGTAGACTCGGCAGCAGCAGGTTAGCACTGGTATAGAAACAGAGGCTACGTCACCATTACTGTTTTTCTCCATTTTCATCTTTAAGATCTAGTCTTAAAGCCCCAGTATGTAACTTATTTGGCTTTTTATTAGCAAAAATCAAATACTGCTTTCATAAATACGTATTTCACTATAGTCGAATCACACCCGCATACAAATGAAAGCTTTCTCTACCTTAGAATGAGTTGTTACAAGTCGTTACAAATCTACAAGGGGGGGCGCACCGAACCGAGGCGGCCATGTTGCATCGACATTTTCTACGTTCAGTGGCAGCCTGACCGTAGGTAACCGGAAACACACCGGAGCTGTCGAGCTAGCGCCTGTTAAAACTGTCACCACTGTGTAGTGTGAGGAAGGACGGGGGCACTGATGTTGCATTCAGGTGCAGTCAGGCAGACGGCCGTCGGCAAACCAACCGGATGTCATTTTACTCGACGAGAGAGAGACGGTAAAACGTGGGTCAGGTAAACAATACGACATCACCATGACAACATATTGTCACGGCTGTATTGTTTTGCCTCGTGCTGGCGGACCAACTTGTTTACATAGAGGCTTGTTCATCCTGTTACATGCAGCGTCTGTTGTCTGTCTGACGTCTGCCCGATTTCATGTGAATGCAACATCAAGAATACGTTCAGATATGCAACCGCACCGCTAGATGGGGGGAATTCCTACATACTGGGGCTTTAAGAACTGTTTTAGCGCCGTGTCTCAATCAGGTACACAGTCAGCGAGACAATGGTCAGTTTTCATCATTAATTAAATGAACATCATTTAATTATGTTAACAGGGTCTGTGTGTGTGTGTGTGTGTGTGTGTGTGTGTGTGTGTGTGTGTGTGTGTGTGTGTGTGTGTGTGTGTGTGTGCTGCACAGTGCTCCAACAGGCTCAGAGTGACAGACAGAGAGAGTAGAGAGTTTTTTATTTTTTAAGCCTTATCAATCAGTAAGGAAACGTGACATCAATCAACAATCAATCAATCAATTTGTTTATTTCGGGCATGTCAATTTAAATAATCATCATCACACTTCATCTTAGTTCAAATAATACAATACACATGGCCGAAAGGGAAAGCGGGAGAAGCAAAAGCTTATCTAGTCCCGCCCCCATTACCCACAGAATAAAATCTTTTTCATAATCAGATCATATCATAATCTTTTTCTTTTGTTTTTGCTTTTTTACATTTTGATATAACATTCTTTTACTTATGACATTTGACATAACATGTTACAGCAATAGGTAGTATGCAGATCATGTCATAATATTTTTGTTTGTTTTTTCTGTTTTACATTTTGATATAGCATTCTTTTACTTATGACATTTTGACATCACATGACGTCATTAACCAGATAACAGAAGAATCATATTGTCAGAGTTTCCAGAAATCTTTCAGGCTCTTTACATTTCAGAAACTCTGCTTGGCCAGTTTCAGTCCGAAAACACAACAGTCACAACAACACAGACCCTGAGAACATGACTCGTGACGAGTGAGAGCGGCATGGAGCAGCTGCTGGTTACAGTACCTGCGGAGCCTGACACAGACTTAAACACATCAGGCTGTCTGGTTGCTGTGTGTCTGTCTCCTCTTCAAAGCTGACTCAGGTCCACGAGGAAACCAACGTCCAACCCTCTCCCTCTGTTTGTGTCCCTCCAACAGAAAGCTGACATAGCAGTCGCTCCTCTGACGATCACCCTTGTACGTGAGGAGGTGATTGATTTCTCCAAACCCTTCATGTCTCTGGGAATCTCCATCATGATCAAGAAACCACAGAAATCCAAACCGGGCGTCTTCTCCTTTCTGGACCCGCTGGCCTATGAAATCTGGATGTGCATTGTCTTTGCCTATATAGGAGTTAGTGTTGTACTCTTTCTGGTAAGTGCATCTCTTTATGTCTCATGCTTAACTGTTGCCATGGCTGTCATCTGTGTTGTCGTGTACATACATTTGTATATGATCCATGTCCAAGGAATGTATATCAGATTTATTGATCACAGGTTGAATGTTTTAACATACAGTTGTGCGTTAACGGGCGTGTGAACCAGACAGTATCTTTTTAATTGTGTCAAATTGCTGTTTCACAAAAACAAGGTCAGGACTGTACTTGGACTCTCAACTTACAGTTATTTTAAGACAACCTCAGTGGTGGAAGTAGGCTGGTACGGCCCT